>NC_066875.1:18397622-18767622 GCF_022985175.1 Labeo rohita | reverse complement strand
TAAAACTCCAACAACTTATATTCCTTTTTACACAAAATATGATTTACAGGTACAGAGTTTTGATTAATAAAACTTCATTTTCACACAATTACTTGCAGAATATTATGTGATGACTTCAAAACAATTTTAACATCCCGCACAATTTGAAAATTGATACTTTTGAATGTTGCTGTCACGTATACAGCTTCATATATTTGAGTTTTCTAGTTCAGCAGGTTTGCTCGGCAGCTCATGCGATACGGCGTTGCACTTGAGTGATTAAAAGCTCCGGTACAAACCCCGTAAAACTACAATTTGACAAAACAGTTCAAATATGCAGAAGTAAGTTAAAACAGCACGGGTGCATCAACAAATGCGTTTTATATCACTTTTGTATTTGCTAACACTATTGGGTAGGTTTAGGGTTGGGTTTGGTGTAGGGGATATTTCCAGCACCATAGAGCATTAACCTTTAGCGACACTCCCCTGATATCTGAATTCTGAACAGCCGCAATTTGCACCTCAAGCAGTGTAATAAAAACAAAGCAATACGTGCCTGTACCAGTGTAATAAAAACATGCTATGGTCACGTACTGAACGTGTATTTTAGCTCCACTCTCTGGCCATTTTACATTGAAACTGCCGCGAAATTGGTACGGTGTTGCAGAATATTTCCATGAGCCTGGGTTGTTTAATGAACAGTTACAGTAAGCATTATATAATGTAAAAATTTTTGTTAATGCTATTCATGAAAATGTACATAAAATACAGTATAACCATTATGTCTACATCTACAGATCTCCTTTGTATATTCAGAGAACTGAATGGAAAATGCAGACATGTGGAACTGTAAGTCTAATCAATCCAGCACCCTCCTAAAGGAAGTGGACAGAGAGAAGAGAGGCTTTTGCTACAACAAATTGATGAGGCCTTTTATGATGTCCACACTTTGCTCTAGAGCAGGGCCACCCCAGCAGGTCTCATATTTCCATGACCCCCTAATGGAGACAGATGACTTCAATCCTCTAAAGTGAGGGCTGGCGGGAAGAAGAACAGAGCTTGAGAGAGAGGGTTTCCTCACAGATTGTCTTATTCTCTCTCTCTCTTTCCATTCCCTCTCAAGGGAAATGGCGACACTGTGCCCCATTTTGTCACTCTGGAAAAAAACCTTATTGGCTGTAAAATTAAAGCTCTGCCGTGTTCGAAGGCTTTGAAGTGGGGAGCTTAGAGATGATCTGGGACACACTGAGAGAAAAAGAGAGAGATTGGGAGGAGAAGTCCACAAAATTCAAAACATTTGGAGTAAAGCTGCTCTGTATAATCCCCCTCTGATCAGACTCCTTTAACAAAAATATCATTCACAAGCATGACTCCTCCCTCATGCGGGATTCACTGGGATATTAGAATGAGAGTGAGTAACACTCAAATACACTAGCTCATCTCAGACATTTCATGTAACCAATTAATATTCTGCATCAACCTACAAAATGCAAACATATACACCGTTCCAACACCGGAAGGAACCAATGCTGAGCTGACAGTGTGGAAGCTCCAGCTCCAGCATCAACAACCAAGCAATTAACCATCAGCTATACGTGAGTCTAGACAGAAATAGGACTGAGAAATCAAAATTCCCTTGATCTTTTGACATACAAGAGGTCATTGTACCGTAAAAATATCCTGTAAATTTCAGAACTCATAACTGTCTCATTAGTCAAAAAACAGCTTATACTGAAATAGGGCTGGGCGATAATTCAATAACGATAATTTTCACGATATAATCTTCCTCGATAAAACAATATGATGTTCGATATAATTTTTATGTGCCAAAAGCGGAACGAAACAGCGCGACTCATTTGAATTGCGCCACACGGACCGAAGTTCAAAGTGCTGTGCTGCGCGAGCTCACTACAGAATATGCATTTATTATCCTGATGCAGCTGCCACACGCCGACATTTGAAATAACGACCTTGAGCGCATAAAAGACGCGATATGTGAACGGCTCCGTCATGCGAGCACTAAACAGCGCTGTGAGATCCAGTGTAAAACACTTGAATTCAGCGATGAACACAATTGACTCTGTGATTCAAACTAGTTTCAAGCTGTGTGCAACGAGACAGTCAGAAGGCATTTCAATCTACACATATTAGTGATACAAAAACTGTTTTATTTTTAATTAGTATATTTTTATAGTATTAATAGTGGCAATACTAGTCGCAGTATTAAGTAGCAATAGTAGTAATCTCTTTTTTTTTTTTTTTTGGTGGGCATTTTGCCTTTTATTATTATGAAAGGACAGATCAGAAGTGACAGGAAGCGAAGTGGGGCGGGATCGGGAAAGGTCCTCGAGTCGGGATTCGAGCACGGGACGCCCGGAGCGCAACGGCGCTGCTCACAAGACTATCGGCGCCGACAGTAGTAATCATTTTTTGATTTTTGACATTAAATTAAAAATTTCACAGATAAATTGACAAATTAAGATAAAAATGCAGATTTGATTTCAAAAATGCAATTTTAAATTATGGCAAAGGTAATTTAAATATAAATATGGTACCTATAGACTGTGTATTCATCTAAAAATCAATCAAAAATAGAAACAGCAACTGAACTTCCATCACAACACAAACTGGTGCACCAGTTCATACATCTCAGGTGATTATAATAGGAGTGAACTGCTTGTCACATTGCAATGTGACGCATCCGCTCATCCAGTACAGAAGTGAAATCTCAAGCAGGTTCTCTGTATTGTTTTTTGTTTTGATATCTCTCCATTAGCACAGTAAAGAGAGTGCATCTGTTTGTGTGTGTGTGTGTATTTATGTACCTATGCCTGTTAAACTCTGATGTGCAGTGTTGTGATGGGAGACAGTGAGGATGGACGAGAACTGACAAGTTAGTGAAAGGTCAGAAATGCGTTTCTCTCAACTGCAAACGTTCTCTGTTACATCTTATCATCACATGCAGAATGTTCCTCCTCTGAACGCCTGCCATTTCTGTACAGCCTTCCCTTGTATTTTTTTGCACTGTCAAATTCTAAGGGGGAAAAAAAAAAATCTGATAACAGGATGTATGTTTGTGGGCGTACGCCGTGAATAGTGGATTTCTGTGAAGGGCGTTTCATGACTTTCATGACAAATACTTCTCTCCTCAAAAAAAGTGGTCGATGTCATGCATTTTACTATCACTTTTTCTAATCTTCACACACATTTCATTATTTCTCTCGCCCGACCTTCAAAATATGAGCGGTATTCACACATACAAATATCCGTGGCCTGATTTATCAGCGGCAAATCCTCTTTGCTGTCAGTATCAGAGGACGATAATGGTGTTTGTATCGGTCCATGGTGGTGGCATTCATCTTAACCCACTTTTAGGCAATAATCTACATAAACTCCACCATCTCCTGGGAGACTGACGGCACAAGACAAATTACAGCTTCAGGGCAAACGTGATTGCGTGGTCCTCCGTGTTTATGTGTGTGTGTGCAGACATTGTCCTTTGACAGCGTTTTACAACTCTACGCAGCACCTGGCCACCATGTAATCCAATGGAGTTTAACACAATAGGAGTTGGCTGCAAATATCAGGTTTGTAAACTGAAATTTGAAAGCGAGTATCGGAGATAAGATTTGTGAATCCCACGCACAATCTCTCTCTCGCACGGCCCTTCTCAGGAGGTGTGATAATGACAGTTTGATTAGCTTTTAAGTGAAGACCTCTCTGGCATGTCTCCTGTGGGGCTTTTACACCTCATCCCCTATTAGCATGATGCACAACATCTGACCACAGCTGAACACATACATTAGTCACATGATTAGAGAGGAAAAACACTGGTGAGAAAGCATGTGTTAAGCTACTTTACAGTCAGTATTCCCATGCTAAGAATACATCACAGCTCTCCACGGGAAAGGGAATAAAGCAAATCAATTTCGTCAACCAACAGAGAGTTAAAATGAAAAACAATTTTAGCTGGCAAACTGTACATGCATCATGTTGGTACTTGTATTACAACAAATGGAGATTTATTAAGATATGTGCACCAAATGTGCACATGTGCAGGGGTACGCAGTCAGATGAATCCATTCAGAATCAGGACCATGGACAGCAGCACAATTCTGAAGTCACATGCGCTAAAAGCCTTTAAAATCTCCTCCAGCTCATGTTGGAGGATACAAGTTAACCGTTTCCTTCCAGGCCAATCCATCGCCTTAGGATTCTAAGGCTTTATCTGACATTTTTATCAAAGTTGAGTTATTCACATATTCTTATTCTGTGAAAACTTATTTAATATGTGATGTTTCTTTTGTAAGCGGTGTGCATTTTGGGCCTCTTTTTAGGAAACAAAAACATTGTTCTATCTACGGACGTCTATGGAACGCAAAAACTTTGAAGCTCAATAAAAAGTGCTCAGGCAGAACTTAATAATTCTAAGGTGACGAATTGTTAGCTTACACAGTCCGACATGCATATTTTACATTTTGTCTTTTGTTGGTACTGATACTATCACCAAAAAAAAAAAAAAACTGCTTTTTGTTCTACATGTACTTACTATATGGTTAGGGTTAGGATTGGGGTTTGGTTTAGAGTTACTTAAATGTAATTATGCATAATTAATTGTTATTATAACAGTAAGTACATGTAACATGTATAACAAGGACACCATAAAATTACATAAAAAGAAAAAGAAAAATAATAACAACAAAGCACATAAGAATACATAGATTTATATCTAAATAAAGACTGAAAATTTAAATGTAAAAGCTAATTCAAAATGTTCATAAATATTGAAATAGCACTGAAATAAAACTAAAACAAATCTGTTATAAAATATTACACTGTTTGTAAGGCAGAAATATAATACTTCAGTTAGATCAATAATTTACAGTTGTGCTGTAGTAGTTGTAAACTTTATACCTTTGGTATTGTTAAAATCTAAAAATATCCCATTAAAAGAACATTCAGCATTAAAAATGTAATGATGTAATATTTGCGTAATGAATTCTGATTGATTACAACACTGAAAAGCACTGAACAACTTTCACCATTTTCTTTTGCTATTCTACATTTAAAGGGGACATATCATGAAAATCTGACTTTTTCCTTGTTTAAGTGCTATAATCGGGTTCCCAGTGCATCTACCAACCCAAAAACGTGACAAAGGACAACCCAGTAACTTTGTTTTGGTAAGCCTTTTTCTGCAAGCATGTAAAAAAATGAGCCGCTCAGATTTTGCTCCTTTTGTGATGTAGGAAGGGGATCTTATTATATTATTACCGCCCCTTAATCTTCAAGTTTCCACCCACGGTGCCATGATTTTGTTTTTACAAGCACAACGGTGTACCAGTTCTAACGTCAGGGCAAAAGTTGGAGCAAAGCATGATAACTGTTCTGTAGTTGGCTGCACAGACGAGCACAGAACACTATTTAGTGTTCTAGCCTAAGAGGAAACAAGAGCAGTGGATTTATTTACTGTATATTACTGCTGCTGCCACACAAATCTAATATAAACATGCAATTTCTTTCCCAGCTGTTTACCTTCACAGACATAACTGACTGTTTTTGTACCTTATGTGTGTTTTTAACATAAACTTGTGTGTGTTTGACAGTTTAAGGGCAATAAGACATGAAAGAGAACTTTAGTACTCACATGCCGTGTGACACCCGCTTTCTGTGTGCGTGCTTCGGATGTGCATTCAGAAAACTGTATATTAAAAAAATGTAAACTAATATAGCTTTAAAACACAAGAGTGTAGCGCAATAGACATGATAATCAAAGCCAAACAGATGTTTTTTGGCAGAATATCTGAGGTATGAGCTGTAAAGGCACAGCCCTACTCTGGAAAAGTGGGCGGGGAGCAACAGCTCATTTGCATTTAAAGAGACATGCACAGAAGCACGGCATTTTCAAAATTATATAATGAATAATCGGTGGGGTATTTTGAGCTGAATCTTCACAAACACATTCTGAGGACACCTGAAACTTATATACTGTAAAAAGGCATAACAGGTTTCCTTTAACATCTGCTTATACAACGGCATACAGAAAAAAATCCTTCAGTTGACCTTATTCTTACAATCATTTGCATACTGAACTGTGAATGTTCTAATTTTCCTTAGCCACCTTTGCACAGCGCAGTGACCATGTTTTGATTCCTGCGTACAGCTGACTGACATTTCATTTACACAGATCCAAGCCTAAAAGCTAAGTGACCTAAAACTGTAGCACTTTTGTTCTTTTGTTCCCTCGCACGCACTGGTGTGTTTCCTTCAGGAAATGCAAATATAGTATTTCTTCAACCCACATTTAAAGTATAATTACACAACAGCACACACACAAATCCTTCTATCGACCTCAAAATGCAGCTCCACGCCACAAAAATTTTCAGAAATCAACCGAGAAGCAGATGCACGACAGCAACACAGGCGGCAAAAGTGACTTAATAGGCGGAAATTATGAATACATGCGAGGGGAAGTGTTTCTGTCCATTCACGGTAGCATTTCCATCCCTCACCGAGGCCCCTTCTCCAAACACAGAGACCTCGCAGTCAGATAAATGATGTAGCCGTGGAAAGAGGCATTCAGGTGGAACATATTGCATTCCAGGCGACATGGCTCGCTCCTACATGAAGCGCCTTCACTTCCCTCTCTCCCTCCTCTCCTCTGGCCTTCGCTTCTTCACGGTCACAAATGTGTGCTGATGACAATCAACAACACATCAAGAGACTTTTTACAGGTACATAACTTGACGTTTAAATATTGGATGCAACACAGCTACTTCTTCGTTGAATGACGTTTCTTACGTTTGGATGTCAGCCTGCTTATGCATCTAGGCAGCTATAGTGAATTTAGATTTAAATGATGAAATTATATCAAGAACAGTCAGAGAGTGATTCATCCTTTTCAAATGAAAAATCCAGCTGTGTTTGTGATTTGGAATTCTAATGAAGATCAGTGGCATGAAACCAGAAAATTTACATTTGTCAAAACTCAAGCTGAGTCTAAACAAGCACCATCAAGATTTACCAAACTTCTTAGGGTTTATGTAGTATAAAGCTTAGGGTATTTTAACATGTAAATAAGCATAGAATGATAACACTAGTGGTGCACAGCAAGAACATGTCTACTGTTTACATGCTCATACTGAGCTTAAGAGACTCCACCACAATTTTCCTCTTTCAAATTAAAGGGACAGTTCACCAAAAATGAAAATTCTGTCAACTATTCACTCACATGTCATTACAAACCAATAAGAACTTTGTTCATGTTCACAACACATATTAAGATACAACCATAATTTAAGAATATTTTTATGAAGTTACAAGAATACTTTTTGTGGGCACATAAAACAAAAATAACTTTATTCAACAATTCATTGAACCACAGATGTCACATGGACTATTGTAATGATGTCCTTACTACCTTTCTGGGTCTTGAACATGTCAGTTGTGTAGCTCTCTGATTTCATCAAAAATATCTTAATTTGTGTTACAAAGATGAACGAAGGTCTTATGGGTTTGAAACAACATGAGGGTGAGTAATCCATAACAAAATTTCCATTTTTTGGTGAACTATCCCTTTAATCACTTTTTTCTCCACATTCAGACCATAAGTGATCATAAGCGATGAGCAACACTGCATTTTGGTTAGTATTTCTGGTTGTTTTTCTTGTATTTCTGCCATCTTCAGGTTAGTCCCACCCACAAAAAAACTCACTGGAGCAAACTATCACTCCTCATGAATACTGAAACAATTATGGACTTTTGATTGTAAAAGCTGAGAAACACTGTGTATACTACATTATAAATCCCTCTACGTCTTTAAGGAGAACCATTAAAGATATCTAAAATACTTACAATAGGCTATTTTTTCTATCAAAACTTTTTTTTGTCCTGAATCACGAAATTTTTTTTAACAAAAATATTTTCAACATTTATATTAATAAGAAATGTTTCTTGAGCAGCGACTCTGCATATTAGAATGATTTCTAAAGGATCATGTGACAGTGAAAACTAAGTCAGCTAAATTCAGCTTCAGAGGAATAAATTACATTTCATTGTATTCAAATAGAAAATAGCAAATAAGTGTTAATAACGGTTTTGACTGTATTTTTAATCAAACAAATGCAGCCTTAAAGGGATAGTTCACCCAAAAATGAAAACGACCCCATGATTTACTCAACCTCAAGCCATCTTAGCTGTAAATGACTTTCTTCTTTCAGACGAATACAATCAGAGATATAGCTTTAGTTAGAGATTTATAATGGCGGTGAATGGTGGACAAGATTTTGAAGCAAAATAAAGTACATAAATCAATCACAAAAAGAACTCCATACAGCTCCAAGGGGGGTTAATAAAGGCCTTCTGAAGTGAAGCGTCCATATTTAAAACTTCGAAATACATTGAAATCCTCTGACGTTTTTCTTTACAAATCGTCATTTGTACTTGTAATTCATGACCAGTGTTTTGTTTTGCTCTCTGCTCTGCATTTCCGCATTCATCACTTATGTGTTCGCCTATGTCCTACATCATCTTCTGGAATGCTACTCTCTCATCAACGTGTGTACAACAGTTATTAGAAGCTAGAGATTATATGCTTAATAAAGTTTTAAATATGAATATTTTTCATTATACAAATACAAGGCTAGAAGGCCTTTATTAACCTCCAGAGCAGTGCAGAGTACTTTTTAATGATGGATGGACGCAGTTTATTTTGTTTTAAAATCTGGACCACTACCTGCTGCCATAACAAAGTTTGAAGGACCCAGGATATTTTTTTTAATATAGCTCCAATTGCATTAGACACCTAGGATGGCTTGAGGGCGAGTAAATCATGGGATAATTTTCATTTATGGCTGTACTAGCTCTTTAACGAGCATAAAAGGCTTCTGTCAAAAACTAAAAAAATCTTACCAGCCAAAAATATAGTGTATCTGCAACACTAGCAAGTATTTGGCAAACAAAAGGTACAAGTGCAATTACATTGTGTGCTATTTAGAAAAGCCTTGACACCTGGAGAGCACCTGTAATGCTTTAAACTGCTGTCTAAGTAGGCAGCCCACTAGGTTTGTGAACAGAGCTACAGTGTCTCAGTTACTAAGGTGGTTAAGGTCAGTGTAAGGTCACAGGTTGGAGATTTCAGAGAGCGTCTATTGCACAGCAGCCTTTCTCTCTGTCTCAGCGTGGCTCTCTGCCCCAATCACAGTTCTCCCTGCTGTGGGAGATAATGAAGGCAGGCGGACCCCTCTCGTCAGACGGCCTATCAGAATCACAGAAGTATAATCAGCACAGGCAACCCCCTCCCAGCTCGCACACACATGCACACAAATTATTCATCCCATGTCTCGCATTCCACCGCTAACCTCTCTCATTCGTCTCCCCGCTTCTCCATCATTGATTACTTCAGCTGTTTTCCCCATCCGCCTCCACGCTCGCGGCTGCTACATGATGCGTTTGTGATTTCTATAGCACGTCGGTCGCACGGGTGAAAATGGGGCACGTTGTGTGTCGACTTGCCATTTGTGAATATTCGGATGGCGCAAACAGACTCCTGGCCATGATGTCAGCGATGTTTTTACGACACGCTGCGCGTCAGGACCTTCGCATGAAGTAACCGTGAGCAATGCTAAAATCATAGACTGCGGTCCAATAGGATGTTCGCGTTTGAACATTTGCATAAATGCCTCCGAGACATCACAGTGCCTCAGATGTAAACAAGGCTTGAGTTCCTCCCACTCAGAATAGGGAATCGATTCATGAGCGATGCTTAGCGATGTGCAGCCGCAGAGGTACAGAGCGAACCAGACTGCATCAGGAGGAGGAGGAGGAGAAGGTCTGGGATTGCGTGTCTTCCTGTCTGTGCAGCCCACTCAAACAACCTCTCACTTGTTCTCTGAGCAACGCAGCTGAGTTACACCACCACACTGTTCAACTGAGGAAAATTTTTATTTTTACAAAGCGTTTTTGCTGAAACTCTGGTGATGATCTAATTTATTAAGCACAACCACGATCAGTTACACCAACTTATCTCTGACTGGAGCTTAAAATATACAGCTTATATATTCTCCTGACACCCAGCTATGGAGTTTTGTCCTCTGTAGAGGACATTATATTTTAGTAAATTTCTCTGAGACCTTACATGTCACAGTTTTAAGTCTGGATGTCCTGTAAAGAGGACATTCAGCGCTTTTCAGAGATACCAAATGTTTGGAAGTTTCCCCATGATCACTCCCTCTCCTTGGTCTTTAAAAATGGTCATTAATTTAGTTATCAAATTTAACACCTTAATGGAAATCTGACAATATTTTATAATGATCATTAAATCTGACTAATAATCTCATGAAAATGTTATGGGGTTTCAAATAAAAATATGACTTTCTGTTTCGAAACAGCACATTGATGGACAGATGTCCACTGTAGAGGACACCAGGACTTAATGCATGTTTATTATGCATTTTGGGAGACGAAAGAAGGAAAGAAATATATATCAATATTCCCACAAAAAATTAGATATTATTACGAAACTCTTCCTAATTATTACTCCCATTATTCTTGCCCCAAAAAATACATTAATATGCAAATTAGATACAGTGTATAGATCCATTTTATATAATCGGGAAAAAAGTTAATGGACATTTCACACATATTGCATACAGCAAAATGGCATATCAATTCATTCTGTTATATCTTTCATGACATACACTGCTGTTCAAAAGTTTGGGATAAGTAAGATTTTTTATATTTTTTAAAAGAAGTTTCTTATGCTCGCCAAGGCTGTATCTATTTGATCAAAAATACAGGAAAAAAAAACTTTTTTGTGAAATACCATTGCAATTTAAAAAAACAAAAAAAACAAAAAACAAACAAAAAAAACAAACAAAAAAAAAAAAAAATCACAGTTTTCTATTTTAATATACTTTAAAGATTTTTTTTTTTTTTTGGCATTTTGCCTTTATTATGACAGAACAGTTTAGAAGTGACAGGAAGCGAAGTGTGAGAGAGAGATGGGGGTGGGATCAGGACAGGTCCTTGAGTCAGGATTCGAACACGGGGCGCCCAGAGCGCAACAGTGCTGTATGTCGGCGCACTGCCCACAAGGCTATTGCTGCCAACTTAATATACCTTAATATATAATTTATTCCTGTGATGCAAAGCTGAATTTTTAGCATCATTACTCCAGTCTTCAGAGTCACATGCTCATTCAGAAATCATTCTAATATGCTGATTGATACTCAATGTTGGAAACAGTTAATATTTTTTTGGGACCTGTGATATTTTTTTTTTTTTTTTAGGATTTTTTGATGAATAAAAATGTAGAAAAAGAGCAGTGTTTATTCAAAATACACATTTGGTGTTACAATATACACTGCTATTTAAAAGTTTGGCGTCAGAACATTTTTTTAAAGACATTGATACTTTTATTCAGCAAGGATGTGTTATAAAAAGTGATAAAAACAGATGAAAAGTGATAGTAAAGACTTATATTGTAAGAAAAGATTTATATTTTTAATAAATTCTGTTCTTTTAAACTTTTTATTAATCAAAGAACCAAAGAAAGTATCACAGGTTCTAAAAAATATTACACAAACGCAGCACAACTGTTTCAACACTGATAATAAAACAGCATATTAGAATGATTTCTGAAGGATCATGTGACACTGAAGTAATGGCTGACAAAAAATTCTGTGCTGCTTCACAGAAATAAATTCTATTTTAAAGTGCATTAAAATAGGATGCCAATATTAGAAATTGCAATAATATTTTACAAAATTTACTGTTTATTTTATTTTATTACACGAGCATAAGAGACCCAATTAAAAGCATTAAAAATTGTACTAATCCCAAACTTTTGAACAGCAGTGTAGTTGATAATCATATTTATAATTATAAGTTTGGTATAAAAAATGAAAATTGATTGTTGATGTCACTGTCAATGTCACTGTTTATTCCTTTACATGTCTATTCATGTCTTTTTAAATGTATTTTTTTAAAGTCCTCTACAGAGCAAAACATGAATAAAATAACCTTTTTTAAAATTATTTTATTTTATTTTTTTTTCTTTAATGTAATGACAAGAAAAAAAAAAAAAAAAAAAAGCAAATTCACAAATTTCTTTTTTCTGGTAGTCAGGTGAACAGACATGTCCCCCCCCCCATAACCATGACAAATATGACCAATGAAATCTTTATAATGGGCTGCGGGCAGCATTTTCTCTTAACAGGTTTGAAGGGGATCAACAGCAGCCAAAGGTATGACTTATTAAAGCAATAGCTCACCCAAAAATTCCAACACTTGTCATCCTTTGCTCAACATCACATTTTGCCAAATCTGTATGATTTATGGGAACATTAAAGGTGAATTTTTAGGTGAATGTCCTAGCCACTCTTTCCCTCAGAATCCAAAAGAATGATGTCTCCGACTCCCCAGTGCCATAAAAACTAATAAATAAACCATTCCATATTATTTGTGTAGAATATTTCAAGTCTTCTGATGAAGCATATTCAAATGTAAGAAAAAGACCAAAAGTTGAGAGGGTTGAGGGTCTCTTTCTTACACAACGACATTGTATAGCTGCAGAAGACTTAAAATGTAGCATACAAGTCAAATAAATCACTTAATAAATCAGGTTTTGTTTTGCTGCCATTCTAGAGCATAACAGCCAATTGCCCTCATTCACTTCAATTATACTACATGTAAATTAAAATTCTTCAGAAAACCCTTTTTGTGTGTTCAACAGAAGAAAGTCAGTCAAATGGGCTCCAACACAAATGAAGACAGCCAATTCCAAAGACGCATTATTGCATATAGTCATTCTGCAGCTGTGCTGAGCGCCTGTTTTATTAAAAAACATAGAAGTGCTCAGTGCACATGACAGAGGATACCCCTTGTGTGTAGTGGCTATAGAGGCCAAGGCACTGTTTCCCCTGCGTAAGCAAAACACCGATTGTATTGCAGCGGAATGCCAATGCAAACCTGTTTGGCGAAACACGAGCCTAATGACAACAAACACTGCATACATATGCGAGCGTCTGGGCCCTAAAGACAAGCCTCATGCATACTGCATGACTAAACTCATAACACACACAAATAATGAGGTGAGCGCGAGTATGTGGAAGGCTGAGGTGGACAGACTGTGCCAGCGTATGCAGCCCTCTCAGGAAAACACAGAAAAAAATTCTCTTTGGATTACATCAAGTGCAAAGAGGAGGAGGTGAGATGGTAGGGGTTAAGTCCTCATTGCTCTACATACTGGAGCTCAAATATGAAAAGCAGAAGCACGGCAGAGGGAGAGAAGGGGGGCTTAATCCATTTTGATCCCCTCCCCTCTGCCAGGCAAACCCCACAAACAAAGGCATGCCCAAAAAATATCACATCCACCTCTGCTACAGAGAACTCAAATGCAGGCACAGTATGGGCTCCTCAGTATGGTAATCTCCATAAAGTAAACTACGCCACAAGTTGTGAGATTATTCTAAATGTCACCTATTTAATAAGCATTTCAAACCTCTATCCCAATATTCATGTCAGATAACATATCTATCCTCTGGAAAAATGGTTGGAGAAAAGGTGCACAGGTGGAATAAATGCTAAGTGCAATATTTCTCAAACATACTATTAAACCTAAATCCTACAGTAATACTATAAATATATTTAACAATGTGGAATTAACTATTACACTACCTGATCTTACAGCAAGAAGCCTTTCAGTTTTCATGCCAACACCTCTAATTCTCCTCTTTGTAGATTTCCTTTTTAATTTGTGTTAAATGTAAAATAACAATAAATGTTATACTTAAAAACCTGTCAGTTAAGATTTACATTGTAAAGAACATGCTACATTTTTAATATATTCTCTCAAAATGTGTAATAATAATACCTCATGGTTTCTAGTCATCATTTTAAGGTTTCATGAGTGGAATTCTGATACAAAACAATGCTGCTCAAAAAGGTAGGCATCTTAATAATGCTGGCCCCTTAGTTACCTTGTTTTGGGCAAATTATGAAGTAGCACTGCATCTATCCTTGGTGAAGAAGGCAATCCTAAAATGCATATGTATTATTAATAATATTAGATATTATTATTAATGCAATAGTTTAAAAAAAATTGGAAATCATTTTAAAAAATACTATTTTGCCTACTTTGTATATATTTAGATTAGAACGATAGATCGACATAGATAGATAGATAGATAGATAGATAGATAGATAGAACGATAGAACAATAGATAATGATAGATAGATAGATAGATAGATAGATAGATAGATAGAACGATAGAACAATAGATTGAATGTTAGAACGATAGATTGAATGATAGAACGATAGATAGAATGATAGAACGATAGACCGATATAGATAGATAGAACGATAGATTGAATGATAGAACGATAGAATGATAGATAGATAGATAGATAGATAGATAGATAGATGATAGATAGACAGATAGAACAATAGATAGATAGCACAATAGATAGATAGCACGATAGATAGATAAGAATAACAGAATGACAAAATGACAGAATAGAATGATAGATAAAACAATAGAATGACAGAACAAAAAACGACAGAAGAATAGATAGAATAGATAGAATGATAGAACGACAGAATGATAGAACAACAGAACGACAGAACGGCAGAACGACAGATAGATATATAGATAGATAGATAGACAGATAGATAAGCAGACAACAATAGACCAAATTTTTTGTTCTACAACAACTGTTAAATCATAGTGACTCACTTACACATAATAAGACAAAGCGCAAAATATTCTTTGGGGATCCTTTGAAGAAAGTAAATGGGTCCAATCTTTTGCCAACAATGCTGTGGAAAAGTCATCTGGGGACTCAATGTGCGTCAATGATGGCACAACAGTTCCTTTTATTACTGCAGGAATGGGGCTTTACTCTTATTAAGTGGCTCATGGTCTTTCTCTGCAAACTCGAAGTTCTGAGTCCGCATGTGTCTGCAGAACCACTCAGACGGACTCAGACGGACAGTTCAGGTCCTCGGCTCATTACAGCAATAAAACCACAGAGCAACGAAATCCTCTTTTGGCCCTTTGTAATCCTCCACAATCACACCAAATTATATCTGCAGAACGCTATATGACAAATACCCAAAAGGGCTGGAGAGAAGGAAAAGAGGATGGACAGAGACACACAGGGACACGGAGCACTCGGTTCATGTGACCTTTACATCTCATGGCACGGCCATCTCGTCAGACATGCTTCACAGAGGAGGACACTGGGATTGGCACAACACCCACCCGCCCCCCCCCACAGATATGTGCGCCTGAGTGTGCTCTGGAACGGGATGGGACACTAGATCAGAGAGCCCAGTATGAAGGAAAAAAAAAAAACAATAAAGAACTTCCCAGAATCCTGTTTTATGCAGTCAGCATGAGCTGTCCTTTACTACAGGAGACTGAGCCATTACTCAAATAATGACAGAGAAACTGAACTCGTATAAGAATGTCAAAATAAGAAAAAAATATTCTCAGACTTTCAATCTGGCTCAATCTATCAATGGGACCGAAATAGTCTCCAACCTAATTTAATGGGATAAATGGAATGGAAACAGAAAAGGTCCAAGTCGTGAGAAGACACAATTGAGCGTGAATGAAATGAATAGAGAGCAGTCAAATTCTAAAGGACTTATCTCAACCCACTCAAAACTGCTGACAAGCACTTTTGAAAAAAAATATTATATAGACTATCCAATACTGAACTATATTATATACTGTACTAAATTAAAATGACAGCCATAATGCTCATTTTGTCATATTCTTAAAGGGTTAATTCACCCAAAAAATGAAAATTCTGTCATTAGTTACTCACCCTCATGTCATTCCAAACCTGTAAGACCTTCATTCATCTTTGGAACACAAATTAAGACATTTTTGAAGAAAATCCAAAGCTTTTTGACCCTCCATATACAGCAAAAGGCGCAGAAAGGTAGTAAGGTCATCGTTAAAAAAAAAAGTTCATGTGACATCAGTGGTTCAACCGTAATTTTATGAAACTACGACAATACTTTTTGTGTGCAATGAAAACAAAAATAACGACTATATTCAACAATTTCTTCCCTCACACAGACTGGCAAAAATGAGAAGAAATTGTTAAATAAATTTTTTATTTTTGTATTGTAGCTTCATAAAATTAAGGTTGAACCACTGATGTCACACTGACAATTTTAACGATGTCCCTACTACCTTTCTGGCCCTTGAATGTTGTGGTTGCATTGCTTACGGATTTGGAACGACATGAGGGTGAGTAATTAAAGAAAAAAATTTCATTTTTGGGTGAACTATCCTTTTAAAGACCCGTGATGAAAAATTTTTAATGTTGTTTTAATGTCTTTCTTACATTTTTAATATACTTAAAGACAAACCATTTGCAAATTCTTCAGCCATTAATGAGTATTTTCTCCTTAAAACTGCAGCGTACTAATGTCAGTCTAAAATGTGGTTTTAAACACCCCATTTCTTTACAGTCACAAACATGTAACCAATCCCATTCAAAATTTGCAGAGTTGGGCTTTTTATATCGTTAGCAAAGTGTTTCTATCAAGGATGCTGATTTTTAGACCTTAGCTGTCTGAGATGGTTTCAGTAACATTAGTAACACATTATAAGCTATTTGAGAACGTAGTCAAGCCAAAAGCTAATGATATCAATTACCATTACTTGTGCAGTATATAAAATACATTACCATTCTGATTCATTGACTTGTAGATGATCCTATAATTTGCACTTCCTCTTCTTCTTTGGAATCAGTTTCTAGTTCAAACATATATGGATGAATTAATCCAATATTCCCACTTGCCACTGGGTAGCACTTACTTCTTCAGGTGACCGAGTGAATGTGGAGCAGGTAGTCTGAGCTGGTGTGACTGAGTGGAGGGGACTAATTTGCATATTCATGAGTCTGCATATAGTAGATGAGGTAAGGTAAGAGTGTATATATCCAAGCCATTTTAAGGCATGACAAAATATATTCAGTAGAAAAACACTGAGATATTTCATTTTGATTATCAAAGATGAGTCTTGAGTGGCAAAACTGAAAGTCACTGGCCAGCTTTTCACCATCACACCTCTAGTGTACATACAGACAGAAGTGGGTCAGTACAAAATCTTTCTGCAAGGCTTTATGTTGTCAATGAGATGCAGGGCTCGCTGGAGAGACAAACTGGAGGGGAGGGGTTATGCCAAGTGTCAAATACACTGCACTTATATTTATAGACAAACACACACTTGCCAAGCTGAATCCTCACTGCAAAGCAGTCGTAATGTCCTCCCAGTCATCTAGCAAAGGTGAAAGTGCTAAAGGGGGAGGGTTTGTTTTGAAACCGCTCAGTATTCTTTTCTCTAGAAGATCAATTTGCTCTATTGAGAGCGGAGAGGTCCAGCCTTCTTTTGTCTGTGAAAAGAGAAGCAATGGACAAGTGTGGCAGGGGAGGCAGCCCTGAAACACAACCGGCAAAACAATACAAGCGACCGCTCACAACTACACATGGCTTCATGCCAAGAACGGCTGCTATTGATCCAAAGCCTGAGGTTTCTTTTCCTCTACAACATATGCATGAATATGTATATAAATGAATTTGTGTGGATGTAAAACCTCAATATTTCTGTTGAACATGCTAAGTTAAATTTGCATCACTTTTTGTTCTACAGTAAAAAAAAAACAAAAACAATAATGAACTGTCATAAATATTAGATTTAGAAACTCAATAATAATCTATTTGTCTGAAGTGTCCGGTTAAAATTGACACCAAATAACCAATCAAAATATTGGCTGAAATACTGAAAGGCACAGCCTTCGGCATAGCTTTATGAAATTTTAATATTCTCGTTTTTTGTTTTTTTTTTTGGTCCTTACAGCACAGGATCTGATAAAAGAAAAAAAAAAAACTCATCCAGCAATTATTTCATGGGTGTCTGCATTTGGCAAAGAAAATGAGAAAGGGGAAAATAATTAAGAAAATCTCAGAGTACTTATCAACAAGAAAGAACGGATAGGCATCAGCAGAAAAGTAATTTCACCGTTCCTGATTGTGTCCCAGGCCTTATGGGGGGTGGCAGAGTGTTAAATACTTCCTCTTGTGCAGTCAGCAATTTCCTGTGTGCAGGGAGCTATGGGCTCTCCGTTGACCTTGCGCTTGGGAATGGGTGACTGTGTGCAAGCTGGGATCAAAGACTGCGTAACATTTAGCGCGGCATCAGATGTTAATCACTCTCAATGTTTTGACTGGTGTTTTGCTTAGACAAGATTAAGTATCTAACTTCTACGGCTGGTTCAAGAGCCTTCTGGTGTTTTAAAAACATATTAGTATTTGAGTGTCAATTTCAGTTTGGTAAGAGTCGCTTACAAAAGGAACCGCAAAAAGGCTATGTTTGCATCTGGCAAGTTGACAGGGTGAAATTTGTTCATTTTAGAGGATATTAGATATACAAATCCTTTGCTATATGACATTCGTGTTTCCACTTCAGCTCCGAGCAAAAAGTCCCCAAACACCTGATGCTGTTGATCTCGGCGAATATACATTTTGCTTTAGATTAAACCAGCGTCCAAGAGACATCTCTAGTCTCTTGTCATAAATGGCTGGGGTTATACATAAACCTATGGTTAGAGTTATATATAATGCTTTGATCTAGTTGAGTCGTCAAATTGACGTGGCCTTTTCAAGACACAAATAGTGTCTTCAAAAACTTCAAAATCGTTTTTTGTAAAGGGCGTTTGACTTTTTTTGCATGTTTGCTTTGTAAACACTAGGTTGGTACTTCAGCCTACGTCATGCATGACCTTTCCAATGTGACTACATAATGCATGAAGTCAAGGTAGTGCAAGACGAGCATTTGTGGTTTAAAAGTTTTTCAAAAATGGCTGATCGTTTCTCTCTTATTCCTCGTCTGGGATCGTGTAGAGCCCTTCGAAGCTGCATTGAAACTGCAATTTAGACCTTCAACCCATTGGTTCCCATTGAAATCCACTATATTGGAATGTTTTCTTCAAAAAACTATTTCTTTTCGCCAGTATGCATGCTAGATAAGACCCTTATTTCTTGACTGGGATCGTTTAGAGCCCTTTAAAGCTGCATTTAAATTTTTTTCTTTAAAAAAACAACTTCTTTACGGCTGAAGAAAGAAGAATGAATATCTTGGATGACAACGGGCTGAGTAAATTATCTGTACATTTTTGTTCTGGAAGTGAACTTCTCCTTTAAGTAGTGTACAAATTCATCTTAGTCTATAATCTAGACTCACTTTTACAGACCAATAATTTGCCAGACTGCTGTTTTGTTATTTCTACTTTTAGATAAGGAACCTAACTCATCAAACTTTGCTAACTAGAAAGTTGGACCAAAGACTTCCATACACTTAAGGTGTGGTCACTTTAGCCCCTTTCACACTTACAGCCTTTACTGGTAAATTACTAGTAACCACTGAGAGATCATGTGTGAACAGGATGTTTTCAAAAATACCAGTAAATTTGTTAATTCATGGTATTTTACCAGTATGAGAAGTTGTAACATTATCAGTAAATTACCAGTAATGTGTTCTGTGTGAATGCAGAACAAGATTTGGGCCAATCAGAATAACACTCTGCAGATTTACTCTACGCTGTGTAGTGTGGTTTGAAGTTGTCTAATACAATGTCTCTGGGCCAAAAGCAGCTGCATGAATGTGAATGTTTGACACAAAAATGAAAACAAACAAAAACACTGATTGCATTTACCCCTCCATGTTTACAAATGATGTCACAGAATTCACCGGTATTTTGAAACTAATGTGTGAATGGTGCTTTACCAGTAAAAAGATGGATAAAGTTGTTCCGGTAATTTTACGTCAATTTACTGGTATTACTGTTTGAAAGGGGCTGTTGACTTTCATTTGGCGAAATTTCACAGGTTAAATCCAGTCATTACAACAGTAATTCACTCAATCTGAGACTTCACATACATGAGGGAAAGATTTTGCACCGGTGCAAGTCAAGTTGACCAACAGAAAGATGCTTGGTTTAAAATTAAAGTGACTTTTGTATGCAAAAATTCAAAAATCGATATACTACTGATCACAATTTTGCAGAAATTTCACTAATGTGGTCACACCTTAGCAGTAAAACAACAGAAACACTTTATTTTTATATGTATTCATTGTTATGAGTTGGTTAATCAATGAATTTATACGACACTGACAATAAAATAATTATATAATTATTTTGACTTGTTTTTTTAGGTCTGAATCAGCCAGTCAACATACAGACCACTAGAAACCCTTCACGGACCATCAGTGGTTTGATCCGCAGTTTAGGAACCATTGCTCTACAGCAATGAAAGTGAAATTGAAGGGCTGGAAATATGAAATGTCAAAGCATACAAAATATTACAAAAGCAGCATCCCACATCTCACACAACACACATTTTTCAATGTGTCAACGCATGAGCTCCGAGCATCACAGAGTTCGAACAGCACTACCATTATACTGGGAGTGATGGTACACTTTGTATAAGGGATCACACTTCACGAACAGGCTTCCATTGTTACTGTATTGCTGTAATCATTACGCATGTGTGAATGTGTCAAGCCAACGGCAGCGTTGAGGAGCACTATGACATCATACGTTAGAGATGAATGAAACGCAGCTACTGTGGTGTGCCAATAATTGCATGCCATGCTGGTACGTTTCCTCGCACTGGATGTCTGCGATACTACCCCCCATCTATAATACGAACCTTAGGGATTCACAAAGGAAACCACGGTTCCTGAAGGCAGATATGAAAAAACATTATGACTGCAGAAGTCAGACGCTAATACTCTTAGTGTATTGCCACAGACAAAGCCACAGACGGCACAGCGTTCCTGATTCCCTGGTGCGGCAGACAGCAGCGGGTTAAGTCCATAAGCTCCAGAAATAAAAAAAAATTCCATATTCACGGGTCTTTTGATCAAGATACTGCCTAATATCGTCCAAAAATCTACTAGTCCCTGAAGGCATGATTTTAAGTATTTAGATTTTACTTTTCCATTTTCATTTTCATATGCCTGCCAAGCTAAAACCCACTACTATTAACCTGCAGGGCACATAATCAATTCAGTGCGTCTTAATTGACTAGCCCGAGTAGAAGGGCCAAAATGGCTTTTTAGATGTTTTTTAAGCAGTAAATGAATTTCGTTCCCATTTTTAAGACATGTTCAATCACCAGAAGTTTCTTTAAGCTAATGCTATAATAGCATTCCCCATCTGAGAAAATATGCCCTGTGATCCAACGTCTCTCCCCAGCTCAGTCTCTCATAGTCAGGGCTAAATGGCTTTGTGATAAGCCTGTTGTTGATGTTTTTCACTCTCTTGAAAATCAATGAATCCTGACAGTCTCCCTCCTTATTCCTGCCATAGCCACGCATTCACCATGAAATGGCTTTATTCTTCACAGACACTGACAGAGGCGTTAACATACGACCATGAATGATATTTGTAAAGAACGCTCATTCTTCAGCAAGCTCTCACTCTGGGGCGTCCTCTCCTCTTTTCTTTCTCAGAGGCGTTGCTTCAGAGTGTTTTTTTACATTTCTTTTACATTTGCTTGGATGAGTTTTGATCCGCAAGGCAGGTGTAGAACAGAAGAAAGCGAAGGCAAGAATCTATCATGAGGCAGCCATCAAACACAGGGAATCAGGCAGAAAATATTCTTCATTTCGGAGGAACAAATGTCTAGTCATTTATTCAAAACAGTACACGTCCATGTCCTTAATACTTACAAATATTTAATTACACCTACAAAGCCTATAGCTAAAAAAATGCAGTAGCTCAATTATAACTAGCATGTAAATGTGCTGACCGAAAATGCTAGCTTAACATTTAACCAAAAGTTAATCTTGGCAATGGTAGGTTGATAAATAATCAACAGAGAGAAAACCCCCAGCCTTAAATACTATAAATCCTGAAGGCTAATGCTAGCAGCTAAGCGAGAAAGATTAGCAGTTGCCCTATAAAAGTGGGCTGCTTTCCTTCTTAGTTATAGATTCCCATTCCCTTTTTTGTTGATGCAACCGTGTGAAAAAGCAATACACTTTAGGATATTTTAAAAAGCATACTTGTGAAGTGTGAACAGAATGTAATGTTTTACACACTTAATTGCAAGTTATTAGCAATTAAATGAAAATTTTTTTAAAGTCGGGGTGAAACGCTACACAAACATGACGATTCGTTACGTACATTGGTTTGTGTGACGTCACGGTTCAGTCTGATTTCAGTACAGTGGGGGAAAAACTAAACATTTTTTTATTAAACAGTGGTCTGCAGAACAAGTTTATCTTTCATTAAATAAATTCAGTTATAATTAATTTTCTTAGTGATAAAAATCTACATCAGCTTATGCTTTAAACTATAGGGAGCCCTTTTACATTACTATAAGGTTACAATAAACAAAGCCCAAACTTATATTTATTTACCATTTATTTTTAAATATAATTACCAACACTAAACTTTAAAAATGTAAATTGCACATAATGCATTTTTTACATCAACTTATAAATTGTAACATTTCTTTTTGTTGTGGAAATATATTTAGTTACACAGTGGCTGTCATAACTTGTTTCATAACAGATTAACTTAAACATAAAAAAATTTAAACATCACTAACAGGTAAAGTAAAATATAATGAGTATATAGTCTAATATTTTGCAAAATGCTCTTCTCTAGATGATCTATCCCTTTAATAAACACATCAATACAACAAGTTTATTTTAAAACAAGATTATTAAAACGTAATTTGTAATAAAGCAATAAGCCCCGTGAAGCCGTGGTTTACAGTGAATTTATACCAGCTAAGGGATGCAAAGAAGAGTGCATAAAACCCCCCTAGCCATTATAAATTCACTGTAAACCATGGCTTCACTGGGCTTATTGCTTTTATAAAATGGTTATTCCATATACGTAGTAAGGTTTCACTAAATAAAACAGAGCAAATAAAGTGTATTGATATTTATAAAAACATTATTCTTCTGCCAAACATGTAACATGTAGTTTCTCAGAAAAAGTTGTGGTTGCAACAAAGTGGTTGCTGAGCAACACACAAACGGACCGAGACCAGAAAAAATGGATCTTGGTCCACTTCCAAACTAAATCTGGTGCGGTTCAAATGAAGTATGAACACGACGCAGACCAAAGACTTCTAAACTAACCAAAAACAGGAAATAATGACAAGACACGACGCTATGTGACATGATTTCACAAATGGAACAAGCGCTGTATGTGTAACAAGGGCAAACGTGGAGCAACGAGGAGGTAAAGTGCCTTTTATGAGCTCTTTGTGAGCTCGCTGGTAGTGAAAATAAAATCATATATACATACAACAATGAGCGCGCTTAGTCCAGTAGACGGCATTAGGTGTATTCGGATTAGAAAAGAAGTCCACTTCCAGAACAACAATTTACAAATAGTTTACTCACCCCCTTGTCATCCAAGATGTTCATGTCTTTCTGTCTTCAGTCGTAAAGCAATTATGGCTTTGAGGAATGTATTTCAGGACGGGCATCCCAGAGCTAGTGCTACACAAGCTTTTGTACTTAAAAAGTACTTTTTATTTTCAGAAAAAAAAGACCGATTGTTTCGCTAGATAAGACCCTTCTTCCTCGACTGGGATCGTTTAGAGTCCTTTGAAGCTGCATTTAAACTACATTTTGGAAGTTCAAAATCGGAGCACCAATGAAGTCCATTATATGAAGAAAAATGCTGAAATGCTTCCCTCAAAAACCATAATTTCTTCACAACTGAAGACCGAAAGACATGAACATCTTGGATGACAAAGGGGTGAGTAAATTATTTGTAAATTGTTCTGGAAGTGAACTTCTCCTTTAAAGCGGCACTGAGCAGAGCGATCAGTGAATGGGTACTTTGATGTAATACACACGCAGTGCCACTTTAAGACAAACGCACCTTTTCCTTTTGTTTGTTGTGCTCGGTGAGTTCAGTCATGAAATATACATCATTCAACCTGACCAATCAGGTTGTAAACATATTACTATGGCTTTAGGTTCGGTATCTTTAGGTTCGCTAGCAAAAATGCCAGTGTGAACGCTAAACGGACCAGTACCAAATGTATAATTTTCCTTTTTGGTCCGGACCAAATAAACCAAACGAACCAAACTACAAGTGTGAACAGACCCTAAGTGTGTTAAGAAAAATAGTTCCAAACAAGTTCCAAAAAGTAGCCTTTAATTTCAGTAATATATTGTATGCAAGTACTGTTGTTTTTCTTTTTTTTAAATGCAGGATTTGAAACACACTACAACTACACATTCAATAAAATTGAGCATACTTCTTTTCACAAGTGCAAGCATCCACTAAAAGTACTTTTTTATTATTTACATATTTATCAAATTGTTTACTTTTGAGCATAAAAAGAACAAAAAACATTGACAGCTTTCCAGTTTGTGTAGGGCCTAGTGTTTTAGTATGCTTTGTGAAATGTCTATAGCTCTTTGACAAGAGAGCAATTCAAGCATACTCTACTTTGTATTTAGAGTACGTTCATATAAACAGCTTTGTGGAAATCCACCATAAGCAAATTATGACTGACCGGCCACGAGGGGAATTAAGCATCAATGGTACTTCTGGCTCACCAATTGCTTAAATTGAGGCCACTCTCACTCCAGGGGCTGATAGTCAGAGGAGGGCCTAACTGGATGTACAGCAGGTGGTAAAAACTCCTAATGGCTAAAAACAGCAGCTTCATCATTGTCCAGATTGTGTTGATTGTTGCATATCCATGCATAAAATTTGCCCCATTTTTTGCTAAATCTACTTACGCTGCATTTTTTTCCACACTATTTTGGGAGGTGCAAGACGGCAGCACAAAGAAAGATGGGGGAGGGCGGCACAGCACGCCGCAATCAGAGCCTATGCTAATCGGCTTTAATCCAAGACCGAGTTTAGCCCAACAATGAGAGAAGGAAGTAGAGAGAGTGAAGAACGAGAGCCAAACCACGTCAAAAGTGAAAGGGTCAAAAAGCAAGAGTCGTTTATGTCACAACATTAGCTTCCTTTTTCAGTTCCTCATCACTGCAGCGGCAAAAATAGATGGGATGAATCACAAAGTTGTTTCTAAAACCGTCCGAGATGTAAAACACCAAAGTTCGAGCATCCTGACATTTATTCCCATGCTCCCCCTCCGCATTCTGTAAATGTGCGGCTAGCACCTGTTAAATGATGCTTGATAATGAAGCTACGAGAAATGCGCTTCATGGGTTTTCATATTCCTCACAGGAAGCACCATGGCAAGGGGTGAATCAGTGCTAAAAATACAGTCCTGCTCTACTATGAGTCATAGACCCCCTCCAGCAGGCATGCTCTCCAGCCAAACACAAAGGAAGCGCTGGGAGAACGATGGAGGGAGAAGGAGAAACAGACAAAGAGGGAGTTGGAAAGCTGGGGGGTGGGGGTGCTTTTACGGGGGTCTTCGGAAATCTGGGATGTCATCCAAAAAAAAAAAAAGACGTAACCTGCGATTGTTACCTCATTAGTCTTTGATTATTCTGGAAATATGGCCAATCATCCATTAAGGGCTGGTGATGTGATGCTTGCTCAGCGAGAGAGGTCAGATTCATACCGCCAGTTCAGTTTCAACACCACAGGCCATTTCTGAAATATGCACGGCATATTCATGCAAGTTGGCGAAGGGAAATAATGAACACTATTTCATTATGTTCTCATCATTACAGAACATCCAAAACATTCTGTACATGATTTGCTAAACACAATCATGGACTAATGTCATTCAACCCTTTTCCAATTTAATTAATGTGTTCTCATTGTCATTTTTAATGATCTCTTTAAGCAACAAAATGATTATTATGACTGTAATCAATAACTTGAACGTTTCACGTTCAGAAACAGTTGTCCTTTTGATGAATATTATGACCATGGTTCACTCAAAACAAGGCTTTCTGCATGTTTCACAGCAAACACGTCAAAGATGCGAGGGTGGCTTCTGTGCGGGGTGAATCTGACCCCTCACCTCATCCAGCACTCTGACTGTATCCAGCAAGGAGTATGACGCCCTTGAGTCCGTCTGGCATTGAGCCACAGGCAAAGTGACACTGCCCAGCTCTGAGCGTCTGCTGAGTGTCTCTGGGTGCCGGCCGCAGATCAGTCAACACAAGGATGTACAATCAAATCATTACATAATCACGTAACATGAATAATGGAGCTAATAGTTGTGTATAGCACAGTGTCACAACGATGCTTCTGTCATATGTTGTGTGTTTGTGCATGCGTGTTGTGGTGGTGGGGGTGACTGCCTTAACATGCAGACGGCCATCTGTTCGACTCAGGGCTGTGGCTGCAGCTGTGGGGGGCCTGACTAATCCCCAAACCCCCTCATCTGGTCAGCCGGTTACACAGTGGGGCAACATGACCTGCTTTCAGCCAGCTACCCAACCAAATGTGCCTAATACCTCACCCATTTTAAATCAGCATCAGTGTTATTGTAATCTATCATTGCCCACATTCCCAGGCCTTTCATTTTCAGATCTACATTTTGGTTTACATTGTTTACAACAATCAGAATATTCCTTTAGAATAATCAGAATACTCTGAATATTCAGAATAATGCATATTTATGCATGTATTAAAACATGAAATAAAGGGCAAGATCAAGCATATCCAGTATTTTCAACTTGATCTCATGACGAAAACGTACCTGTGGGAACTTTTTCGCAAGACATGAATATGTAGCGCCATGTACGTTTAGTGACATATTCGATGTGAAATGTCCACTTAGTTGCGCTAAAAGAGTGTTTGGTTTGTCTTCCGGAACAGATGAACGTACATATGATTGTTTTATGTGATATTGCTTTTGTACATGTCACCACAGTTATGGCTTGAAATGTCCGTTGAGTGGCACTATAACTTTAAATGCTTTGTGACGTTTTAAAATAACGTACCATCTGCACTACACTTAAACCTACCCGATAGTATAAAAATGGAATCGCAAACGTCATTTTAGCTTGTTTTTAGCATGTTTTTCATGGGATTCGTACCTAAGGATTCCACGTCCTAAGTCCAATTCCGTCCCAGCTGAGCTACCGAGCAAGCGTCCGGTGTTGTGCCCATTTTTGACCCCCTGTCAAATCATTACCCCCTCTTGTTGAAATCACTACATGAATCCCTATAAAAATGGTTACAAGTGCTCGCTGTTTTACTGCCTCTAGTGTTCATTTCTGTTGGAAACTTGAGTGATATGTACTGTACTTATTGGTACATATTTCACGTACTGCGACAAAGTTCTCACAGATATGTTTTCGTCATGAGATCAGGTAGGGAAAAGAATATGTAAAAAAAAATAAAAATAAAAAATAATTAGAATACTCTGAATATTCTGAATAATGCATATTCTTTTCCCACTCTTCCAATATCTTTCCAATATGATGATTTTAGTGTTAATTTTGTCAGCCAGTTTTAATTTAGCCTTAGTCTTAATTTTTTCATTTAGTCTTAGTCTCAGTCTTAGCCTGGTGTCAGATGTACTTTTTTAGTTTTTATCATATTTCAGAATCAGCTTTATTCGCCAAGTGTGCGCAAACATACAAGGAATTTGTTGTGGTTTTTTAAGGTGCTCTTGGTACAAACATGCATAAAATACATGCATACATATCTGACATGAGAACAGAAAACATTTAAATAGTAAGACTTAAAGTCTTTTAAACTTTTTAACTTAAAGGTTTTTTTTAATACATTTTAGTCTCATCTTTTATCGTCAAAGATGCATGTTGATATAGTCACAATTATTGTTAACTGACCTCATTTTTGTCATGCTTGTTTTAAACTTGTCAACAACATTTTTCATCATAGCTTTTATTAACTACATTATTATTATTATATATAATCATTAACACTAGATGATTTGGTGCTCAAAAAAACATTTTTTATTACTATCAATGTTGATAATAGTTGTGTTGCTTAATATTTTGTGGAAATCACGATGCATTTTTTCAAAAGAGAAGCATTTATTAGAGATAAAAATCTTTTGTAACATCACAAATATCTGTTACTTTTGATCGATTTAATAACAAAAAAAATAAAATTATAAGTAAGATTACTGGTATAAGCAGGTAAACACATCTTACATGTAGCATCTGAATTCTGATGTCAACCACAATTTTCCTGTGCATATGAACACAGCAATTAAAAGAGGAACAAAAGTTAAAGAAGTCCACTTTCAAAACAAAGATTCACATATAATGTACTCACCCCTTTGTCATCCAAGATGTTTATCTTTCTTTCTTCAGTTGTAAAGAAATTATGTTTTTTGAGGAAATCATTTCAGTATTTTTCTCCATATAATGGTGCCCCAATTTTGAACTTCCGAAATGCAGTTTAAATGTGGCTTCAAACGATCCCAAATGCGTTTGTAAACCCAGCCAAGAAACAAGGGTCTTATCTAGTGTAACAATTGATTATTTTCATAAAAAATAATACAATTTATATACTTTTTAATGCCAAACGCTCGTCTTGTCTTACTCTGCCTGGACTGTTTTTTTCAGGTTCATGACAGTTAGGGTATGTCAAAAAACTCCCATCTCATGTTCTCCCTCAACTTTGAAATCGTCCTATATCGCTGTTTTACCTTTTTTGTTAAAGGTGTTTGATTTTCTTTGCATGTTCACTTCGCAAAGACTGGGTCGGTACTTCTGCAGCAATGTAGGATGATTTTGAAATGATTTTTGAAGTTGAGGGAGAAAATACAATTGGAGTTTTTCAACATACCCTAACTGTCTTGAGCCAGAATACACAGAGTTCAGGGAGAGAAAGGCAAGACAAGCGTTTGAGATTAAAAAGTATTTAAATAGTAATTTTTTAATGAAAATAGCTGATCGTTTCGCTAGATAAGACCCTTCTTCCTCAGCTGGGATGGTTTACAACTGCATTTGGGATCGTTTGAAGCCACATTTAAATTGCATTTTGGAAGTTCAAAATTGGGTCACCATAGCAGTCCATTAGATGGAAAAAAAAATGCAGAAATGCTTTCCTCAAAAAACATAATTTCTTTACGACTGAAGAAAGACATGAACATCTTGGATGACAAGGGGGTGAGTACATTATATGTGAATCTTTGTTTTGGACTTCTCCTTTAATAACACTTCCATTTTTAATATATCACAGGCTAAACCAGTCAATATTAGCAACTGTAAATTTAATTTGCTCTGCTAAGCATGTTATTTTATTGCTGCAAATTCACTGCCAATCCCAATCCATTAAACATATAAAATCAAAGCATGCACACACACATATAGTCAAACACTCCTGTAACCATAGTGACAGGGCTGAAAGCAGAGGAAGATGCCCACATGTAATGTACTGAAATAAAGGGTTTTTCTTCCTCAGCATAAACCGTACAGCTGAAAATAATATCTTTCATAAAGCACTCTGAGGCTAATGCAAGAAGAAAATAACACCGGACTGCACGAGCATAATATGGGTAATATAAAACCACGCAAAAAAGCAATAATGCACTTGCACCCGAACACAGGCCAGAGCCGTGCGTGCTCATATCAGCAACACTCACAGCAGACGATAAGAAGAAACACTACACACCAACGTGATCACAACTGCTGTCAATTATATAGGTTATTAATAAACAATTCAGCATTAAATGGCCTAAATTAAATCAGTTTATCAAACACTGCTTGACTCCAGAGCTCAAAAATGAATACAGAAGAGGCACCAGATCTGCATTCAGTGTGAGGGGTAAAATCTGAGCACAGAGCAGGCCCTGACCCCTCCTTGTGACGGTCTGCAGGGCTGTGTGATGCTGTTGCCATGCTGAACCAGGCAGCACTCGCCCAAGCCAGATGTGCTCAGCATGTGTGCCGCACCATCTCCACGGAGACACGTCTGGCAACAGTTGCTGTGCTGTAATGCAGTAACACAGCCTCACTCCTTGAGCCGCCTCAGTCCAGAGCACAACTAAATTAGAAAGACCCCGGTGCTCGCTTGTGCACACACACACACACACACAAGAATTAGCTCGCAACCAAACTGCCTCTCTCTCGATGTGCCTGTGGCAGTACCTGTCATCATTGCAGTCAAAGTGAAAATAATGTCTGTTCCCCCTCTCCCCACCTCCCTAATCTGATTATGCCACTTGATCAGAAGCCTGCACAGAGGGTAAGAGCTGCAGAGAATCTCACGCACGGACATGAGCACGCATGCAGACACGCACGAGCGGTTGAGGGGCCATCTGTGTGTATGCTACAGGGTGTGAGGGTCTTGACATCACGGAAAGATCACAACCCCATTGTAGCCCGAGGCGGTGCGCTGCTATCTTGTAGTTTTAATTTTGAACAGATGCAGAGTGACCAAGTTCCTTATTGTAATACGTGGGTGGATTTCTAGTTAACACCATGCATGGATTATTTTAGTTTGTAATGGGGGTAAATGGGACACAAAAAGTGTCTCTGAACTGTATGCCCTGCCTGGTATGATGTGCCAGGCAATATCAATAACAATGATTCATGTTGACACAGTTATCTAGTTAGCGAGACCTCTCATTGGCTGTGTCCAGGTCATATGGATATGAGGGGCTGGTCACATGATGTCATTTACAACACAAAGCTCATTCAGGCGTGAGGAAAGTCACTACAGGAGCAGGGCTACTTGAAATGGAAACGGATGAATAATTTCTTGTCAATTGCACAAATTATTGCAGGCCATTAGCTTTCATAGCTCAAATAAAGCAAGTCTGGTGACATATTACTCTGTACGTGTCACACATAACACTTGTAAAGTGTAATTACTTTCAGTGGTGGTAACACATGGACTAGCCTGTAGTCCGAACACTTCAAATTGTAAAGTATGACAGAATATTGAAAAATGTATTTAAAGGATTAGTTCACTCCAGAATTAAAATTTCCTGATAATTTACTCACTGCCATGTAATCCAAGATGTTCATGTCTTACTTTCTTCAGTTGAAAGAAATTAAGGTTTCTGAGGAAAACGTTCCAGGACTTTTCTCCATATAGTGGACTTCAATGGGGATCAGTGGGTTGAAGGTCCAAATTGCAGTTTTAGTGCAGCTTTAAAGGGCTCAACATGATCCTAGCTGTGGAATAGGGGTCCTATCTAGCAAAATGATCAATATTTTCTAAAAAAAAAAAAAAAATAAATAAATAAATAAATTAGTTTATATACTTTTTTTTTAACCACAAATCTTGCACTAGCTCTGCATCCATGACTTTACATATTACGTAGTCACGTCGGAAAGGTCACACGTGACGTAGGCGGAATACAATTAATAGAACCTGAAACTAAAGTCAAATGGCCTTTACAAAAAAAGGGTAAAACAACGAAGTTGGATTTTAGAGTTTTTCACCCTACCCTACCTTTCTGAAAAGGAGCACACAGATGGAGAACAAACCATGATGACCTTTCCACTGTGATTACGTAATGCGTGAAGTCGTAGACATACATCACAGAGCTAGTGCAAGACAAACAACTGTGGTTAAAAAGTACATAATTTTTTATTTTTTTTTAGAAAACTGATTGTTTCACAACATAAGACCCTTATTCCTCAGCTGGGATCATGTGAAGTCCTTCAAAGCTGCACTGAAACTGCAGTTTGGCACTTTAACCCATTGACCACCATTGAAGTCCACTATATGGCAAGAAATTCTGGAATGTTTTCCTTAAAAACCTTTTTTTTTTTTTTCTCCATAAGTGTATATGATTCTTTAGGGTCGTAATGAAGTCTATAACATACTTTATACTTGGTTAAAAAATCTCAATGGTAGTGTAAAACAACACCTTTTTTACCTTGCCAAAATCAGCTCTGCAAAAATCATCCTATTCTGGTCGAGGTTGCTTTAAATGCAAATGAGCTCTGCTCGCCCCGCCCCTCTCTTCTCTCTGTGGAGTGACGAGCCTGTTTACTTTAGCCGCATTTAGCCGTGTTTAGCTGCTAAACTTGCTAACTAGTACATTATTAGGAAAGGCGATCGCAAATATTCATAAACGAAAACCTTATACTCACTTCTGCTGTAAGTGAAGCTGGATCATGAATGATTACGCGAACACAGACGGATATATGTAGATCGGGAGGCGCATTCCCTTCACAAACAAACGTAATCCACTGCATCTCAGATGTCAGGAGTAAATGACGACCATTGCGTCATTATTACATCCAGCAACACAACACCTCAATCGCTCAATTCTTGTCTAACTTACATCCCTGCTCCGGCATCACAACAACGGAGGTGGGACTGTTGCAGCTGATCTGAGGTAAGACACTCATGTCAATCAACTATCTTGGGAGCGGCCTCTGTTGGTGTGATGCCACAACGACAGGCATCTGAGAATGGCTTGATTTGAATAAGGGAATGTTATTTTTACAGATTAATTAAAAGCCACTGCATGGATTTTTATCATTATAGGGCAGATTTGTACATACACTGCCAACACACATTAATGTTCAAACAACATGTAAAAGTGAACTTAGCATCAGATGACCCCTTTAAAATAATGGTCAAAGCTGGTTAATATTGATTGATATTGCTGTGAATTATACAGGGCAGAGTTTCAGACTGATTCACTCTGGTCTTTCTTCATATGAGTCTGTCCTTTTTAGAGAATCAGAATTACATACTGTGACTAATATAGTCTGATTCCTGAAACAAGTAGGTTGTTTGAATGAATAGTTCAGAAAGACCAGAGTGAATCAGTCTGAAACTCTGCCCTCAAAATGAATCAGATTAGTCAAATTGAATCAAATCAGAATCAAAATGTGTAGATAGCCTATGAATCAGAACTTAATCTGAATTGAATCAGGAAGCTGTCATTACCCAGTCCTAATAATAATTTAAATAAAGTTAAAGAGATCACCCAAAATGAAAATTCTGTCTCATGTCGTTCCAAACCGTAAGACCTTTTTCATCATCGGAACACAAATTAAGACATTTTTGATGAAATCAGAGAGCTTTTGAACCCTACATAGACAGCAACAGTACTACCACGAAGATGAACAAAGGTCTTACGGGTTTGGAATGACATGAGGGTGAGTAATTAATGACAGAATTTTCATTTTTGGGTGAACTATTCCTTATATTCAGCATACATACAAACTCTGTGACTTGTATCTCAGGATAGACAGGCTGTGGACGCAACCAAAGCTTGCTATTTATTGAGTTTGACTTCAGTGTCTGGAAGAAAACATGCTGGCTGATTCTCCTACAATCCTTTACTTTTTGCTTTACACTGATATACCTCACCACGATCATGTGCAAAACATGCCTGTAAACCCATTTACCACATCCAAATTTATAATAATAGTAGAAAACGGCTATGGTGCCTAAACTACGTGTGTGATAGATCCCCGCAGAACAACAAACCTCATACATTCCTCATGGAAAAACGGCTGAATATTTCATTACAACTATATTAACACAAGCTACATTGAAAGGTAGAGAATTAATGAGGCAGTGCCACAGGCAAACTAATGAAAGCACTGAAAAATATTGCGCGTAACCTGCGTTTGCTCTGAGAAACATTCAAAGAAACGTTGGAGAGGAACACTTACATTATAAATAACTCTTCTATCTTCTCTGTCTCTCTCTCTCAGTATTGTGTTGGTGTCAAAATAAGCAGCCTTTGTTCTGATTTCCCACTGATTTCTAAATTTAATCTCCGAAAACACTTTCGCCATTAATTTCAATGCTTCTAAAGCCTCCTCAATAGCAATAATGTGCTCATTTTTCTTTCAGGGTTAGTCTATTTAAAGGTGCACTCAAGTTGTTTTAGGTTTATGTTGCACTGGCCAATATCGCAGTGGTCTTTCACCTATACAGTGATATACACACTTATGTTTTTGTGGTATAACCTTATGGAAATTCCATTATCATGTACTTTCATGTCGTTGAAAGCCTGTATGATGTTCTTTGTTTCGTGGAAGATTAAAAAGATATTTTGAAGAATGTTGTGGAAACTTTTTTTTTTTTTTCAAAATATCTTTATGTTCAACAGAAGAAATTCATACAGCATTGCAATGACATGATTCCAGTAGGCATCATAGACCTCACAGGTACAAACAGTTGTCAAGCAAATGTTTTCAGGGCATTGAATAAACGGCATGATTCATTCAGTTCTCAAGTGAACATGTCCAATAAACAGAAAGCAGTTACCAAGATAAAGCGAATAGTATTTGGCTGGTTATGTGGGTGCTGGTCATGTTGCACCCATGAGATGACCCACGACACGTAAAAAAAAAAAAACAGCTATTTTTACACCACTGATATACCAGGTAGGCAGATGAACATGCAAACTCTCAACGTGCCACAGAGCCGTTGTTCACTGACGAGCTGCGCAAAGCCATGTTCATTATCAGTGTGAATTTGCGCAGCTCGTCAGTGAACAACGGCTGTGTGTAGTATATACGGCTCAACGTGAAATCACGCACCTGATGGCATTTACTGCTGATTACAGAACCGGCTTTACTGACAAAACGCGCAAGCATTTCGGCCGATACGTTTCGGTGCATCCCTAAGACTTTATAGACAAGACTTTCAGGTCTTCCAGCCACTGTAGACATTTAAGTACAGACAAAGATAACCGAGAACCATTAAACTTAAGTTCTACAGGAACCTTTGGCCATTCAAAAAGTCCCACTGGTACAGATCTAGTCATTACGCGTGAAATTATGAGCTTGCAGATAATATCAGACAAGGTCCAAGCTCAAATTCGGCCTTGAAAGGCATTATTCAGCGCACATTAAGAGATGGGGGAGATCCTCATTCACATTCTAATAGCTCAGGCAGAGAAGCTACGATCAATAGCTGGACCCTCCAGGCAAGGCCGAGGAACCATGCGGCACAGCCGTCAAGAAAACATATGTATAAAATTGCACAGAGCCTCCCCCGGTTTCCATAGAAACCCTCAACTTCTCTTAGACAGAGGGAAAAAGATGTGTGTAGCTATTATTCTATTGCTGGGTTTGTGCTGCACAGGCAGTGATTGGTTGAAAAGATGTAGTACTGCCACACTACTAATACTGTGAAATAGCTAGTCTATCAGCTGGGTGTATTTACACACGTTCCCTCAAACCCTGTTCATTTTCACCTGTGAATTCTCCTCTCTAATTTACTCCTAAGTAAAAGAAATCCAAAGCCGTTTGGTTATGAATAAAGGGGCCATCAAGCATCAGCAACCACCTGACTAATGACATAGCCTGACCAAACCCCACCATCTGGACAGGATATTCAGCCCTTGTGGGTTCTTTACCAATCAATCATGCGTACAAAATGACATGGCACCTCATTTCATTCATACAGTACTTGCACAATGGCAGCCAAAGAAAATAATGAATGAATAAATTTGTATTGAAACGCTGTCTTATAATTTTTATTTTCAGCATTCTTTGTGATAAAATTGCTTGTTTAGCCTTCAGTCATTTGTAACTGGGTGAGTGTGACATGTTCTTTTCGTAAGCGTGCTTGAAAATGTGCTATATTTTTGCAGTAACCCAAATAGTCAGGAATTTTTCCCCTAAAAATGAATTCGGTTGTTGTCTACTCAGCCATATGTCACTCAAAACCTGTCTTTCTTTCTTACATTCTGTGGAATATAAAAGGTACATTTCTCAAGAATATACTGGATACCCTTTTTAATGTTTATGTATAGTAAATGAGGACTGAGACTGTCAGGCTCCAAAATTAACCATAAATATGATTCATATTTAGTTTTCTCAAGCTATACAATAGGTTTATGTGAGTAATACACGAAAAGCAAAGAACTGATTAATCTGATTAATCTGATTACGTGCCAATGTTAGTTTCATGAATGAATCATTCTTGAAGTTGGATCTTTTGAATGAATCAGAGAACCAGCTCATAAAATATTCACAAACTGGACTGATCTGGACTCAGTGACCCAGACGCAACTGTTAACAGCTCACTGGAGCAGAAGATTATCAGTGAATGAAATTTTGATCTGTTTTGATTCTGTCATTAACACTGGTCAACACATATACACTGAGCTTCTGTTCGCCATATTTTATGTGCTCTAACATGCTTGATTCTCATGCTTCAAACAAGCACTTTGAACTTCAGTTTACCTTATCTGATGAGCTCTATGTGTGTTGATCAATAGGGGCTTTCACACCATGTAGTTCTAAGAACCAGTGGTTCCTAGAAAACCTATTTCTTTTCCTAGGCCGTTTTCCTGGTTGCTTTCGCCCCGGCAGCAGGAACTCTGAGGAGGCAGACAGCGACGTCTTTATTTGCGGTATTTACAAACATCAACAACCAACTGGTGGATGCCGTGATCGGAACTGTTTTTGTTGTGTGTCGTGGTTTTCTTGATAATGGAAATGAAATGTAAACGCACAATTTACGTGATTGAAAGAGCATGAAAATCTGACTAAATCTCTTATGACAGCTTGCAGTGTTACATATCATCGAGGCTGAGAAAAGAACACACCACTGAAGACGTGCCGTTATTGCTGTTTTCCATGTTCATGGAGTAAATATTTTTATGCTGCTTTTTTAACAGGTAGCCAGTGTTTCGTATGCATTTGGCCAATCAACTCTGAAATAGGATCTAATTTAGTTCCTCCCCAAACGGAGTTCCTAGAACTAAATGCAACCTGGTCTCATGGCAAAAACGTACCTGTGGGAAATTTTTTGTGACACACACAATACGTACCAATATGTACATATCACTGCAGTTTCCAAGAGATATGTCCACAGAGTGGCACTAAAAGAATCTTCGTTTTTTTCCCCGGAACAGCTCAAAATGTACATATGGTATGTTTTATGGTAAGGCTAGATGGTATACAGATGTACTGTACAATAATTAGTGTTTTTGCATTATTGTAAGCAGTAGGTTTAGGGTTGGGGTAGGTGAAGACGTTAACAATCTAATAGGTAACTCTAATGCTCCGTGACGTTTTAAAATAAAGTACCATCTGCACTACACCTAAGCCTACCCGATAGTATGAACAAAAGCCAATGTGACATAAAAACACTATTGCTAACATGCCACTTTAGCTTGTTTTTCGATCTCTCATCTTTCAGCTCTTTTAATGCGAGTCATGTTTTTCACAGGATTTGTACCCAACGATTCCACATCCTAAGTCAAACTCTGTGACGGCTGAGCTACCGAGCAAGCTTGTTACGCCTGGTGTTCTGACAATTGTGCTACCCTGTCGTGTACACCTACCCCAATCATAAACCTACCCTTACAGTAATAAAAATACAGATTTGGTAGCATAATCTAATAGGTAGCATTATTTGTCAGAACACCAGAAAGCGAAACATATGGAGCTGTAATCAGAACTGTGCACAAAAACAATTACACGTGCTGTTTTACTGCCTCTAGTGTTCATTTCTTTTGGAAACTGCAGTGATATGTACTTATTGGTACGCATTTCATGTCTCGTGAAAAAGTTCCCATAGGAACTCCATCATGTGACCAGGTTGCCTAAATACATTCCTAGTTCCTGCATGCTGGTAGATTTTTCTTGGAGTTGAACTAGCACTTTAAACTCGTTCTCTCTCCCTCTTGTACACTGTATGTTTTCTCCCCTCCCTTTCACGTTTTCTACAATCTACTCCACTCAAACTTTCTCACGCCCTCCACATCCATTTCTGCACCTTCACTTATTTTACCCCTTCTCTCTCCTCGCTCTCCCTGTCCATGTACTATCAGTGTATTCCCATTAATCTGTGCCTGCAGTCTCTGTTTTGAATTTAACTTGCACACAGACATGAGAGCACTTTAACATGGGCTACAGGCTAAATGTCTAGCCTAATTAAACCCAGAATTAGTCCATCTGTTGAGCAGTTGCCCACTGTTTGGACTCCTGTGTCACTGCAGATGTACTGGTAGCATTTCAGGATACTTCTATACACCAAAATCTACAGTAAAATTGCTATTTGGGTAATTACTGCTCCTAGCTGTCCCACTTCTGATCAGAAGCTTCTTCACAAGTTGCAAATCAAGTTAAAACTGCCCAAATGCGTCCGGTGACTCCAGCCTTGGGACTGTCAGTACCTTCCAGCTAAAACCTTCATAGGTTGTGTAAAGAGCAGATACCAGACACAGCATTCATGGTAAGGCCGCAAAACTAGAAGACGCTGCTGACAGGGTTGGTGTGATGGAGATAGAGAGAGGAACATGGGAGGGACAACACCAGGAGTTAAGGGTCTCTGCTGTGTTTCTCTGATAAAAGGCTTCACAGCTGCATAAGCCACTAGGGAGCAATTTTCTGCAGTGAGGAAGGGGGAGGGGACCACTAAAACTAAACAATGCAATGTACAGCACCATACCACAGACGATGTGCACAGAATAAATGAAACAGCTTAATTTCTGTCTGCACAAATGACCACCAAAATAGAAGAGAAACTTTCAAGACATTCAGAGACCAGGCTCAGACAATAAATCCAGTTATTAATACCATGAAATCTAAATTTGAGCTCATATATATTATCTATGAGGTCATAAGCTATAAGCTACACATTTAAAGTTTATAGTCTTTCTATTCTGGAAATCACATCGATGACTCATCCTGCATTGCGCAATTTTTTGTGTCCAATCAAACACTCTCTAAAAAGTGCATGCCCCTCCCCCAACACCACCTGCCACAGACTGTTAACTATTTAATTCAATAAGGAAATACATCAAGACAGGAAAGAAATAGTGCTTGTCGTGCAATTTCATTATGTTGTGGGTCAATTTGACCCATTTTATTTTTTGAGTTGACAGAAATACTGGTCAAGCTGATGTTGACTTTTTTCTGATTTAGGGTCATTTTATCCAAAGAAACTTACACTGCATTGAAGGCACACATTTTTATCAGTCCATACATGTTCAGCTAACTGGGAATTGAACCTATGATCTTGGCATTGCTATTATGCTCTACTGTTTGACGTTCAGGAAAGCACAGAGAAGAGCGTTTCAGCACTTCTTTCTTTTGTTTTTAGAATTTGAACCATTTCCAACAATGACTGTATGATTTTTAGATCCATCTTTTCACCCAGAGGATAACTGATGTTAAAACGCTCACTGATGCTCCAGAAGGAAACATGATGCATTAAGAGCCAGGGGGTGAAAACTTTTTGAATTTGAAGATCAGGGTAAATTTTACTTATTTTATCTTCTGGGAGACATGCAAGTATCTTCTGTAGCCTCTGAAGGGCAGTACTAAAGGAAAAAATATGATATTTAGGCAAAATAAGAAATATCTCCATTCTGTTCAAAAGTTTTCACCCCCAGCTCTTAATGCATGTTTTTTTTTTTTTTTTTTTTTTTTCTTCTGGAGCATCAGTGAGCATTTGAACCTTTTGTAATAATTGCATATGAGTCCCTCAGTTGTCCTCAGCGTGAAAAGATGAATCTCAAAATCAAACAGTCATTGCTGGAAAGGGTTCAAATACACAGAAGTGTTGGAAAACCAAAGAATTTGTGGGACCTGAAGGATTTTTCTGAAGAACAGTGGGCAGTTTAACTGTTCAGGACAAACAGGGGACTCATGAACAACTATCACTAAACAAAAAAAATACTGTGTTTTTATCATTCAGGTAACAACACAGTATTAAGAATCAAGGGGGGTGTAAACTTTTAAACTGGGTTATTTTGATAAATTCTACTATTATTTTCTCTTGTGGACTATATGCAAAACATCTTTTATGAGAAATGTCTTATTTATGTCGGTGCCAAATAAACAATAACATGCATTTTGTATGATCCCTCTTATTTTGGTAAAAAAGGGGGGATTCTGAAAGGGGGGTGTAAACTTTTGACTGTACATTCTCAACCCCATTTAACAAAATATAATAATCTACAACAACACTACCACTACTAGCACATCTAAATTTATATTTCTCACCGTGAAAATGTTTGGCCACAAAACAATCATATATGGAAGCTCTCTAAAATGTTCCTCAGGCTCAAGAGGGAGAAAAGAAACTTAATGAAGAGTGACAAGAGTGTGCAATAAACCACTAAATATACAATATATTTATATAATTGCTAGTCAACAAGGAACAAAATCTTGGCAGTTCATTCCAGCACTAAATATAACTAACCTCACATAAGAGCCCATCAGTGGAATCGGCTCTGCTCCACCAATCACCCCAGCGCACATTCCTGCAACATTTTTCTGTAGGATTAATTTCTTGCGTATGACGCAAAGGCTACGTATTCCTCCATAGATTCCTCTGTGTACATTTTACAGTGAAAAACAGACTGAATGTAATCTACATAAATCAAGGGTGGGAAAGAAGGGCTACGAGGACTGTTGCTGTCTGCCTCTGATCTCTAAGATGGAAAGCATGGCCATTGTGAGAAAAGGCTTGTGGGAAGGGGGCGCAGCCATGACAACCAACCACTGCTATCCGGCACTTACTAAATGAGAGCCAACTGAAGGCTGGAATATGTCTGGGAGACTGCAACCCCCTCAGACAGAAACACACTGACAAATTGTTCACAAAGTCAGCCCAGCAAGACAGTCAACAGCTGACATTTCAAACAGGCTTTTCAGGCTAAAACACAAAACAGGCTTTGTGGTGATGAAGATGTTGTTTCTTAAAGCGTAATTTAATTTCCCCCTCTCAACTATATTATTTTAAACAATAACGTCACTCCATTAATCAAAGAAACCAATTAGATAATACAGGTCCATTTTGATTTTACAGGCCATTGTATTTAAAGTGACAGGTCACCCAGAAATGATTACGCACTCATGCATCACTCCAAACATGTATAGCGTTTTTCTAAGGGCCACAAAAGATGATATTTAGAATTTTTTGAAGTCAATGGGGACAAATGTTCTTTTGGACCCCACTGATTATCATGGTCTGGACAAAAACAGTTTAAAAAAATAGTGTTCTGCATAAGAAAGTCATGATTTGAAATAACATGAGGGTAAGCAAATGACAGAAAATTCATTTTTGGGTGAACTATGCCTTTAAATTGGAAAATAACAGCATATGACATTTAAATATTTTGAAACAAGTTGCATAATTTGCACATTCTGAATTCCATAGAATATGACCACGGCTTAAAATGAAGCTTAATGTCTCCCATGCAGTGTTAATTTTGACAGCAAATTTTGATTTAGTTTTAGTCATAGTCTTTTGACTAAAATGCCATTTAGTTTTAGTCATATTTTAGTCATCTGAATTGTTTTAGTTTTAGATGACTAAATATCATAAGATTTTAGTCGACTAAATCTACAGTAAAATTAGTCGACTAAAATCTAATGGGTTTAGTTACAGTGTAATGCATTTATTTATTTGATATTAAGGTTTTATCATGATAGACACCGTTTTACCTGAGGTGACACACAACATGCCTTTATATTAAAATAAAATAAAACCACTTGGTCTTCTTTTCAATTAAATGCCAATGGTTATATAGGCTAATTATGCATTCTTTACAACAACTTGTTTACCATATTCTTCATTCTTTTAAGCAGACATGTTTATTTATAAAAAAATACATTTAGACATTTAGTCTATAATATACTTTGGTTAAAAATGGTAGTGTAAAACAGCACCCTTTTTACCTTGCCACAATCAGCTTTGCAAAAATCATCCTGTTCTGGTCGAGGCTGCTTTAAATGTTAATGAGCTCTGATCGCCCCGCCCCTCTCTTCTCTCTGTAGAGTGCCAACGCACATTAATGTTTAAACAACATGTAAAAGTGAACTTAGCATCCGATGACTCCTTTAATAAACGTTGTCATTGTAGCCTGTTTTATTGTCGTTGTGCTTTTAATAAAGAATAGTCTAACAATGAATCCATCTTTTGTTTTAGTCTTAAAAGGTGAAAGGTGTATAATGCAAACAGGGTTAACCACTTTCGTTACCATATAACTATAAACTATGATAAAATTTTATCCACATGCATTGATTGTTGTAGCCAAAAAAAGCAAAAGTTAGTCGCAAATGAGCGACCTGTGAAAAGGATGAGTCTAGAGCCCTGGTCAGCCTGCGCCTGATTCTGAAGCAGTGGAGGCAGTAATTAAGGAGCGGTGGCAGCCCCGCCACTATTTAGGCTAATTATGTACATAGCAGAAACCCTGATTAATCCTAAGTTTTTCGTAAGGACGGTGAGGGGGAAGGATCGGGTCACTATGAATCTGGGCGGGGGTCATGTCCCCCCTGTCCCTAGTGCCATCTGCGCCCCTGGGGCAGCACTATCTGTTTGTTACAACAATGGTAGACATTTTTTTTTCCTCACACTTCTGTTAGTGCCATTATAGTTCATCAAACAATTATTTACCATCATGTTGTTCCAAACCCATAAGACCTTCATTCATCTTCAGAACAAAAATTAGAATATTTTACGTGAGCTTTCTGACCCTGCATAGACAACAATGCAACTGACATATTCAAGGCCCAAAAAGGTAGTAAGGACACCTGTAAAATAGCAGGAGCATGTGTTCTGACGTGAAACCCGTATGCGCTACACCCTGTTTACAAGCAGAAGAAGACGCACACTGTACATAAAAAACAGTCTTCATAAACATTTCAACAAAAAGGATGACTTGCAATTTTTTAACCAGCCCTACTTATTTGAACCAGGATATACAGACATTGTTATTTTTGTTTTCTTTGCACACAAGAAGTATTCTTGCAGCTTCATAACATTACGGTTGAACCACTGAGTCACATGGAGTATTTTAAAGATGTTCCTACTACCTGGGTCTTGAATGTTTCAGTTGAGCTGCTGTCTATGTAGGGTCAGAAAGCTCTGGGATTTCATCCAAATTATCTTAATTTGTGTTCTGAAGATGAACGAAGGTCTTACAGGTTTGGACAGACACGAGGGTGAGTAATTAATAACAGAATTTTCATTTTTGGGTGAACTATCCCTTTAAGGGTTAGGTTAAGTGTCACTTTATAGTTAAATTGCAAAAACTATGTACATTCTGGCAAAGAGGAGCAATGGTGTCTCATACGTGGAAGCACTACCTTGGATTGAAATGAACCCTACGTGCACTGCAGCAAAATGACCATACTTTATGTGGTTCTGCCGGCAGCTCTTCATATCCGCCTTGCACCAGCGCCTCTGCAGTAACGGACACTCACTGGCCCCGAGGTAGTGTGTATATATAGTGTGATTATCTCCGTGTCCATGCTGGAAGAGCAGTGGAGGCCTGAGGCTCTAACACCACTCTGCATGGAGCCTGCCCATACAAGCCATCTAACCCTGACCCAGCGAGAGGGCTCCGTTTCTGCCCGTGACAGCGTGCGTGATTCAGGTACTTCGTCGCTTCATTAACGGGCCTCCTTTGGGACACCCTGACAGAGCGAGAGAAGGAGAAGAGGAGGGCACAAGCAGAGTAGCAGGAATACGAACAGGACGAATTAGCGGAAAAAATACACAGCAACTGCATGAGTCTCATAAAGCAGTTATTGTTGCAACGTTATTGTTTTTCGCCAACCACTACCACAGTCCAATCTGTCTCAGCCAGTGATCTACTGTAATCTTCCTCTGCCTACTTTCTACTGACTCAAGCAGCGAGGATGCTACATGCGATGGCTAAAGCATCACAAAGAAACAGGGAAGGCAAAAATACAGGCACGTACATCCGTTTTGATTTAGGGAGGTGAGGGAGGGGGTAAATTAAACTAGAGCGTCCTTTTTACTGTTTCCCATGGGGGTCCCGCTTTAGCTCTGAGAACTCTCTCTCTCTCTCCCTCATCCCCAAACCCACCCCCCTTTCCATCTATCCCCACCCCTCCCCCAAGCTCCTCTTTCTCTGTGTGAGTCTCTCTCATGACATATGGGCTCTCCTCTGCAGCGGCAGCACTGGGAAGCGGCGTTTATTGTGCAGCATTCTCTCAGCAGCCATGCCAACGGCAGCAGAACGAGCAGGAATACCCTCCGCTAACCAGTCAGAAGCAGCCCGCTCTTCTAACCACGGGCTACACGAGGATTTATTTTAAGAAGTGGTGCCAATAGTTTAATTGCCGACAGAACGTTCTATTCGCAAATGAACAGTGTGTCCCATCTCTTCTGTTGAGCAACAAGCAATGCATGTATTTACAATCATCGTGTCATATTGCAAGAACTGGTTGCATATTGTTTGGGTTAACTAAGAAATCTGACCAAAATTCGGCTGTTTCTTATGACCCTTGTGTCATTCCAAACAACTTTTCAAGTGTTGGTGACTTTCATTTTACAGACAAATCCACCGAGACATTTTTCTCAAAATACACTATCTTCTTTTGTGTCCCACAGAAGAAAGGAAGTCTTACAGTTTTGAACTGACAAATAAAGTAAATAAAGACAGAACTATCATTTTTGGGTGAACCATCCCCATGAAATGACTTGATGACTGCTGTTTATTTTCCTGTGACAATATATTTTTTCTACTGAAATAGGAAGTTAGGGCAAGACACATTGAGGGGTTGACTGACTGACTATTTCTGAATAGCCAAAACCTTTTAGTTTCCATCACAGCGATGAACTGTGATCTTCTAACAGCTGTTGCTAGGCAGAAGCAGGTGGTCAGAGAGATTCTTATTGGACAAAAATGTAGAGACTACTATGAGTGCAAGGTGAGTCATCAATATTGTTGGCCAGTTTTCTCACAAGAAAGAATCTCTGTCAAAGTATGTACTGAATTAACATACTGAACATAGTTCTCAACCATTAAAGAATTGTGTTCTTTAAGTACGCAGGTCTACAGAATGCATACATTCCTAGATTTATAACGCCCACCATGTCGGCTATCTCCTTTGACCTGTATTTTAACTTGTGACATACTAACACCAATACACATTACTCATTAATCATTACTCAGGTTAAGTACAAGTTAAACACAAGTAGGACTTGAAAAGATCCACCAGCAACACAGTTCTCAATTTTTCGAATCGGATGGCTCCTCAGCTACCATGGATTTATAGGATAGCAAAGCGTCTTTAATTCAGAATCTCAGCGGATCCGGTTCATGTGAACCAGAAAACCAGTCTTAAGTAGCAAGGGTATAGTTGTAGCAATAGCCAAAAATACACTGTATGGGTCAAAATTATTGATTTTTCCTTTATGCCAAAAATCATATTAAGGATATTAAGTGAAGATCATGTTCTATGAAATATTTAGTATGTTTTCTACTGTAAGTACATATAAAGTAAATATATAAACACTGATTAGTAATATGCATTGCTAAGGACTTCATTTGGACAACTTTAAAGGCAATTTTTTCAAAATTCAGATTTTTTGCACCCTCAGATGGCAGATTTTCAAATAGTTGTATCTCGGTTAAGTACTGTCCTATCCTAACAAACCATACATCAGTGTAAGCGTATTTATGCACCAATTTATTCAGTTAATATATAAATCTCAATTTCAAAAAATAGACCCTTATGACTGGTTTTGTGGTCCAGGGTCACATATTATTTGCTACTATTCCATAAACACTGTGTATTCAGATATCCTACTGACTCAATGTACTGCTGTGCATATAGTACGGACACAGGTAGAGATGGCGAAAGCAAATTTAAACATGTTTAAGGCAATATATAAATGGTTTCAAAGCTAACAGACCCAAACTTAAAGCCACAACACTGAATAATAAATGCTAAACTGTCAACAATTCATTTGTATGCCAAAGTTATGACTGTAAGAAGTCCAGTCATACCGGTTACATTTAACAGGAAACATGAGAACACGAAGACCTGACAACCAACTCTGGCCTCCATGTTCTTCAAAACACAGTCAATCTATACTTTAACAGTTGCAGTTCATGTGTTGCATAACAGCTGCAGGCACTTGGATACGTCTGGCCAGGGATATCGACTCAATAACTGCTCTCTACCAAAGCCACACCAGAAGAAGCCACCGGCCACAGAACACTGAGCACAAAAAAATTGCCGCCAGATCGATACTTCTCCCACACTCCCATGTCATACAGCCGTTCGCAGCTATAAGCTGACATGAACATAAGAATAACATTTGTCTTTCATTGTGTGGTCATAAAAACCTTGATGATTATGGTATTGATTATTACATCAGCTAAAATCAACCAACAGCCTTTCAGTGGCCTGCAGCAAAACTAAAGCAAGAATGGTTTCCCTTATAGGCTACCTCAAACTTTAGCACAGTATTTCAGCACCACCGGACTGCAGAGGGAATCAGGTTGAACACATGGTGCACTACGGATGCAGCAAAACTGTCCCATCATCAGCAGCAGCAGCAAACATCAGCAGCAGCATCCGTGGGCCACTTGTACCCTGATGTCAAACATTCAATTCTAGCTCATGTACAAGGCAAGTGGATTCAGCAGTGGGACCTGCAAGTGCAACCACATCCCGTTGTCTGACAAATCGGGATTAACGGCATTAGCGGAGCCGCAAAGCCAAACTGTCATTTGCGAAGAACAAGTTCCTTTAACAGGTCGAGGATACAAACTTGTTCCACCCAAAAAGCATTCTGCAACTGATAGGATCTCACCGGTTGGTCAGAAAAGTAGGCTAAGGTCCTTAATCTGAGGAAAACCTTTCTACACAATGACATGTCAGCGCACGCAAGCACACACACGCGCATCATATTTAGTCATCGCGCAAGTGTATTGAGCAGCGGTGATAGCGCGTGTCATCATCCCTGATCTCAAGCACACAAAAGGACAAACCTGTCTGTCCTTTGCCAAGCGTCTTTTCCAGGCGATACGGTCCCACGTAATTCGCATGCTGGGAGCTGTTGTCTTTTCCCGACGATGACATTTTGCTTTACACGGACGAAGTTGCGATGCCGACAAATTGCTGCAGTTCGGCAATGAAGTATTTCTTTAGTACCGCAGTTATTTCCCCGCCCAGCTCTTGCTCCAGACGCTGCCTCTCTCTCTCGCTTGAGGATCGGTGGGGCTGCTGCTCTCCTCCGCGTCTCCCTCTTTCTCTCTCTGCTGCCGAGCGCTCTGATAATCTCACAGCAGTGCGAGTGTGCGCGCGCGCGTGCGTGTGATGCTCAGCCTGCGCCTGCGTGTGTGCGCGCATAACACACATTTCTCATCATAGATGCTGAAGAGCGCGGACTGATGCTGTGTTTGAATAAGCAGGGTCCTAATGCTGCATCATACGAGATTTTATAAACCTCCTGGATTTTGATGGATGCACCGTGCTGATAATGAGGTTTTTTTAAAAGCTACAGAATTGAATTATTTGTATACTTACAATTTAGTAGATATTCCATGAACAGGGTGCTTGTTTGTGTGAAGAATTAGGAGCACGTCAAAATCCCATGTTTCTGAGGCATATTAGATGCGTTTGATGAACTATTAACCGGCATGAAATTAATCTAGCATATAAAGCAGCTTAAAACACGTCACATCGGGTACATTTTCCTTCCCCCCACCAGTGGTTCAAAGGTCAAAGCGCAGAGGTCTTGACCTTCTCGACTGTATTTAACAATTTAAATAATACCACAATCAGTAAGTGACATAACGCTGTGAATGGTTATAAACAAAATAAAAATACATAGCTGATTATACATAACATTTATCCACATTTCCATGCAACTCTGTTGGTAATTTAAATATTAACAAACAAACAAACAATAAATAAATAAATAATCTGGACTCTTTCTACAGAATGGGGCTTAAATAACCTCATTACACTTTCTCAGTGTTTACACAAATTGAGTTCACTGTGTTAGCCATTCAATCGGTTTTATTGATTTTGTCTATTTTAATGTCTGTTTAATGTTTACTCCTATAAAATTGCAAATTCACACAAATAAGGACTATTTTAAAATATATAAAAATAGTTTCACAACCTAACAGTTAAACATTTTGAAGGGTAAGCAGTTCATATCACCCACTAAATGTTTTATTTTATTTATTTATTTTTTTAACAGTTTCAGAACATATTTTGTGGAAAGCGCCATTTTTTAAATGATATACAGTACACTACTAGTCAAAGTTTTTAAACAGTAAGATTATGCTTTTTTTATGCTCTCTTCTGTGCACCAAGCCTGCATTTATTTGATCCAAAGTACAGCAAAAACAGTAAGATTTTGAGATAATTTTACTATTTAAAATAACTGTTTTCTATTTGAATATATTTTAAAATATTTATTTCTGTGATTTCAAAGCTGAATTTTTAGCATCATTACAGCAGTCACATGACCCTTTAGAAATCATTCTAATATTTTGATTTGCTGCTCAAAAACATTTCTTCTTCTTCTTCTTCTTCTTCTTATTATTATTATTATTATTATTATGTTGAAAACAGCTGAGTAGAATTTTTTTAGGTTTCTTTGATGAATAGAAAGTTCAGAAGAATAGCATTTATCTAAAATAGAAATCTTTTGTAACATTATAAATGTCTTTATTATCACTTTTGATCAATTTAAAGCATCCTTGCTAAATAAAAGTATTAAAATTTCTATCATTTCATTCCCCACAAAAAAAATAAAATATACTGACTCGAAGCTTTTGAATTGTATAGTGTATAATGTTACAAAAGGTTTTTTTTTTCTTCAGATAAATGCTGATTTTTGTATCTTTCTATTCATCAAAGAATCAAAAAGTGTACTCAGCTATTTTAAATATTGATAATAATAATAATAAAAATGTTTTGTGAACAGCAAATCAGCATATTAGAATGATTTCTGAAGGATCATGTGACACTGAAGACTTGAGTAGTGATGCTGAAAATGTAGCTTTGATCACAGGAATAAATTACATTTTAAAATATATTCAAATAAAAAGCAGTTATTTTAAATAGTACAAATATTTCACAATATTACTTTTGCTGTATTTTGGATCAAATAAATGCAGGCTTGTTGAGCAGAAGAGAATTCTTTACAAACATTAAAAATCTTTTGACTGGTAGTGTATACACTTTCTACAAGCAGGTACTTCAAATACGTGCTTAAAACAAAAGATCAGCCTTTAACATTATATTTTTCAAATCACATATATTTAAAAAAAAAAAAAAAAAAAAAAGAAAGAAAGAAAGATTTTACTTATTCACTAAAAAGACATGTTTTTGCTTTCACCTAGTCACATGGCTCCAAGCTACTCTTTCAAAATCAGATGCCACCAAGATTCTGGCCTTGTTTCAACATATTCCCAGGTAACTTACTTCAGAGCTTCTTAAAGACTTTGAAGTCACTCAGAACATCTGGCCAGGTTGTATCTTATCATCTCATCCTCTCACCCTCCCTTTCTCCGTCCTTTCCCTTTTAACTCTCTTGTTGAGAGTATGACTTGTAAACAAGCATCTGTCTTTATATACGGATAAGAGCTATGCAGAACTGTGAGTTCATTTTTTAAGTTCCAAAACAACATGTCACTTGCACAATTTCACAGTTGTTTTAGTGATTGTTACAGCAATAAATCTCTGAGGCTCCAAGTAGTAGAGGACACTCTGATGTGATTAAACCAGAGGTCAAATGTGGTTGTGACCATCTGCCTTTATTTTTATCACAGAAGCTGGAGAAGTGGTGAAAAGGCAGATGAGGCTGACCTTTAAATATCTCTCTTGCACACAGACAGACACTGCAATGAATGACAAGTCATTGGTCTACACCGGTTGACCTGTAGAGGGGTTTTACAAGCACAGATTCCCATTAATTAATTGCATCCCCTTCCCCCATTTCATTTAAGTCATTGTCTAAGCTGTTAAAGCCATAACCAGACAGCTAAATCAATCAACATTCGCTTGTCATTTAGCAATGGCTCACACAATAGAAAATCTGTTCGTTACATAAACTACCCCAGTTCGGTGGAATCAGATAATTCTCCAGTCCAGTCCCGTTCAAAATATTCTGAAGTTTAAGTTCGTTAAAGGGCGAAATAGAAATGGCAGAGTGGGCAGGTCTCTTTACTCAGTCTAAAATTAAAGGCTGAACACGCTCAGCGCTCAAAGAAAATCAAATATATTAAAGGACTGGAAGAGATGTGTACTCTAAAGCTCCGTCTCTATGAATAATGAGTGCTTGCTTGAAGTTTGATTAGTTTGGCACTTTTTTCAATAGGGAGTTTGAAAAAGAGCTATATCAAATATTTTATGATTTGAAATATTATGAAATCTGTTGTAATTTAAAGTCATGTCAACTTTTACTAACTTTTAGGTTCGATCTTCTGTAATCCTGCAAATCTAATTTCTATTGACATCATCCTATGCTGTAAACAATTGTGAGAGTCGCAAATTTATAATTAGCATTTAAAAAAGACTCAAAATACAACTTAGATTTAATGCAAGTGATTCTTAGCTCTTGCTGCATCTTAGAATGTGCCTCTTAGGAACACATGTCAGTCCTTCCACATAATTTGTGTCTGTTTGTAGAAATTGCCACCATCGGGTTCATTAATGTAAATATAAACCCATTTAGTAGTCATATTTGTATGGAATTACTGACCTCTGCATTTCATATTCACTCACTCACTCACTCACCCAAATGACAGGGATGATAGAAAGAATATTAGGCTAATGTTCTTCTATAAATTGTTTATATATATTGGCTAATGTAGCTGCTAAATATATTCCAATGGAAGCAGATTTATACTGCCAAGCAAGGGCCATTAATGATAAATTAGCTCTGCTTCTGAAAACTCAACACATTTTGCACACTTTGGAAATCATATAATGTGATATTAAAGATGAATTTCAGCAAGAATACGAAAAAATACCAAGAGTGCAAAGCTATTCTTTCTCTCTTTTACTGTTTTTCTCTGTTTCTTTAGTTTCATTCACCTTCCATTTTGATGATTAACCTCTAGCTCAGCTAAGGTGACTTTCACTAGAAGTTGTGCTGGTTTTGCAATGTACGAGACCCAAGAGAAAAGTCTATAGGGAAATATAATAAAGGCTGCAAAACATCTCTTATGAAACAAATCAGACTGATTGAGTAACTGCATTTGTACGTCCTGCGTTTCTGGGCCGCAGCCGCTTCAGCTGGGTTTAATAACTCCTCATTGCAGGACCACGTCAGGCTGTGCTGTTGAGCTTGTGACACTGCTGCAATGCCCTCTTCAGGACACCTCTGAAACAGAGTGCTCACAACTGCAATCTGCACTCATGGAGAATGCTCTTTTATCTGATATGCTGAGCATTAGAGGACAGAAGCAATACCAGCCAAGACACTGTTATTAGATTTTTGTTACATTTAGCCACACAACAATAAAGAAATCTTATGTTGTGGAAAATAAAAAATTAGATTTTGAAATATTATGTGCGTTGTGGTTTATATTTCCCACAATATTCAACTCACCAGTGTTGCCAAAACTGATCAAAAGTAAACGAAGTAAAGTAAAACATAAAGTTAGATGTGCAGTGTTTTAGGATACGGGAAGATATGTGCAATTCAGTTCTTTAATTTGACAAAGCTAAACAAAACTAAAATATCAAGGCAACTACAGTTGAAGTCAAAAGTTTACATTCACCTTGCAGGATCTGCAAAATGTTAATTATTTGACCAAAATAAGACCAGCCACCCAGACAGCTGCTGCAACAATCGGTTTGCATAACCAAAGAATTGCTGCACAAACTGTCAGAAACCGTCTCAGGGAGGCTCATATGCATGCTCCTTGTCCTCATCGGGGTCTCGACCTGACTGCAGTTCGTCATCGTAACTGATTTGAGTGGGCAAATGCTTACATTCGATGGCGTCTGGCACTTTGGAGAGGTGTTTTCTTCACAGATGAATCCCGGTTTTCACTATACAGGGCAGATGGCAGTGTATGGCGTTGTGTGGGTGAGCGGTTTGCTGATGTCAATGTTGTGGATCGAGTGGCCCATGGTGGCGGTGGGGTTATGGTATGGGCAGGCATATGTTATGAACAACGAACACAGGTGCATTTTATTGATGGCATTTTGAATGCACAGAGATACCGTGATGAGATCCTGGGGCCCATTGTTGTGCGATTCATCCACGACTATCACCTCATGTTGCAGCATGATAATGCACGGCCCCATGTTGCAAGGATCTGTACACAATTCCTGGAAGCTGAAAACATCCCAGTTCTTGCATGGCCAGCATACTCACCGGACATGTCACCCATTGAGCATGTTTGGGATGCTCTGGATCGGTGTATACGACAGCGTGTTCCAGTTCCTGCCAATATCCAGCAACTTCGCACAGCCATTGAAGAGGAATAGACCAACATTCCACAGGCCACAATCAACAACCTGATCAACTCTATGTGAAGGAGATGTGTTGCACTGCATGAGGCAAATGGTGGTCACACCAGATACTGACTGATTTTTGGACCCCTCCTGGACCCCCCCAATACAGTAAAACTGCACATTTTAGAGTGGCCTTTTATTGTGGCCACCTGTGCAATAATCATGTTGTCTAATCAGCATCTTGATATGCCACACCTGTGAGGTGGATGGATTATCTCGGCAAAGGAGATGTGCTCACTAACACAGATTTAGACAGATTTGTAAACAAAATTTGAGAGAAATAGGCCTTTTGTTTACATTATTCCCACCGCCACCATGGGCCACCTCATCCACAACATTGACATCAGCAAACCGCTCACCCACACGACACCATACATGATGTCTGCCATCTGCCCTGTACAGTGAAAACCGGGATTCATCCATGAAGAGAACACCTCTCCAAAGTGCCAGATGCCATCGAATGTGAGCATTTGCCCACTCAAATCGAGTGGCCTTTTATTGTGGCCAGCCTAAGGCACACCTGTGCAATAATCATGCTGTCTAATTAGCATCTTGATATGCCACACCTGTGAGGTGGATGGATTATCTTGGCAAAGAAGAAGCACTCACTAACACAGATTTAGACAGATTTGTGAACAATATTTGAGAGAAACAGGCCTTTGTGTACGTAGAAAAAGTCTTAGATCTTTGAGTTCAGCTCATGAAAATGGGGGCAAAAACAAAAGTGTTGTGTTTATAATTTTGGTCAGTGTTGAAAAGTTTTGCACTGTTTTTACCTACAGTATAAAGATTGCTTGGACTTCACATATTTCTCTCCTGTTTTAGACAAGGTCACTGGAGAAAGCAATACTTTGAATAGAGAACTCATATTTTAGCCTAAAGCAACATTTTGAAGTTAAAAACATTTTAATGTTTTTTTGGGTCATCTTAGGTGGTCAACAACTTAACATTTTTGGGTGAACTATTCCTTTAACTTTGAGAGTCCTAAAATTAATTTTCTTGTTCTTGTTATTTTAGTGAGTGACATGGCGTATTTCCTACAAAAGCATGCTAACAAATTCCTCCATTAAAAATAGCATATGAGATCTTGCTCATGCACTAGATACACACCATTTAAATATTCATGAACTTGCATTCTACCTGCTTGCCTTTTCTATCTGTACTCCAGGCTGCTTCACTTTGTGGGAGGAAATGCGGTAAACTTTCATTAGAAGTTGTCACACAGTCCTACTTACTGAAATCAGCTGGTTGCCAAGCAGCAGTATGTGAATCTATCATAAGGTACATCGCTCCAATTCAAACATAAAGAGCAAGAGAGAGAACCTTTTCAACAGCTCATTAAGATACCACTACATAAAGTAGGCTTAGGAGAGAATAAATATATACTGCTCATCCTTAATTATAATTAGAGAGAGATGTTTCTGGGGTAAATAATTACTACATAAGGCACAAATTGTTAGTAATTAGGAGGAGACTCTGGTGCAAGCAGAGATAATTAAGTCTGCACTGCTTAAATAATTGCACAGTGGCTAACACAGAATGCTGCGTTGCAATTGTAGTCCCCTCAAATCAATGCAATTACATTAACCCAAGCTACATAGTTAACCCCTAACTTAATGTAGAACACAACTCTTCTATCCTTTATTATATGCTAAAGCGTGGGCTTGATTTTGTGCTTATTGTTTTTACTGTTCTTTATTACAACTGTGGCATTGCAATGGCAAATCAATCTGTTCACCTGTGTAAGTAAACAGGTGATATGCCTTATTCCAGGCCATTCAGTTAGGGATGTATCCAAAATCACTCTCTATATCCTTATTTACTATGTTAGTCCACTAATATACTCCACTTGAAGGAGCAACTGAAAACACTTTATTTAATCTACTATAATAATCTACTATATTTTCAGGTTTATGTAAACATGCACAGAAGTCTTTGAATGCTACATCACATCTTTGAATTATGAGTTTAAAATGTTTAAATCAAGACAACAACACAATAATCATTTCAGCTCTGAGTTTATTGCATTTTATTGAATATAATTTAATGTATTTTAAATTCTTTGGTAATTTATTTTCCTCATTAATTTTGAATATGTATTCGATTTCTATCTATGGTTTATAGCAGGTGTTAACAGTGATTAACAAGCATTATTAATGAAGGGCGGGGTCGGGTGGGGTTGCTATAAACCATTAAAAACTTATTTGGTTAGAGAGAATAACCACCCCGACCTCCTGTTGTCAATCACTGTGTCACACCCCCCATCACACACAACACACTACACCACACCGGTCATTTACAACTCTACCCGGGGGGGCGACTATACCGATTTCTTGTGCTTTTATATATTTACAAACTCGTGCCGGCCAGCAGGTAAAGTACCACGGAGTTACAACAAGAGAAACCCGGAGAACAGGTACATCATCCGGTAAACAGCTTTGAACTTACCAAGAGTCATTTGGAATGCTTCTTTCCAGATCGATTTAAAGGCTCTTTATGACGTCATATTAAGTCGTCTCGGAAGGTCGTTTTTTTTTTTTTAAATAAATACGTAATGTCTTTAATTTGTCACTGCTGACATATTAAGCCATAAATACCAGCATAAATATCCTACCAACACTTGCACACATAGAGATTTAGCTATAATGTATATAGTGAGCTCTCATGAGTTCAGTTTTATTAAAAGTAATATGTTCCCTTTTTTGGTTAAAGTCACCTTTTTTTTGTTTTACGATAAAAAAATTTACCTTTACATTTTTATCTTTTACCAGATTAGTTTTATTACTTTTCGAATGGCATTTATCCATACTGCAGTGTTTATTCTTCTACTCTTTACTCTTCAAACTTTAATCAACTATAGAATGTTTAAAATTATGATCTATTCTAAACGAAGAATAAACAATTTCTATATTTATGATTTGAATGTGATTTATGTAAATTCTTTGAAAATGTGCTTAAGATGCAATGTTACAATCTGCACCACAGCTACAGTGCGTTGCAAAAGTATTCATACCCCTTTATTTTTTCACATTTTATGTTGCTGTGTTTTGTTAAACTGCTTTAAATGACTTTTTTCCCACATCAATCTATACTCCATACACCATTATGACAAAGCACATTGAACAGAACTGTCACAACAAATTCTGAAACTGAAAATGGAAACAAGTACATTGCATAAGTATTCATACCCTTAACTCAGTACTTAGCTGAAGCACCTTTACAGGCTCAAGTCTTTTTGAGTATGATGAGACAAGCTTTGTACATCAGCATTTGGCAATTACCTGCCATTCTTCTCCTCACCTCTTCACCTCTCAAGCTCTGTCAGCTTGGATAAGGGCAGACGCACATTTTCAGGTTTCTCCAGAAATGTTTGATTGAGGTGAAGTCCAGACTCAGGCCGGGCCACTCAAGGACATTCACAAAGTTGTCTATAAGCCACTCTTGCTGTGTGCTTAGGGTCATTGTCATGTTGGAAGGTGAACCTTCTGCCCAGTCTGAGGTTCTGAATGCTCTGGACTGGGTTTTCATTAAGGCTATCTCTTTGTTTTGCTCTGTTGATCTTTCCTGACGAGTCTCTCAGTCCCTGCTTCTGAAAAACAGCCCCACAGCATGAGGCTGCTACCAGCACACTTTACTTTTGGGATGGAACTCTCCAGGTAATGAGCTGGTTTCCTCTACACATGATGCTTGGAATGGAGGTTCATCAGACCAGAAAATCTTGTTTCTCACAGTCTGAGGGTCCTTCGGTTGCTTTTTTGAATATTCCAAGTGTGTTTTCATGTGTTTTACTGAAGAGAAGACTGAGTTTGGCCACCACGCCATCAGGTTCTTGGTCATCATTCTAGCCAAGGCCCTTCTCCATCCGTTGCTCAGTTTGGCCAGGAGGCCAGCTCTAGGAAGAGGCCTGGTTATTTCAAACGTCTTCCATTAAGGGTAACGGATACTACATGCTTCTGTGAACCCTTAATGCAGCAGATTTTTTACTGAACTCTTCCCCAATTGCATTTTCAATTGTTAGACCTTTTATTAAGACATGTGTGCCTTTCCAAATCATACCCATTCAATTGAATTTGCCACAGGTTAACTCCACTCAAAGTGTAGTAACATCTACAAGCAATATAAATGCTCCTGAGCTAAATGAATAGGAATGAAGGGAATGAATACTTATGCAATAGAGTCATTTAAGTTTTTTAAGGTCATTTTCTGTTTTTGCTTCATCATAATGGTGTATGGAGTGTAGACTGATGTGGAAAAAAGTAATAAAGCAGTTAAACGTAAGGCAGCAACATAACAAAATGTGAAAAAATGCAGGGGTGTGAATACTTTCGCAATGCACTGTATTTTAATGTTCTCCCCCCTCCAAATTATTGGGTGGCTGGTGCGCTACAAATAATGAATAGACTTGAATAGACAAAACGTTAAATATTATTTCCAAGCATTTATACCATCAGGAAAACAGTGTGTGAAGTCATGTAATGTGATTTACCTCAGAAAAGCCCACATTAACCAATAACGTTTGGGAGGGCTGTACAAATGTTTTTGCATATGGGCTCAGGGCTTGCTATGCCACAGTACAGAACTGTGATTAAACTGTCTATATATATATATATATATGGGTATAATAGGTGATTTTAGTCACAGCTTAGGTTTAGGGTTAGGTGTGAGCTTTAGAGATACAGACCAATCATGTAGCACCCTCAACAAGTGAAGTAATTATCTGTTAGGGGGTCAGACTCACTTGCTCTTATTTCAAACACATAACTGCCACCGTATCAACTGTAGTGAAAATTACTGTTGTTGCAGTGTTAGTCTTGATACTAGGCTAATTGTTTTGTACTTGGGACTTTTTTAGTGGAAGCTTATAGGTAATATACAGGTAGAATTATAAAATAACCTGTGATTGACTGACTATCCATACAAGGCGATAAAATGCCTGAAGCCCAGGACAGTGGGATAAGATCCAGCATCCTTGTGACCCCACAGAGCATAAATGATTTGGAGAATGATGGATGGACTTTAAAATAATTTAAACTTAAATCAGTATTTTATGTCCATGTATTTATATGTCTTTACATGGCTTATGTTAAGGAAATAACTACTTGACTGTATCTTTTATTTATTTACTATTTTGGATAAAGTGTACCTTTATCAACATTCTTTCTGAATAAAATTTCCAAGCGAAAATCATAACTGAAGTACATCTGACTAAAGCTCATATCACAAAAATTCAAAAACTGAGCAAATATGACCTTCAACCGCTGGTATGGGCAAATTTCACTGGCTTTCTGTCAATCCAAACAGTCTTTCATTGTTTGGAGGGTGGATTTCAAATCCGAAGGTCTTCACTTGCATGATATTTTCACTCTGTGTTTCCAGATAAACGGATCCACTGGGTATCCGCATTGGTCAGTTATGTCAAACCCTTGTGCCCTGAGTTTCACCCAGAGAGCTTTCATAAACTAAGGTCAACAGGCTGTCAGAAAGAACAAAACCTATAACATTCCCATACAATGGGGTTTCCGCCAGACAGACCATCAATGTTTCAGCTTTGTCTTGTCACTGCAGGCTACGACCGCCACTCCAGCTGAGAGCAACGGCAGTGACCCGACAGCCAATAAACACTTTCACCAGTTTCCTTCGCCTCACACGCAGGGGCCAGTAAAAATCGACAATGCCAAGGTGACACATTAAGCCCCATAAAAATATTTGTAGGCTCTGTGTGCTTTTTTACGAGCATTTTGTTGAGTGTTTACGGGTCTGATCTGAGATACTTCATCAAATACATGGTACACTCAATCAAACGTGACTTTCGTCACCTTTGAGATAAAGGACACTGAGAAGGGTTGTAATCTGTGCGGTTCAAAAAGGACATGAGAAGGTTATCAGTCAGTGCAGTACCACCTCAAGCGATGGAGAAAAAGAAATATGGCAAAAATCAGAGTTTCAACCAAGACTGTGAAAAGAAAAGGCAGAGAGGGTTGGGTTAAAAGGAGCAGTGGCTGTTATGAAGGTTAGTGATTGAGGTTAGCAACTATGACAGGCCTATTAGCTCTAACATCTCCACCTGCTGACACATCACTGCCTAGCAGCAATGAGTGAATTAGATTTAACATCACATCCAGCCGCCACACATCTCCTGTCCCCCTCAACCCAAACCCGAATCACGAAAAGCACAGGTTCCAGCAGCGGCGGGCTGTTTCTTTCTCCCGTGTGCAATAAAAGCTGATTAGAGTTGAAACAGTTGACCGGTCCTACCCTCCTTCACAGCTGCTGGATTAGAGGCTGAAGCCCATCATCTGTGAAATGAAATTTCAGATGGTCAAACAGGGACAGTCTGAGGTGCAGACTGTATGTACGCAAGTGTTCGAGGGTTGAGGGGGAAGACACAATATGCAAGGTCACACATCACAGCTAAAAGGTTCGTATGAAGATGATGGTAAACATTTATTAGTTATGTGGTGACAGGACACACTCTGCATCGATAGATATAAAGCCCAGTTGTTAGTAGGGACAGACATGGGTCTGAATCAATCATGTCTCACACAAATATGAAAATCAATGTTCCTTACAAAACTAAACTAAAAAAATATTATAGAAATTTTTTTTTTTTTTTTACACATATTCACAAAGAAATGGTAAGTACCATTAAATAAAAAATAAATTTTGATGTGTACGCTTTACAGTAATAATATTAATTTCCCTGATAACTTTAATAATAAAATTTAAGTAATATAATTAGTTACCACCCCACGAAAAAAAAAAAAAAAAAAAAAAAAAACTAGATACTTTTTTGTCACAATTGCTAATGATTTGAAATTCAATTCCCTATCACTATCAATTTTTCATAATCGTTGTCGTGTATGTACGCACGTGACGTCACCAGCGCAGCTTGGTCAGAAGATGGAGAAACTTATTTATGCAGCTCTCAAATATAAATCTCAATATATATTAAGATATATAAATCTCAACTTAAAAGAATGGACCCTTATGACTGGTTTTGTGGTCCAGGGTCACGTATATAGCACCTAGAAATACAGCCATTATTTTAATTTTGTAATTTTTTGTTAGAATATGAATAAATGACAGATGCAGGGTTGCCAGATCTGCATATCAAAAATCAAAAATTGCCCAATGACCAATTATACTATCCCAAATACGAAAACTTCAAACTTGACATTCCCTAAAATATTTTACTGTCACTGTTATGCATTACACACAATTTCAACTTCAAAAACACTGTTTTCATATAAATATCATATTTTACTGTCACTGTTATGCATTACACACAATTTCAACTTCAAAAACAGTTTTCATATAAATATCATATTTTACTGTCACTGTTATGCATTACACACAATTTCAACTTCAAAAACACCATATTCATAAATAGCATCATATTTTACTGTCACTGTTATGCATTACACACAATTTCAACTTAAACAGTGTTTTCATACATATAATATCATATTTTATTGTCACTGTCATGCATTACAAAATTTCAACTTGAAAAACAGTTTTCATAATATTCTGACAGATGATTAACAAATTCCTTAAAATTAAAATTTCAAGATATTCCTATCAGGTTTTTAATAGAAGTGTCTGTAGATGATGTCATACTTTTTAATAACTAGCAGCAATCCAGTAGAGACCAGTCAAACTGTTACCATGGAAATGAAAACAGTCAGGCTCATTACCAGTGCCCCTCCTTTACAAAATGTTCTTACTCTGTCTCATCATCTAACACAGTTTTATCTTTAGTAGAATACAAATTACACAGAATAAAATATTTCTGTACAGGCATTTCTGTCCAATATAATTTTGACATTTACCATGTGGGAGAATCAAATAAATAAATAAATAACAGCCAATTTCCATAAGAAAACAACAAATTTGGCAAGCCTGGTCAGCTGTGCTCTCATTATATTCTGCACTGTACCACCAAACAGAAAAACTCAATTTTGTTGATCTATTTTTTGTCATATGCAGTTTGTGTAACTAATGGAAAACTTGAGAAAGAAAAATAAACAAAACAGTTGGAAATCACACTAAATAATTATAGATTTTACATTTTTAATAATCCTATTGGTATGGTTAAACATCTAGGCCTGGTTTCACAGACAGGGCTTAGACTAAGCCAGGATAAGTAATTTTTTATAAATGTGCCTTAGAAAAAAACATTAATGGTGTCCATCTTCAGACAAAACAAAAGCACTGATATATTTTAAGATCAGTCAGTGCAAGTCTCTTTAAATTGAAAAAACTCATACTTACATTTTAGTCTGGGACTAGGCTTAAGCTTTGTCTGTGAAACCGGGGGATAGTGTTTAATAAATAAGCAGACCCAGATGAAAGAGTTTTTCATGTTTTTATTTCAGATATTCATTTTTTTAAATACCCTTATACCTCCAAGAGATACTGCACCATCATTTTGTTATTCCTCGTTTCCCTTGATTGTAAGTACAACACTTCATCTATGATTATACCAGCAATCAAACAGTACTCCAAATATCTCTGCAAAGAAAATGTTCCCTTCATACTTTGAGGTTTTATGCATCACATCTAAAACAGATATACAAGTTCAGTCTCAAAATACCTGCGTAATATTCTTGTCATTAAATCTGCATGAATACCCAGCACATTCTTGTAAACTGACTGCATAACAACTGTACATAAGAATGTTATGATTGACAACATGTATAAATCACAAGCAGGACTGCAGAAGTGTGTTATGTAGTGGACAACGATAATGATAAAGCATTCATAACGATATAATTAGATTCTGAGATGTTAAGATTTACTAACTCATCTAAAAAATAAAACAAAGTGCTGATTTTAAGAGGATTATTCAGTACAGGTACATATTTGGAAAGTAAACAATATAAAAATAAGACATTCAGGTTGAGGATATTAAATGTAATTCTCAAACTTTCCCTTTACCCTATATCTGAAAAAAGACTATGAGGCACAAGTCACAAAAAGTGCAACGGTTGCTGTTTTTATAAGGCTACGCTAAGCTCCATAGCTGAGCAAAAAATCTCTCTCGCAAATGTTTGATTTCCTTCCATTGTTTTCTGCGAAGGCAAGAACCTCAAAGGTCACTTCATTTTTTACGTAATAAAGATATATTCAATGCACTTGCTATTTGTAATAATGATTATATGAATGTAAACTTGAATATTTTTGGTCCTGGATATATTAGCCACATCTTTCTATATTTAGAAAGACTGTGATTTAGAAGGAGGGTCCCGAATCTCTTGTTCTTGGATAAAATATAGGGTCCTTGTCATATAGTGCACGTGTTATAGCTGAGAGGGGGAATGATTTATTTAGGCAAGTCAGTACAGGTCACTGAGGCCTGCTATTTTCCGGGCCTTCTGCATCAGGGCTCTCAATTGGAACTGTTTTCTGGAGAGAAGGCGGACATGCTGCACACAAACACACAAACACCAGAATATTCTAAGTTAATATGTATTTGAATATTGTGTTTTACAGCTTGAACAACATGACAATGGCAAAAAAAATGCACAGGGTACGGTTTAGACAAACCTTGAGAAAGACATCCAAGTCAATGACATCTCTGCGCAACGCTTCACCCAAGTAGAAGATAGTGTCTTCTATGGCGTTTTCTTCAGCGTAGAGAGTCAGAATCTGCTTATAGAGAGGAGCGGTGGGCACAATCACATCATCAATATCATTTTTCTCAGACTGGTTCTCCATTTTTTCCAGAGCAGCAGACAGCTCCTTATCTTTCTGCTTAAGGAGTTCAATGTTTTTGTCCACATCAGCCTGCAATTCAAAACATTATTATTAATATTTTGTATTTTATTAAATATTTAAAACATTTCCAGGCCTATACCTATACGGTAGCGTTAAAGGAGTAGTTCATTTCCAGAACAAGATTTACAGATAATGTACTCACCCCGTTGTCATCCAAGATGGTCATGTCTTACTTTCTTCAGTCGTAAAGAAATTATGTTTTTTGAGGAAGACATTTCAGGAATTATCTCCATATAGTGGACTTCTATGGTGCCCACGAGTTTGAACTTCCAAAACGCAGATTAAATGCAGCTTCAAAGGGCTCTAAATGATCCCAGCCGAGGAAGAAGCATCTTATCTAGCGAAATGATCGGTTATTTTCTGAATCAAAAACATCCTACATCGCTGCAGAAGTACCGACCCAGTGTTTACAAAGTAAACATGCAAAGAAGGTCAAACATCCTTTACAAAAAAATAAATAAACAGGGACATAGGACGATTTTGAAGTTGGAGGAGAAAATGAAATGGGAGTTTTTCACCATACCCTAACTGTATTGACCCGGATTACACAGAGTACGCATGCACACTGCAGAGCTAGACAAGACAAGCATTTGAGTTTAAAAAGTATATAAGTTTTTAGAAACTGTTTTAGTAGATAAGACCCTTCTTCCTCGGCTGGGATCGTTTAGAGCCCTTTGACCATTTAAACTGCATTGTAAAAGTTTAAAGGAGAAGTCTACTTCCAGAACAACAATTTACAGATAATGTACTCACTCCTTGTCATCAAAGATGTTCATGTCTTTCTTTCTTCAGTCGTAAAGAAATTATGTTTTTTTTGAGGGAAACATTTCAGCATTTTTCTCCATATAATGGACTGATATGGTGGCCCGATTTTGAACTTCCAAAATGCAGTTTAAATGCGGCTTCAAAACGTTCCCAAATGTGGTTCTAAACATTCCCAGCTAAGAAAGAATGGTCTTATCTAGCGTAACAACCAGTTATTTTCATTAAAAAATTAAAAAAATAACAATAATTGGCTCAAGACAGTTAAGGTATGTCGAAAAAACTCTGACCGTGAAACTCTGAAAATGCAAAGAAGATCAAACACCCTTAACAAAAAAGGTAAAACAGCGATATAGGATGATTTTCAAGTTGAGGGAGAAAATACGGTCTGAGTTTTTCGACATACGCTGTCTTGAGCTAGAATACACAGAGTTCAGGGAGAGTAAGACAAGAAGAGCATTTGACATTAAAAAGTATATAAATTATATTATTTTTATGAAAATAACTGCAGAATCGTTTCGCTAGATAAGACCCTTCTTCCTCGACTGGAATCGTTTACAACTGCATTTGGGATCGTTTGAAGCCGCATTTAAACTGCGTTTTGGAAGTTCAAACTCAGGGCACCATATCAGTCCATTATATGGAGAAAAATGCTGAAATGTTTTCCTCAGAAAACATAATTTCTTTATGAATGAAGAAAGAAAGACATGAACATCTTGGATGACAAGGGGGTGAGTACATCTGTAAATTGTTGTTCTGGAAGTGGACTTCTCCTTTAAACTCACACGCACCATAGAAGTCCACTATATGGAGAAATATCCTAAAATGTTTTCCTCAAATACAATTTCTTTACGACTGAAGAAAGAAAGACATGAACAGCTTGGATGACAAGGTCCCCCCTACATTATCTGTAAATTTTTGTTCTGGGAGTAAACTACTCCTTTTTACTAAGAGTAAAGTATCAACAAGGCAATTCAAAATGTACAAAAAGTCTCCTGTACCATTTCCACGTCTAGTTTGGTCACCATCTCTTCCAGCCTCTGGTGGCCTCTCTTCAGGTCCTCCTCTGTCCTTTTCAGTGCATCCAGCTCTGCCTGTGCTCGATCCATCTCTTCTTTCATCCGCCTGCGCAACTTGTCACTGACTGCAGACACCAAAGATGCACGGATTGTGTCCTCCCCAATGGTACCGTCACGGGTTGGTCCTGAAACACAGCGAAAATGTTTGCGGTTGTTTCAAAGCACAGTTTTTTGGTATGAGTGTGTATACACTCTTGTTGAAAAGCTGGGTCGGTAAAATTTTTAACATGTTTTTGAAAGAAGTCTCTAATGCTCACCAAGGGTGTAATTATTTGATCAAAACACAGTAATAGTGCGAAATATTTTATAACCTAAAACAACTTCTTTCTTCCTGTATCAAATATTTTCAGGATTACTCCAATCTTTAGTATCACATGATCCTTCAGAAATCATTCTAATATGCTGATTTTCTGTTAAAGAAACATTTAAAATCTCAGTTTAAAGGAGGTGAAACATTTTTCAGGTTCTTTGATGACTAGAACATTCAAAAGAACAGCATTTATTTGAATTGTTAAAGGGGTCATGACATGAGAATTCAAATTTGCCTTCATCTTTTGGTATATAAGAGGTCTTCGTACCATTAAAACAGCCTGCAAGTTTTATAGCTTAAGCATCCTCCTCATTATAAACAAAGCATTTATTTAATCTAGCTTCAAAAATGGCTTGTTTGGATCTGAGGTGCAAGGAGATGTCACCCGGGCACAAACATTTGCATAAACGCTGCCTCCATAGCAAGGCATCAACGAATAGTCATCTTCTCACCATAGGCCCGGCTTATAGGCGTTCAGTAGCTTAACAGCTGACGCGCTGAATGCGAGTGTCGCGTCGCATCAAAAGCAAATGGAAATTACAATTACTGCCACTATCTTGTCTACACTGGATACTGTATACAGATGCACATTCACTTTCTGACACAGTCCATGTGCTTAAGTCTGTTGTCAATAGGATAAATGAAGTGAAAGAACATTTGGTTTGACGCGTTTGGTTTAAACAGCTCACTCGCATCTTTGTACAGATATCACAAGGATCCCAGTGTAAGGAATGAATAAATAGTTTATTTTAATGGCGTTCGGATCGTGTCTGAGGACTGATCAGAGCATTTTGTTTTGTAAACAAGGCACAGTGTCAAGGAGAGTTCACAAAGAAACATTTGTTGAAAAATGAAGCGGTATTAGATCTGACTGCAGCTGCATCACAAACTGTAAGTAAATTATTTCATAATGCTTTGTCTGGAAATGTCTTTTTTTTTTTATTATGTTGTCAAAACACGCATGCAATAGCGAGGGGGCATTGATACTGTTTCCTATACAATGACATTAGCCAATCATAACAGTGGCTGATTTCTGACAAGCCTTAAAGGCTCCGCCCCTTAAAACAGGTCAATTCAGACAGAAGGTCAAAATGAGGGTTGAAAATAATCATTTTTCCACAGATTTATTTGTTTTTTTGCGCAAAAAAACTTTAGTAACATTATAAGTAAACCTCAAGTAACATACTAAAATAATAAACAAAAAAACAAATGCATGTCATGAGCCCTTTAATCTTTTATAAATTTATAAGTCTTTACTGCCACTTTTAAATAATTAAATATTTCCTTGCTAAATAGAAGTATCAATTTCTCTCTAAACAAACAACTTAATGACCCCAAACTTTTGAATAGCGGTGTACTTGATTTTTGAGGCTGATGCAAGTTTAGAAATGCATGAATTATTAGTCTTTTACTAGATTTCACTACTAAATTAACATGTAACATGCTTGCTTACCCACTGTAGTGACAGAAGACGCTGGGGTATAGAGAGAGGAGCCTGAGGTAGTGGGGTATCCAGGGCCTACTGCAGGATAAGGGTAGCCCTGAAATCCACTGACAGACAGAAGGAAAATATATACATATATAGTAACATTTCATTGGCATTTACACAGAAGGCTTGACGCAATGACACATACCCAATATTTCATCCCATCTTTATATATACAGTTTAGACACAACAGCCTGTTTACATTAATAACTTGTCTCAACCCTATTAGGGATCTCACATAGTTAGATCTTTTTATTAGTAGTTATCACAAGTGTTGCTAAACGACACCAAAAATGACATTGTTTTACACGTCCTATAGCTTAGAAATGTGCAAAATATCACAAGAATGCAATTAATTCTTTAAAGAAGGACAATAAAATTCTATTCATGATTCATTATCCATCTTATTTGTACATTTTATGGGTTTGGTTTCCGGTCTCATCCGCATCTAGCTATTTTTAGCTGTACAAAAGCTAATTTTGCTGCTTGATATTGCAAATAGGTGTGTCTTGCCACATTATTTTAATTTATTATCTTAATTATGAACACAGTGGTTTGTAGTGCAAACAGTTTTACGGTTTACTGCATGTTGTTATTCTTCTCGTTATTACCCTATAGTGGCTAATAAACCGGAAGTCTCACCCACAGGCTTACTTCCGCGCTGAAGAATAGGAACTCTCATATATTCCTCGCATAAGCACCTCTGAATGACAATTTCAAACTATATGAAGCCTGATTATATTCTGGTTAAGCTTTCATAAAAAGACTGAATGCATCAGAATGTACATTCACAAGTCTGTCAGAAAAATATGGTGGTTTTACCTGTGTGTACTTTGAATTACAAAGTGCTGCCTGGTATAAAAATAAATGTCTCTTTGCAGAAAAATGCGTGCTTGACATTTCTCAACTGCTTGTTATGTCACAGCTACAGTGTTATGCACACAGATACAAAAGAATATTCTGTTTCAATGGACAACAATGATGAAATATTGTGCAATAAGAGGAGAAATGGATATGTTTAGACATAGGTCAGATGACCAGATATCAGATATGTATTGGATTTAGAACCACATATAAAAGGAGGCCAAAATCCTATCTTTTTGCTGTCTAAATGCATGTAATCAGATCTGATTGTTGGCAGATGTCTGAGAAATACACGACCATTCAAGAGCGCAGCTTTGTGCTCACCAATGCTGCATTTATTTGAACAAGAATACAGTAAAAACAGTAATATTTGAAGATTATACAATTTAAAACAACTCTTTTATATTTTAATATATTTTAAAATGTATTCCTCTAATGGTAAAACTACATTTTCAGCAGTCATTACTCCAGTCCTCAATGTCACATGATCCTTCATCATTAACATTATTTTAATATGCTAATTTGCTGCTCAAGAAACATTCCTTATGTTGAAAACGGTTGTGCTGCTTAATATTTTTTGTGGAAACTGTGATATATTTTTTTCAGGATTCTTTAATGAACAAAAAAAAACAGACTTTATTTAAAATAGAAATATTCTGAAACATTGTAAATGTCCTTACTGTCAACTTTTGATACATTTAATGCATCTTTGCTGAATCAAAGCATTAACTTCTTTGAGAAACAAAAAAACATACTGCTTTTGAATGGTAGTGTATAAACGCAGGAATAGGCTGATCATATGGCCAAGATTTGTGACTGACACACTGAAAGCACTTACCCTGGACTGGCAGAGTGACCTTGACCATAAGGCAACCCTGGGGTGCCTGGCATGTAAGAAGCTGTGAAATATGGAATTACATAATTATTGCTGATCCCCAAAGTCAAAATGCCCTTACAAATGTTACATGAACCTTAAAACATGTTTTTGTCAAATCAAAAATACTACACTGAATCTAAAAACGATCAGACATAAGTCTACACTCACTGTTAGGTGGGCCTGCTGCTGGGAATGCTGGGTAAGTTGCCTGAGCAGCCGGCCGTGAGAACACAGGTGGTTCCTCTCCAAACACTACAACCATCACCTGGATTAGTCCTAACAATTCAGACTGGGGCTAAAAAAAAGACAAAAACAAACAAAAGGTAGGTTTATGTCCTTGTACTTTAAACAGACAGAGATAAAAAGGGAAGTAAGACACTCACAGGTTTCCATTCGTGCAGGTATGGGAGGTAAATCTTTCCATTGGCATCAACATGTTTTCCTGTTTTTATCATCATGGCACTTGTGGGTTTGACAAAACAGATGGGAGGATTGTAGGGATACGTGTCTAGAAGCCACAGGCAGATGGGAATGTTGTACACATTTCCTATAGATGAGGAAAATATTAAATGGGGTAAAGGGTACAACAAAGAAATGACTCATCTGGATGCAGCTGGAGTGGGAAAACTCAAAAACGTCTCGAAAGCAGCGCTTTCTATACCTCGGTAGTTTACAGGTACTGTTCCTGTGAGGCTCAAGAGCTCTTTGGTGGAGCCATCATTGAACACTGAAAAAAGGAAAGCAAAATAAGTGCAGGGCAATACATACCTGTATATTTACAGTACGGATAGAACTGATATCGTTCAGAAAAATCAGACGACTAGACACAACATTTACACAGCTTGTGGCAGAGCGCAAGTGGTGTAATGCAAACCTACTCATTTACACTACACTACTTTTTTAAGTTTTTAAAATCTTCTGCTCACCAAGCCTGCACTGATCCAAAGTACAGCAAAAACAGTACTACTTTGAAATATTTTTACCATTTAAAATAACAATTTTCTATTTTAATATATTCTAAAATGTAATTTATTCCTCAATTAAAATAAGGATAAATTACATACATTAAAGCTGAATTTTTAGCATCATTTCACCAGTCACATGATCCTTAAGAAATGATTTTAATATTCTGATTTGCTACTCAAAAAAATTTTAATTATTATTATTAGTAGTAGTAGTAGTAGTAATAGTATATTGAAAACAGCTGAGTAGAAAATGTTCAGGTTTCTTTGATGAATAGAAAGTTCAGAAGAACAGCATTTACCTGAAATAGAAATCTTTTGTAACATTATACATGTCTTTATTATCATTTTTGATCAATTTAAAGCATCCTTGCTAAATAAACATATTAATTTCTATAATCCAAACCTTTTATTTAAGATAAATGCTGATCTTTGGATCTTTCCATTCATGATTTTTTTTTTTTTTATTAAACTGTTTGAAATATTGATAATAATAACAATAAAATGTTTCTTGAACAGCAAATCAGCATATTAGAATGATTTTTGAAGGATCATGTGACACTGAAGACTGGAACAATGATGCTGAAAATTTAGCTTTGATTACAGAAATAAATTACATTTTAAAATCTATTCAAATAAAAAGCAGTTATTTAAAATAGTAAAAATATTTCACAATATTACTGCTTTTGCTGTATTTTGGATCAAATAAGCACAGGCTTGGTGAGCAAAAGAGATTTCTTTAAAAAACATTAAAAATCTTACTGTTCAAAAACATATTAAATATAAATCGTTTTAATATATAAACATAACATTTTTCTTAAATATACACATGAATGGGTGTATTTATAAATACATAATAATCTCATGTAAACAAAGACATTTATTTTGGATGTGATTAACTGATTAATCATTTGACAGCCCTAAAAAAATATTCCAAATAATTCAGAGAATTTTGCTTTGAAATAAAATTATTTTAATGAGGCATGTAAAACTGATATGCCAAATACTTTACATCGATGTTTAAAGCAGAATAACTAAAGGGAGAATTACATATGCCTACTTCTGACAGCCACAAAGTGTCCAAATACTTTTGTTTTAATGTTTAGTAATATATTTATATTTAAAAGTGAAAACAAAAGTATAAATTACTTCATACAGCAGAATTTAAACCCTAGCAAACGGATTATGTTCGTTTAATCCATACTGAAAACAAATGGCACTTTCTTTAAAACAGCTAATGCAATGACAATCCAACATTTGTATGTGTGGTTTAAGTTTCGAGGCTCAGTAATTCTTACCATAGTTGTCCATCACAGGTTTAAGATCTTTATAATGAGACGTCACGTTTGTAATGTCGCGTGCGGTTAGATCCCTGTATTTATAAGTCTGTGTACACATAAAAACATTAGCGACGCATATCATGACAACTATACTTTGTAAACAACTTCTCTGCTAAGCAAATGTTTAACATACCTTCGACAGAATTTTCCGTAGGGAACTTTCGCTTGACGCCATGCTTAAAATACTATGAACCAATGTACTAACGTTACCTAAATCAACTGCGCGGCGATTATTAGTTAAATTAAGTAGTTGTTGTTATGAACGTAAACTCACAAAGCTCAAATCATCGAATCCATAACAAGGAAATCACAGCTGAAATGCATTAGGTAACTTCCGGTCAGATGACTAATGACGCAGGACACAGACGTTGCACTTCATTGGAAAACTAGTATTACAGTACTGCTAAAATAATCTTTTTAAACTTTATGAATTCATCTTTAGGATATGGTTACAATAAGTGACTTTTTAAATACTTAAATATGAAAATGTAAAAAGCATGCTCAGGAAATCAAAACAAGCCTTTTATTCGATATTCTTTCATAACACAATAATAACGGTAGGCACAAATCTATAATAACATATCGTTAAAAGAAAATTTAATGTTGTTTTCACACACTGTAGACACAAAATAAGAACAAGTTCTTAAAAATACTCATATTTTTAAGTATTAATTGCTGCAAAAACCAATATGATTATTTAATACCAGAACCGACACAGCCTTTTTGGGATTTTCTGTTTCAGTAGGAACGCTACCATATCGCTGTGTTCGATCAAAAAGGAACATAAAAAATATCTAGTAGCAGCAGTTGGCGTAAGACAAGTTTAAAACAGAATAATATAGGATAGGTCACGTGTTTGTGGATTATTTTACACAATGTGTCTGAGTGTTACCAAAAAATGGCCATTAACCAACAGTATTAATGTAAAACAATATTCAGAAAGTGGCAGCAATCACGCCACTGATAAACTCGTATTACTCTGTTGCACCATAGACAGTAAATCCATCAAAAAGATCTGGATGTCCACAGCATTCTGACAGAATCCCTTGAAGGTCATATCCATAGCTACTGACATGTGTTTTAAAGGGAGAATCATATCCGCCCATGTATGTCCTTGAGAACAATCAATAGACTGCAAGGAAATAAAACATCCCACAATTTTTTCAACCTGAAAGAGAAGAAACTCACTGACAGTCAACATGTTCAGAGTTCATCTGATTCACATAAATAATATATAAAAGACCTTTTTGCTGAGATTTCTGAGAAATATGTACTTTGCAAAGAGACATGAGCTACTTTTAAGCATTCTAAGAGAAAGTCCAGACTGTTGCACTTCCCTGCAATTACAAGGCCATATGTTGCCTATGAATATAGCACATATAACTTAAGTTTCCCTCATATGATAATTTACAGTAAGGGTTTACAAGCAATATGGTGTTTTTTGTATTTTTCGTTTGAATTCCACATTTAAATCTAATTTTTCACTCCCTAATGACACAAACATGAAAAACTTACTTCAGAAAGGCAAAAGGGGAAAATGCAGTTGAAGATTAGACATTATGATATACATGTAAAAGTTTCAAGCTTATGCCCTGAACATGAAAACAGCACAGTGCTTGGCAAGAATATCAACAAGGCTTTTCAGTCCAAGCTTTTAAGTTTATAGTAGCTTTGCATTCATTTTCCAACAAGTATGATTGTGGAGAGATCTTCATTAATCTGTCTTCTCCAGCCAATTTAATTATCTGCAATGCATTTGTCTAATATCGTAAATAAAAAGCATCACAGCTGGATTTCTAATCAAGCCACAAAGATCTAATCAAAACCAAAGGCTAAAGTCCTCCACTTGAACATTTTGTCCTACACCATGTGCAAATCAAAGACTTCTCGGAGGTGTACCTTCTAATCGCGACCTATTGCACCGGAACCTGTGATAAACACACTGCATATGACTAAAAGTCCTCTTTTCAAGAGAACGCCATGAATTATGTACATTTTATTAGGTTAGACTTGCTCTAAGCAAATAACAATACAAATCTTTCTCACATCCAGACGTATGCTAATATAACTGATGTAGTATTTCTTCTCTCCATCTCGTAAAGTGTTTTGCTAACATCCACATCTGACAAAGCAATATGAGAGGTTATTTTCTGAGCTATTACTTCCAGTTAAGAGTAGATAGTTTGTTTAATGTAAATATATTTAAGTGTGACAGCTTCATCCAGTCGTAGCAACTCCAGTGTTGAGACCGTTAAAATGAGGTACAACGTATTTCATCTCCAACGAAGGAGCGAGACGGGAACATCCCTAAGAAGACTGCAGAGGGCTGCCAGAATAAAGATTTCCCTTTTACACAGTCTGCTCTAAATGTCCAGCGTCTGTGTAGGTGTTGCAGTGTTTGTGGTCTGGAAGGCTGCACAGCTTTAAAAAGCCACGTCATGCACATTCACTGCAAAGAGAAGGGGAGAACGGAGTACACATGAGTAGCAGTACACAATGGCTTAATTATCCAGGAATACTTGTATGTCTCATTTATTGAGAATCATATGAAGGTTGGATGGATTTTAAAACGTTTACCAGCTCACAGGATAAAAACGTTTACCGGATCATGACACCACACAGCGGCAGTTCATACAGCCTTGGCCATTGTCATCCGGCGGGTTCAGTTTCCTCAGCTTATGCTGTCTGATTTCACGGACAAGAGTGTAAAAGGCATCTTCCACTCCCTAAATAGAAACACACACACAAATTAGGTCCTTTCTTCTTACATTCTGGCCGTCGGTGATACTTCATCCTGAGCTATACATGCTGTCACACTCTCATAAATAAAAGCTTCAAAATGGGTTTTTGTAGTGATGCATCCCCAAAGAACCTTTCAGTAAACAAAATTTTTAAAAGAGCCATTCTTTCTTAACACAAAGAACATTTTAAAGTCTCCATGAAATCAGAATTTAAGTTTTTTGGCTTTAAGTACAATGTTAGCATTAAAGGAGAAGTCCTCTTCCAAAACAAAGATTCACATATAATGTACTCACCCCCTTGTCATCCAAGATGTTCATGTCTGTCTTTCTTCAGAAATTATGTTTTTTGAGGAAAACATTTCAGCATTTTTCTCCATATAATGGACTGATATGGTGCCCCGAGTTTGAACTTCCAAAATGCAGTTTAAATGCAGCTTCAAATGATCCCAAATGTGATTATAAACGATCCCAGCCAAGGAAGAAGGGTCTTATCCAGCGTAACAATCGGTTATTTTCATAAAAATAATACAATTTATATACTTTTTAATGTCAAATGCTCGTCTTGTCTTACTCTGCCTGGACTGTTTTTTCCGGTTCATGACAGTTAGGGTATGTCGAAAAACTGCCATCTCATGTTCTCCCTCAACTTCAAAATCGCCCTATATCGCTGTTTTACCTATTTTGTTAAGGGTGTTTGATCTTCCTTGCATGTTTATTTTGCAAAGACTGGGTCGGAATTTCTGCAGTGATGTAGGATGATTTCGAAATTTTTTTTGAAGATGAGGGAGAAAATACGATGGGAGTTTTTTAACATACCCTAACCGTCTTGAGGCAGAACACACAAAGTTTAGAGAGAGCAAGACAAGATGAGGGTTTGAGATTATAAAGTATTTAAATTATATTTTTTAATGAAAATAACCGATCGTTTCGCTAGATAAGACCCTTCTTCCTCGGCTGGGATCATTTACAACCGCATTTGGGATTGTTTGAAGCCACATTTAAATTGCATTTTGGAAGTTGAAAATTGGGGCACCATATCAGTCCATAATATGGAGAAAAATGCTGAAATGCTTTCCTCAAAAAACAATTTCTTTACGACTGAAGAAAGACATGAACATCTTGGATGACAAGGGGGTGAGCACATTATGTGTGAATCTTTGTTTTGGAAGTGGACTTCTCCTTTAAGGCTATCTACAAGCTAGTATGTTTCAAAATGACAAAATTTACAAGATATAGGCATTCAAAACTTAGTCTCTAACTTCCGCCAATACGGACAAAGTATTTTAATGACATCACCCTGCACTTCAGCTTCTCATCAAACTTTCTGTCCAATCAAATGCTCTCTAGAATCCGAAGCGCCCCGCTCCTACACTATAAATAGACACTAGAAATCAGTCACTTGTTCACAAAATTAGTATTTTCTGGGAGCTGAATGGCACGTAGTGCACTATATAGGGGATAGGGAACTATTCAGACAGTGTAAATATGCTTTTCATTGGGTCAAATGAAGGTTTTGCGCTTTGTCACATGAACCACTGTGCACACAGTCTGCTCTGGTCCAGAGACATTATAGCACGGAACAGATCATATGCACGAGTCGGTGCAGACCATAAAGTATATCAGACCCATTTGAATTATACAGAATGGTATATTTTTATAGCGATATGGATGAGATTGTGGCTGTCATACACTGTCAATGTGGCTTTACTGCGTTCAACGGCTCTGGCCCAAGTTATATATAAACAAAATGCTATTGGATATTTAAAAAGGGGGTGGGATTACTTTATATGTTTCAGATGAAATTACGTCAAATTGCTTCAGTGGACCTTTAATACTCTAAAGAATGTTTTGTGCAATGTGAAGGTTCCATGGATGTTAAGAAAAGGTTCTTCACGGAACCACAGATACCAACAAAGAACCTTTATTATTAAACGTGCACTGTTCAAAATAAAATTAGGGGAGCTTCATATTTGACAGAAGTTTATAACAAAATGTTATACATTTGGTCAAAATGTTTCTAACCTGTCTTGTCTTGGCTGAGGTTTCAATGTAGGGAATACCGTAGCTACGGGCGAGTTCCTGGGCTTGCCTTGTGTCCACAGTGCGTGCTGGTAGGTCACATTTATTACCCACGAGCACCATAGGCACATCATCTGAGTCTTTGACCCTCTTTATCTGTTCTCTTTTAAAAGCAATGCAAACAAATAAACATTCATTTTAATATATATTTTTTTAAATAAGAAACAACGAAATGCATTCTTATACTTCAGTTTTCATTCATTTAACCTGTACTGATGAATGTCCTCAAAAGACTTGGTATTGTTGATGGCAAAGACACAGAGAAAGCCCTCTCCAGTCCTCATATACTGGTCCCTCATTGCACTGTACTCTTCCTGACCTGCAGTATCCAGGATATCCAACAGACACGTCTCTCCATCAATCACCACCTGTTTCCTATATGAGTCCTGTGAGGAAAAATAGTGCATAAATATCCAATGTAAGATGTCCAATTTTGCTAAATAATGACTGCAATATATAGTGAAATGTGTTCTGTGGCTGATGAGAGAAAGTGGAAACTGTGGCCTGTTTGATCAAAGTCATGGGAATGTTTTACCCTCAGATGATATCTTGATGTTTCATATTCATACAATATTATATTTGAAATTAGGAGACTTTATTCTGAACTGATTTCTATTAAAATGTGGTCATTATTTATTCTCCTTCATATCGTTCCAAACACGTAAGACCTTCGCATATCTTCAAAACACAAATTAAGATATTTTGGATGAAATCCGAGAGCTTTCTGAACCGCCATAAACAGCAAGGGTCCTGCCACGTTAAAGGTCCAGAAAGGTACCAAGAACATTGACAAAAAAAGTCCATGTGACATCAGTGGTTCAACCACAATTTTAATAAAGCTAAGAGAATACTTTTTTTGCACACAAAAAAAAAAAAAACGTACAATTACAAGTTCATTCAACAATTCTTCTCATCCACATAACCCTAGGGCCATATTTTTAATCAAAAATATCTTAATTTGTGTTCCAAAGGCGAACAAAGGTCGTTTGGAACGACATGAGGGTGAGTAATTAATGACGGAATTTTCATTTTTGGGTGAACTATCCCATTAAATTATAAATATATTAATAAATAATAAGTCAAAAAATATTTATAAATAAACTATTAAATACGAGACAAAGGGAAACGACAGAAAACACCATTTTGGCTTTTGGTTTACCTCAATGGTTGGGTCGTATTCATCCACAAAGTGGTTCTGAATGAGCTGGATGGTCAGAGCGCTCTTGCCAACACCACCTGCGCCAACCACCACTAACTTATATTCCGTCATTCTCACTGCTGCTGTGTCAGAAGCTGAGAGGAAACAAGGAACAAGGAAATGTGACAAAATAAAAAATCTGGGAACATTCTTAATGAATGTCATTACAGGAATAACATCTATATAAAGTGCACCAGAGTTTCCTGGATTGAAGCGTTCATCCTGCCGACAGTTTTTAATACAGATGAAATTACGCTTTGTCGTGTGACGCTAGACAAAAAGAAAAGCTATTTTAGGCTGCCTGGGGGAAACTCACACTGGACAGTGATCTATTTGTGTTATTAGTTAAAATGCTTGATGCAGTGCCAGAAGAATCCATTTCATTCACAACCTGGGTGATTTCATTCCTTACAAACATATTCTGACAACTTAATAAAATATATATCGATTTGATTTTTGCTTGATTTATTATTTCATATGCATCCTTTCCTAAGTTATTTGCGTACATAGTAGTTATTTAAAAATATTTCCTAAACAATTTTTTGTGACTCTTATATATCTCCTTACATATGGAGCAGATAGCGTACCTATAATATTTAATTAACCAAATACACAGTACAAAAAAAGGTTATCAAACAACTCTGTTATATGGGTCATCTGAACCGTTATGTACTTTTTTTTTTTTAAAAAAGGCCTTCAGGTTCAGCTGTGCTCAGTGGACATCAAGTATTCCATTTGAAAATCTATTTTTAGCTCTTCCACCTGTCATGCCTTACCTGTGAAAATCCTTTTCTTTTTTCCTGCTGGAAGTTTGCACAACTTTTATATTACTTCTAGGCTCTGGATTATGTTAAAGCGTCAGATCAAGCTTTGTATTCGAATTATTGACTAGAATCAAAAGTGTTTTGGACCATAAAATTAACGTGTATACTGTACCAAGGGTGCCACCCTTTAAAGACTTCGACAACACAATGCACACACACCCATACTAATATTATATATATATATATATATATATATATACACACATATACATGTATATATATATACATTACGTGTTTGTGTCTGTGATACACACACAGAAATATATATATATATATTTTTCCCATTATTGCTGGAATACAATGACATCACCTTTATTGATTTCTCAGACGATGGGCAATGTAAACAACGCGGTCATTTGGGTGAGCTAATCTCAGCTAGCCTTACAATACATATAATGGTAACCAATCAGTGTGATAAGTTTCCAAAACGACCCTAAACACCCATTAGAGTACAAAAACTAGCTTTAGTCACACGTCTCTGGCTCTGTTGGTTTAAATGAACTCGCTCCTCCTGCATCGACCATTACATCCATGCAGAACACCGCTGTATGTATATGAGTATTTGATAGTTGCACGTCTCGCTACAATGTAACAAACTAGAGATGAATGGAATTCAGGCGCGCGCACTGATTTGACGCATTTGTTTCGTTTCTCACGTTCACCACAGCAGTAATAGTAGTTCTTCGGTTTCGAGATGCTGGTGAAATGATTTATGTCTTGACGCCAACAAAATGTTCCGTCCAGCGTCTGCAAGGAACATTTTGTTGCTGCTGTTATTCCTGCGCGACACACACAGCATAGAAAGACAGCGGCTGGACTACTTACAAAACACACGGCGCTGTTCGCTCGTCTCGACGACACTCAACACAAGTCAATAATATGTCGACATCCTTCCCGCTGCTCCTCTCAAAGCTCTGCTGCTCTTAACTGTTTTCGTCATTAGACAGCGCGTGTTCTTCTTCTTCTCGGGCGGTACAGATTCACTGAAGCAGATGCGATCAACACAAACACTGAACGACGAGCCGCCGGTGTGCGTCGACTGATAGGCGAGCTGTGTGTTGTGTATGTGTAGGGGGAAGAAGAAGAAGAGGGCGCTTAGAGCCACAGCACACGCCCAAACCCTGTGTGTCTCAACACACACACACACACATACACACACCACCACCACCACACACTCTCTCAGCCTTACTTACATTACAGGTGGGCTGTCTTATATTGCAAAACACAAAAACAACATCTGCTTCTTTCTTTCTTTTTCTCTTTTTCTTTCTTTTTTTCTTTATTACAGAACAATGCCAATAGAAACGTTAGTTTTTCAATCAGTCTCTTTCTTTCTAAAAATAAATTTATATTAAAAATTAAATAAAAAAATAAACTAACAAGAAAAGGACATTTCATAACATATTCACACTCAGTTTTGAAAAATAAAATAAAAAATACTGTAATTCCATTATTCCTTCATTATTTTTTCTTTCCCCCCCATTATTACACAACAATGCCCATATATCAATATAAATAAATAAAATATAAATAAAAATACATTACAAAAATCCTTTCTTTTACAAAGAACAATTAGTATAAAAATACACTAGAAATTAGAAGGAAATTTCAGATTATGAAACACATTCAATGACTCAGTTTTGGAAAAAAAAATGTAATTCCTTATTTGATTTTCATTATTACACAACAATGCCCATATAGCAATTTTAACAAACACTGAAACTGAGGAAACGTTTTAGATGATAAAACATAAAACGCTCAATGACTGAGCCTTAAAAAACATTTATTGAAATTAATTTTTTTTCAATATTTTTTCTTTCTTTTTTAATTACAGAACAATGCCAATAGCAAAGTTGTTGTTTTTCATTAGACTCTTTCTTAAAATAAATAAATAAACAAACAAGTAGTATAAAAACACTTGAAACTAGAAGGAAATTTCAGACTATAAAACACATTCAATGACTCAACTTTGAGAAAAATACTGTAATTCTTTATTTGATTTTCATTATTACACAACAATGCCCATATAGAAAAAAACAAACAAACAAAAAACTAGCAATTAGAAGGAAATTTCAGATTCACATTCAGTGACTCATCTTTGAAAAATGAAATAAAAATACTATAATTTCTTTATTTATTTTTTACAGTTTTTTTTTTCCATTATTACACAACAATGCCCATATATCAAAATAAATAAATAAATAAATAAATAAAATATTTAAAAAAAAACATATATAATAAAAAAAAAAAAAATCCTTTCTTTTACCAAAAAACACTGAAATTCAAGGGAAATTTTTAGATGATAAAAGATAAAACATCAGATGACTGAGCCTTAAAAAACATTTATTGTAATTAATTCAATCAATGTATTTCTTTCTTTCTTATTACAGAACAGTGCCAATAGCAAAGTTGTTGTTTTTCAATCAGTCTCTTTCTTTCTTTCTTTTTTTTTTTTTTTTTTTTTTTTTTAAAAAAAAAGAACAAACAAGTAGTATAAAAAACACTGGAAATTAGGACATTTCATATTATAAAACACATTCAATGACTCAAGTTTGAAAAAAAAAAAGCCTGTAACTCCTTTTTTTCATTATTACACAACAATGCCCATATAGTAAAAAAAAAAGAAAGAAAGAAAAAAAAAAAGCAATTAGTAGGAGATTTCAGATTATGAAATACATTCAATGACATTAAGTGAAAAATACAATAAAAAGCCCATATAGCAAGCAATAAATAAATATTTTCTATTACAAAAAACCCACAGAAATTAGAGGCAAATTTCAGATGATAAACATAAAACACTTGATGACTGAGCCGATGGTCTTTTTCCAACCAATCTCTTTCTTTCTTTGGGGGAAAAAAAAAGAAAGAAGTTAAAAAAAAATCACTGACAATTACACGGATGGTCCAAATCGTTTTCTTATTTTTATTACGGAAAAATATCTGTATAGTTGTTTTTCTTTTTCTTTTCTTTTTTAAAAGTTTCGAATATATGATCACTATATATGATCTTTAATAGGCATGTGATATAAATGTGTCATTACTGTCTTTCTCAGGTATGGACGGTGATTTCTTCTCTTTTCATAATCAAAATAAATATATCTCATGTCACTGAGTGATTTATAATTTCATAAAAATATAATAATATAATTTCATAATTTATGATTTATAATTTTAAAATAATTTAATTCTCTAATTTTCAAAACAGAGGTCCACTAAGGTAGTTCTCCTAATGATCCACTAGGTGGCAATCTTTGATCTCAGTAGCCTTAAGGCACACACTTCCAGTCCCTATTTAAACTCAAATATATTCCAGACATCTACTTCAGTTATGGGACCGCAGTAAAACATAAAAACAGAGTCAAGAGTGTAAAGAAAAAATCATACCGCTGTCACTGTCACGTCAATAATCCTTGCGCTTCTTGTCTCCTCCTGCTGAAAGGCAGCCAGAGAGTCACATGGCCTTTTGTATGACGACCAGTGCGCGTTTCATTGGCTGATTTGCTTGAAAAAGCATCCGTCGTCAAGACAACCAAGAGCCGCAGTCCCACTTCACTTGTCTGGTGAGGCCTTGACAAAGTCACAGAGATCCTTTTTTTACCTTCAGCTTATTGTTTCACTCTCTTCTCTCCTGGGCATCTCAAGAGTTTACATGAGGTAAGTCAACAGAAGAAATTTACCACACTCTGCTTTTTAAACATAGATTATTTGCTTGTAATAAAAGCTTCTTGTAGTAAAAACTGCAGACAGGATCATACATGATGAGGTGTCCTGAAAGATAAAGCATGACATTTTATAACTATTTTAGCCTACATGTTGCATCAGGTAAGTTACATTTTCTTTCTTTGCATGTGGTTGATCAGCTAACAAAGTATTCCATATAAATGGAAGAGTTTACTTGAATAATAGTGACTGAGTTGCCACAATTCTTTATGTCCTGAGAGGTTTGGTTTGGTAAAAGCATTGTGCTTTGAGCAATTCGTCTCCTCATTTGTTTCATCCCGGCGTTCATCACTTTCAGACTTTATTCGTACCATGTCTAACAAGTGCAAGATGTTCTATTGTAGATAACGGTGGCTGTAGCCTCGAGAGTGATGTGAGCCTGTTCCCCTATCTGTCATGTAAATTAGGAGCAAACATGGAGTCATCAAGGTGGCCATGTTGATAATGAAAGCATAAAATAAAGCGTATCTCCGCAGGCCTTCTCTATCATGTGCAACAAGTTGGTATGATATCTTTAAAACATGAAGAGCAGCGGAAAGTTTGCTTGTGTAGCATATGAAGAAGAAGACTTTGTCTGTAAATGATTTCTGTAAGATATGTTGTGTTATATATACAGATATTGGCCCAAGAGCCCACGGAGTTCTGGGATATAACTAGTCGAAGCTTCACTGAGTATGTTAACGAAATGCTATTCAGTGCTTTTAACTGCTTTCATGGCCTTTCATGTGTTATTGTAGTAGTTTAATGGGTTATGTAGAGCAACAAGTGTTTGAAACATTTATAGCGTAAATGTAGTGTTACTGTAATGGGCAATACTATAATTTTGTTACAGACATGAATAGAATTGTTCGATTTGTTGATGGAATGCTGTTACTTTTCTGAATGATCAGATTTACACTATCGTTCAAAAATGCGGGTCTGTAACTTTTTTTTGGTAATACTTTATTTTAAGGTGTTACATGTACTTTCTATTTTAATAACAATTAATTATGCATAATTACACACAAATAACCCTAAGCTGAACCCTAATTTCCAAAAATTCTTTCAAATAATAAAATAAAATAATTAAACAAAACAAAACAAAACAAAGCAATGTAAAATAAAATAAAATAAAGATCCCAAACATTTTATTGGTAGTTTTATTGGTAAGTTTTTTACCTGTCTTAAAATAAAAGCATTGTAATTGTAAGACTATTTTACGTTACTGTTTTTGATGTATTTTTAAACAAATAAATGCGGCCTTGGTGACAGAGACATCTTACATAAAATAAAATAAAACAAAACAAAACAAAGAAAACAAAGCAAATAAAATAAAATAAAGACCTCAATCATTTTATTGGTAGTCTAAGTTTTTCACCTGTCTTAAAATAAAAGCATTGTAATTGTAAAACTATTTTACTTTACTGTTTTTTAATGTATTTTTAAACAAATAAATGCAGCCTTGGTGAGGGAGACGTCTTTGATTAAAAATAAATAAATAAAATAAAATAAAATAAAATAAAATAAAATAATAAAGATCCCAAACATTTGAATGGTAGTCTAAATTTTTCACCTAGCTTAAAATAAAAGCATTGTACTTGTGAAACTATTTGACTGTTTTTGATGTTTTTTTAAACCATCTTTCATAGAATAAAATAAAATATAACAAAATAAAACAAAACAAAACAAAGCAAAGTGAAATAAAATAAAATCAAGATCCCAGACATTGTATTGGTAGTCTAAGTTTTTCACCTGTCTTAAAATAAAAGTATTGTAATTGTAAAACTATTTTACTTTACTGTTTTTGATGTATTTTTAAACAAATAAATGCAGTCTTGGTAAGAGAGACATCTTTCAAATAAATAAATAAATAAATTAAAATATAATAAAATAAAATAAAATAAAATAAAGAATTGTAATTTTAAAACTATTTCACTTTACTGTATTTGATTTATTTTCAATACAGCCTTGGTGAAAGAGACATCTTTCAAAAAAAAAAAAAAAAACACGAAAGAAAAGAAAAGAAAATCCTACAGACCCAAAACATTGGAATGGTAGTTTAAAATAAAAGCAAAAAATCTCACAGACTTAAACTGAGGTGTTCTGAGACATTCCAGATTATCATGGGGGTTTAGGGTTGGGCTCGTTTGATTTGGGCCAGTAAGCAATTGCCTAGCAACCAACCAAAACACCTTATCAACCTCATAGCAAATGTTACAAAACACTCAGAAGACCTTAGCAACCGCATAGCAAGACCCTGGAAATCACACACAACACCCTAAAATCACAGCTGCAATCTTTACATGAGAACACACCACCAATGTGATGCTCCCCCCCCCCAGAAAACATAAACATCTATTTTTTTAAGTTTATTCTGACATTTAAACTGTTGCATTTAGCAAATGAATGATCCCCAGTTTTACAGTGAAAAAGTGGAAGAAAATTCATCTTAAGATACAAGAACACTCTACTGTAACAGCCACTCATAACATTCATCTGCTAGCAGCTGCACAAAAACACTCAAAACAATGTATAGCAACACCTTGTTAAAACTGCCTACAACACCCTATTGTCACACCATTCACATCTCCTTACAGGCAGAGTTCATCAGGAAAGTTATTAGGAGGAAGTTATTCAGTTTATAGAGGAAGTCAAAGCATTTGATCTACATAGGAACACAATGACCATGGTTATGACACATAAATTCAATAACAGGCCATGGAACTTAAAGAAAAAGCAAAATAAAGTACTATATCCTCTTTGGCAGTTTTACAAACTGCTATAAGACCTTTGACAAAATAATGACAGAGAACGAGAGCAGGACGGAGAGATAGTGGTTGAGAGAGCGAGAGATAATGAGAGCTCTATTGCTGATATTACCTGTGGAGGGGGAGGAGCATGGGAAGGCTGTGGTATGTGTCAGCATTGTGAAGAGCGGAAAGAGAGAGTCACTTTCAAGAGACGAAACGAGTAGTGCGCCATTAATCCTGCTCCTCTAGATACCGGAAAAACAACACCTGTCGCACACCAACATCTGTGTTACGGGTTAACTCTTTGATTTTACATTAGACACGTTTGGGAACGCTACTTTTTCAAATATATTCAACATGGTAACCAGGATAGAGGACACACAGAGCCGAGCTTTCAACTCTAAGGTAAATATAGCTTTCTGTCCGACCAGCAGGTTTGTCTAGTTAGGCTACAGACTTGACATTAAAACGTGCCAAATTTTACGCAAGTGTTTCCATCCTGTCTGAAATGGAAAGCAGATTAAACAAGGGAAAAGTAGTTTTAGATTATGTTTAGATTATGCCCTTGATTTGATAAAAATAGCAAGAAATAGCAAGATGAAATAGCAGGAATTAGTAGAAAATAGTTTATGGAAACCCGGTACATTGAGTAAGTTTCTTTCTATGTGTGCAAAAGTAACTTTTTTTCTATGTGGAAGAAGTCTGTTAAAACAAAATAAATAAATAACTAATCAAGGTTACCAGGTTCTGCAAAACCTGCCTTTATTCAGGAAAAGAAAAATGCCTGAAGGGAATTAGTCATAATGGTTTAGTCATAATTCTACTGTGTATTATCCATGGCTAATGTAGATCATATATTTCACTTGACGGCTGGACTGTGTGGATTGTCTGATATAAGTGTGGCGTCTCTTACTGAAAACTGCAGCGGTCAAAACCTTTGACTCATTTTGTCACCTGTTTAAATGTAGGCCTAAATAATGCCTGAGTAAATTATTACTTTTTTTGGTGATTTATGCTTAGTGGTTTGGGAATTGAGCTGCATTTCTTGGTATTTTTTGATGACAAGTGTTTCTGACCTTTCTGATCATCTGTTCTTTGAAAATGTAGGAGCAAAGTGTGTAAAACAAGGCCTTTTAATACTTACAACTGAAGTTTAATTTAAAAGTAAACAAGTAAATAGAATAGAAATAAACAATCTGCAGAGTCTAAAATCATACATCCAAATCAAAAACAGTCATTTCTCTTTTTACAGTACTTTGTTGACAGTTTCAGTCACGTATCTTTGCAATACGCTATGTGCAAAACATAAACAGGGCCATAACTAGTTTTCCTTGATGTTTTGAAGATTCTTATCAATTGTTCAATTGATCTCCTGAAAGCTGAACAAATAAGCATTCCATTGATGTAAGGTTTATTAGAATAGGACAATATTTGACCGAGATTAAAACTATTTGTCTATATCTGAGGGTGCAAAAAAATCTAAATGTTGATAAAATCACCTTTAAATTTGTTCAAATGAAGTTCTTAGCAATGCATATTAATCACAAATTAAGTTTTGACATATTTACGGTAGGAAATTTACAAAATATCTTCATGGGACATGATCGTTACTTAATATCCTAATCATTTTTGGCATAAAAGAAAAATCGATCATTTTGACCCATACAATGTATTTTTGACTATTGCTACAAATATACCTGTGTGACTTAAGACTTGATTGTGTGATCCAGGGTCACAGTTGCTAATCTACACGAGTGGATTCATCTTCACAATCTTTCACCTAAAGCATTTAAGGAAATATCTGATTAGGTAAATTTCCATTTGAATTCGTCTGCGTTTCATTCACCTGACGAAATGATGTCACTTTATTTGGATATGCAAAACAGACTGCTGTCACATGCTGCTCACAAACTACTGTACGAGAGTGATGATGAATGCTTGATTTCATATAACTGAGCATCTGCAGGTAAGAATGGAGAACTTTAACTGACGCAGTTTAAATTATGAATCTTGAAACAAGTTTAAAAAGCATTAGTGATGAAATCAATGTGTGTGAAAAAAAGAAAGAACAATCTGATTTATGTTCCTGCAGCTCAAGGCTACGAATCATGTCGTAAATTTAATGGAGAGGCTGTTTTGCACTGAGAATGGGTTGAAAGAGAGGACCACTCCCAACATACACTGAATTTGTGGTTATTCTTTGTGGAAATTCCAGTGAATCAGAGATTACCAAAAGGGACATGTATAATCCGAAGGATACTTAGAAAGATCTAGTTTTTTTACTATGTTAAACTTATTTAACATATTCACAATATCTCAACTGGAAACATTTCATTTTTTCGAGATACTGTTATAGTTTTTGTTAATGTTTGGAATTGGATTTTCTGCTTTCATGTTAAATTTATTTCACTTTAGTGATTTTGTTGTGTTTTTGTCACTTTTATTAGTTTTTATTAATCAAGTTGAGATTGAGACGTTAACATTTATTTCAAGTTTTTTTTATGATTTTAGTTTAGTTAATAATCCCGTAGCACAGACTTTTACTTAAAATTCTTACTAGTATTTTTTTAAAGAAAATTTTTTTTTAATAATAGCAATAAGCTTTGTGCTTTTGGGTCTTTTGATATAAAACAAAGTGTCTGCTTTCAAAATCTTATAGCAATTTTATAGCAAAACACAAACAATGTGTCTTACAATAATGTGTTTTTCAAGCTCTTTATTATGGCGTGACAGATCGCAGTATTCATGTGAATCAATTCATTAAATTATACTGTTTTCTTAGTGAAAATTTCACCACCTACTCCGCAAAAACATCTGTGGTGTCCAAAATTTCACTCCTCAACAACAATAAAACAGTTATATTGTTTTCTTTTTTGACAATACATTAAAATACATTAAAGAGCGTGAAAAACGTTATTGTAATAGACATAGGCCTATTGTATGTATATTGCTATAAAACTAGTATTTTTTTTAAAGGAGAGTTCTTTTTACACTTTCCTGTTCCTTTTTCATAAAAAAATTCGATTGGAATTCTTTAGCAGGAAAAGCAATGTTGATGCACCTGTAGTGCTGCATACCAAAGGTATCTAACTTTGTTTGGAGATACTATTTACCTGTAGTCGTCAATGAACTCACTCGAGAGGGAGAGAGTACACTCCTCCTTTTGCACACAATAGGGAAGGTTTAGATATGCTGTCCTACGTAAGCAGGCCAGTTTCACCCCTTTAACACAAGAAACCTAATGCCTGTGAGACACGTCCCTGTGCCTGGTTCTGGCTGGTTCACATAACAAATTGGAATTCAGTGGTTTAAACATGTTTCTTGGTTCTCATGGTTCACTGAGTGACAATGCCATCAACATACAGTCTTTTTTTTAGTGTAGTTGAACTCTCAGATGATATTTCAGGTCAAAAAAAAAGAGTTCCAATTGGTCCTTCAGCTGTCAAACATGTAGAGGTCTTATGACCACAATGGATCATCTGTCATCATCAGACGGAAGAAAGAACATGAAACCTGTATTTCTAGTTTACCATATGTTACAAGTAGCATGTGCCCTCCTGAATACTCCGTGTTGTCCATGTTGACAGGGAAACATGAGAAATGGGAAATTTTCCCATGCATATTTGCGTTTTACACCTTCTAAAATACAACAACGGACAACTCAAACTTACCTGTAGAGGAAACACTGTGAAACTGATGCTTAGAATATCCTTTAAAGCGTAATGACTGATGCCGGTTCATTACTAGATTTCAATTTGATCACATAATGCATTACTGGGTTAGTTGAGTTCCTGCTCATGGAACTGGTTTAGGGTTAATAGTTTTAAATTTCAGGAATGGAATGTTTCAAACTAGGCTGATTTCATGGGTCTCCACACTTCATGGCGGATTTGTGTTTAAAAGATAATGGGAAAACAGACACTGGTCTGCTAATGGAGGTGGATGGTGTATGATTACAGTCACATCATCAGATCTGCGCCAGACAGATAGGAAGTTCACAAAGTTTGCGGAGTAAACCCTTTTTTTCAAATGTATAAATGTGCTAAGGTTTTATATTGTTAGTCTTTAGTTATTTACTTTTAGTATTTTTTGTTTTGTATGGTGCAGTGGATATACTAACATATATGTGAAGGACTCACTAGTGACATGTTTACAGAGCATGTTTCACTTTATCTGTGTAGTTTTTAGAATTGCTGAGTAAAATAAGATCTGTGGATATGTGCTTAGAGAAACTTCCATGTTTTGCTTTACAACAAATTATACACGATCATATCACACATGTACAACGACGATTATGAGATTAAAGTCCTAATATTTTGAGAATAAAGTCTGAATTATAAGAGTAAAGTTGAAATACTATGAAAATAAATTTGAACTATTTCAAGAATAAAGTCGAAATTATGAGAATAAAGTCAAAATGTTTTGAGAATATAGTCTAAATGTTTCGAGAATTAAGTTGAAATGTTTCAAAAATTAAATTGAAATGTTTTGAGAATAAAGTCGAAATTATGAGAATAAAGTCTAAATGTTTCAAGAATAATGTTGAAACATTTCGAGAATAAAGTCTAAATGTTTTGAGAATAATGTTGAAGTGTTTTGCGAATAAAGTCGAAATGTTTTGAGAATAAATGTTGAAGTGTTACAAGAATAAAGTCGAAATGTTTCGAGAATAAAGTCGAAATGTTTTGAGAATAATGTTGAAGTGTTTCGCGAATAAAGTCGAAATGTTTCAAGAATAAAGTCTAAATGTTTTGAGAATAATGTTGAAGTGTTTCACGAATAAAGTCGAAATGTTTTGAGAATAATGTCGAAGTGTTTCGAGAATAAAGTCGAAAGGTTTTGAGGATAAAGTCGAAATTATGAGAATAAAGTCTAAATGTTTCAAGAATAATGTTGAAATGTTTCGAGAATAAAGTCTAAATGTTTTGAGAATAATGTTGAAGTGTTTCGAGAATAATGTCGAAGTGTTTCGAGAATAAAGTCGAAATGGTTTGAGAATAAAGTTAAAATTATGAGAATAAAGTCAACATGTTTCGAGAATAAAGTTGAAATTATAATAAAGTTTAAATGTTTTAAGAATAGTCAAAATTTTTAGAGAATAAAGTCAAAATGTTTTAAGAATAAAGTCAAAATGTTTAGAGAACTTAAATTGTAGAAATTAAAGTTATAATATTTTAAGAGTATAGAATAGTGCGCATACAAATGGTCCGGACTGGGAGCACCGGGAGAAGTTGCCAGGCCACCAGGATGAAGAAGAGTCAATTTTAAGGACTCGTGGAAACACGAAATTCTAACAATACATTAAATATGCTCTTTAAATACATTAAAGAGTCTGAAAAATACATTATTGTAATAGACATACAGCAGGCCTATTGTTTGTATTTCGCTATAAAACTGACAGAATTTAAAAGCGGTGACTTTGGAATATCTCCCAGTGCTCCCAGTCCGGCCCATTTCTATGCGCAATAGGTTAGAATATACTCTTAAAATATTACAACTTTAATCTTGTAATTGCTGTGTATTAATTCTCATAATTTTGACTTTATTCTCGTAATATTTTGACTTTATTCTCATAATTTCGATTTTATTATTAAAATATTATGACTTTAATCTCGTAATCTTAGATTTTTTTAAACTTTTTAACATGCCACTAAAACAGCATTGTACATACGTGACCCTGGACCACAAAACCAGCAGTGTTGGGGAGTAACTAGTTACATGTAACGTAATTCCGTAATTTAATTACAAAATAAATGTAATTGTAATTAGTTACAGTTACTGAGAAAACGTGTAATTAAATTACAGTTACTTTTGAAAAATGCCAGTGATTACAAAGGGGATTACATCTGTTTTTATTCACACACCCACCCCCACTTACAGATTTAATTGACTTTTTTCATAAATTGCACTGACTGCTCTAAAATGAGACACCAGTGTTTCGGGAGTTTAGGACACAGAATAGGACACATGCTTATTTGATAACTGTTTTATTTCCTATTTGGGTTTATGCATAAACTTCATTTTTTAAAGATTGTTTTTTCCAAGGCATTGTTAGATGCTAGTGTTTTCTGTCATAAATATGCAAACATTTGATTTCAAACCCAGTATCATAGCTATTAAACTATTTCTTATGATGTTATTTATGTTAAAACCTTTTTATGACATATAGCACAACTGCGCTCACGGTGAGCCGAGTTCGATTCCCGTCTCGAGGTCCTTTGCTGATCTCTAAATGAAGTCTAAATTTGTGGTGGCTGTGCTTTAAATTAAATTACTACACGGTTCTGTGGTATGCTTGATTCTGATTGGTCAGTCATGACATTCCAAGGTAGGTTATTCCCCGATAACAACTGGTAGAAGCTAATAACTCAGACTCATTCGGGGCAACTTAAGTTAGTGCTGTATGCTTGATAATTTTTTCTTGGCGGAAGCTTTGTGTTTGGTTAGCTAATAAAATATTAAAGCTTAATTCAATATTATGTGGACAATTTCTTAATTCTGTCATCCTGGTATCGTAGACTCACTCGTTTCATACAAACGCAGCTGCTGAAATTTATTTTTTTGTACACTGTAATGGATTATAAGATAACTACCAAACTAGTACTACTTCCTTAATTTTTTATGTGGTGAAATGTTGTGTAAGAAAAGTGGTATGACTGCACTGTATCCCTAAAATGTCTAGTTTGAACTTGCCATTCGCTAGCAACTGATTTCTTCATAGAAGCTTTGCGTTCAAATATTTCAACTCAGATCAGTGTTTCGTGTCTAATAATTTTGACACGAAACATCTAAATAATCTAGCAAGCAGCTGTGTAATAAGTGGGATAATGTTGTTGATAATGTAGCCAGTTGTTATCGCAAAATAAAGACGTATGTTATCCCTTACTTATTAAAATCTTTGATAAAGGATTTTGAAAGTCTGACAGTAATCAGTGTTGAGTGCTACTGTAAGGTTAACTCTGCCTGGTTTAAATGTTTCGAAATGATTAACAGTTGAAAATATTAGACATTTAGAAAAGTAATCAAAAAGTAATTAAAAGTAATGTTACATTACTTTTATAAAGTAATTGAAAAGTTACACTACTTATTACATTTTAAATCAAGTAACTTGTAATCTGTAACCTATTACATTTCCAAAGTAACCTTCTCAACACTGAAAACCAGTCATAAGGGTAAATTTTTTAAAATAGAGATTTATACATCATCTGAAAGCTGAATAAATAAGCTTTCCATTAATGTGTGGTTTGTTAGGATAGAACAAGGGCTGAGATACAACTATTTGAAAATCTGCAATCTGAGGGTGCAAAAAACAAAAAAAAAAGTTGTCGTTAAAGCTGCCCAGATGAAATTCTTAGCAATGCACATTAGTAATCAAAAATTAAGTTTTCATATATTTAGGAAATTTACAAATGATCTTCATGGAAAATGATCTTTAATTAATATCCTAATGATTTTTGTCATAAAAGAAAAATCTATAATTTGGACCCATACAATGTATTGTTGGCTGTATTGCTACAGATATACCTGTTATGACTGGTTTTGTGGTTCAGGGTCACAAATGTGAATTTTTAGGCTACAATAATGTATGCATTGTGTTTACTGTATCACACAGCTTTTTATCAATAATACAATGATAATAACTTGGTAGAACATAACACATCCTTACCCGAAAACGTAATGTTTTTCAGTACTGTTAATGACACATTCAGTCATATAATTATGACAAAGATAACACTGTGCTGTTTACAGTAAGAGCAGGTTCACACAAAACTTATTTTTGTGTTCCACTCCCTGTGCTGCTTTTTAATTCATTTACAATGTACACATGTACTAGATGGACCGTTGTGGTGTGTCTTGCTTTTATGCATGATCTCCTTTTAAGAAAGCATTTGAGACCTTGCCTTCTTTTGAAACAAAGTCCGAAGCCCACTCAAAACTCCACCCTAAATGTAAGATCAGTGGGGTGTGTAGGCAAATCATATAAAAGCATACAAATGAAATTGAACAAATGTACACAGATTACATTTTTCTGTTTTTTACATTTTACAAATTTACAGTTTACTGATATTTCAGAGCTGATGTGTGAAAGCTACCTTAAATAAAAGTCATTGTCAAAGGCACTGCGATGAAACAAGTCAATGATTACATTTAGCAGAGGTGTGTAATCTTTGTCATAGTACAACATTATGAAGTACAAGCCATGAAACCTGAGGCATGTTCTGCGGAGACATCGAAAGACAGACAAAATATTTGTCCTAACTTTTCTCCTTATCTCTTATGGTTATTGCCATTTTGTCAGATTTAATGATCAAGTTTGACAGGCAGAAGTGTTGTGATTGTGAGTACAGTACACACATTCTTTGAGCATGTGAGCACAGTTTCAAGGTTTAGAGGAATGTGAAGGTTGGTTAATGATTGCCTCAGGAGTCAGGCATTATATGCGGGTTGAGGACACGAGACACTAACGCACCTCACAGAGCATGTTTAAAAATGGACAGCCAGTTAAAAAGTGTCTTAACCTGTTCATTTGCCAGTAGCATCTTGAATATCAGTGCTTCCTTAAAACATACATAAAATCAGTGATAACTTGCAAAATAGGGCTGATTGCTATTGTCAGAACATGCTCAACACTTTTAAAAATAAAGGTACTAAAGGGGTGTTTTTGCAGTGATGCCATAGAAGAACCATTTTTGGCTCCCTTTCAGTGAACAGTTCCTAAAACAACCATTTGAAGAACATTTTAAAAATCTAAAGAACCTTTTTCCACTATAAAGAACCTTTTCTACATTTAAAAAAGGTTTCATGGATATTCGTACGTTCACACTGGCGGTTTTTGGGATTGACAACCGCATTTATATACAGGTGTGAGTCTCGAAATGTCTCTTTCATACAGCAGCATACAGAAGTGTCATTCTTCAAACCTTCATTAACCGACAGCAGCTTTTATATTTGCGTGAAGAGCAGAGGATTTGAGCAGCGCATAGAACACAAAACTAACTGGAGCGACTCCGCTGGAGATTGGGTCTACGATGCACTTAAGCTTACGATGCTTTTGGGAAACGCTTGGAAACACTTGTGTTCCGAGAAAATTTACGGGTGTGAGTTCGGTTACAGAATGCTGTTGTCACAGCCGTAAATTACCGTGTGTGAACGTAACCGTATTAAGGACTTAAATACAGAACTGACAACCGTATTCTGCTGTTGTGTGAAAGTGACCACTGATGCCAATAAAGAACCTTTATGTTTAAGAGTGAAAGGCTAAAAAACATTTTTGATCACTGACTTCTCATTAATGTGTTGTTTGAAGGAGTTTATTGGCTTGCATTACTGACACTTTCTGAAAACTATGCCTGGTTCATTTACAGTCAGGATGAAACAGAGAAGTGAATAAAGTCCTCATGTTCCTCATTTTAGCATGCATGCATACTTCTAGAGAAATGTGGTGTCAGGTTAAAAGTGCTCATATTCTTTTGAATTATGTTCTTACAGTTACAGTTGGCATGCGAATGTTCATTACAACACATCTCTTTGATGCACTCTAAAAACAATATCTTATAGTAACAATGTTTTAACACATTATGGCATTCATTGGTTTAATCCATGGCACACTTTGCCATTATCTGACTTGTGAAGCAGCATTCCTCATAATCGAATGCCGAAACATTTGGAGTGTATTATTGCACTGACTGTCGTGTGTTATAGTTTCGGTTAGTTTAGTTGGTTTTGATCCATTACATTTAAAGGGATAGTTCATCCAAAAATGAAAATTCTGTCTTTAATTACTCACCCTCAAGTCGTTCCAAACCCGTAAGACCTTCGTTCATCTTTGGAACACAAATTGAGATATTTTTAATGAAATCCAAGAGTTTTCTGACCCTGCATAGACAGCAACACAGCTACCATGTTCAAGGCCCACAAAGGCTGGTTCAGCCGTACTTTTATGAAGCTATGAGAATACTTTTGTGCGAAAAAAACACTCTTGTGTGCATGCGTTGTGGTACTCTCATGAATGCGCATGGAAAGGCTGACAGGAAAGAGAAGAAATTGTTGAATAGAGTCATTATTTTTGTTTTCTTTGCACACAAAAAGTATTCTCGTAGCTTCATAAAATTACATTTGAATAAAATAATGTCACATGGACTATTTTAACGATGTACTGAGGCTTGAACATGTCTATGAAAGCTCTCGGATTTGTTTTGTGTTCTGAAGATGAACAAAGGTCTTATGGGTTTGGAATGACATGAAGGTGAGTAATTAATGACAAAATTTTCAATTTGGGTGAACTATCCATTTAAGTAAAATTACAGTTTTCACATCTGTAGGACCAGAATCTGAAAGTTTAAAGTGTGACCTTGGCTACTTAGCCACTTCATTTTAAAAAAGGGGACCAAAAAATTACCATTTTGTCATTCTTTCCAAACCTATTAGACTTTTAATCATCTTAAAACACAAATGGAGACTTGATAGACTTCTGTCCCTCCATGGAAAGTTCATGCAACCAAAACTTTAATGCTTCAAAATGTTCATACAGACTTTTAAATAAACCAATGATGTTTCTTCTCACGCATCAAGCTAGTAAGTTTGTACTTCTGTTTACCATATTCCATGTGCTCTATCTGTTTGTGCATTGACCAATGTTTATATGTAAATAAAACCCTTCATTAAATGTTCATCATATAAACCTTTATGATTTAAGATATTTTACATCCACACCTGTTGCTCTACTGACATTTTGCCAGCCTTGTTAAAAACTCTCCCTCGATCATAGAAGAGCATGATAAGCTTGATAAGCAGAGCACTGTTTATGCATTTCAACAATCGCTGCCTGACAGTTTACATCCGTATTTTTATGGTTTTTAAGTGCTGTTATTCTCTATATTGTAAGTAATTGTTCTTCACTATCTGTTCAGCAGAGCAGTGTCATGTAGAGAAGCTCCTTACTGACTTTCTCACAGTCATGGAGCTGAAGGTGTGGGTGGATGGCATTCCACGTGTCGTCTGCGGCCTATCAGAAGAAACATCTTGTCAGGATGTAGTCATTGCTCTTGCCCAGGCTATAGGTAAGTTATTGAGTCTTTCTCTTTCTGCGTTTTGCTCTTTGAACTGCTAGTGCATTTGTACTTTAACATTCGCTCTTAATGTGCTCTCCAGGGCAAACTGGTCGTTACGTTCTCATCCAGAAACTACGGGATAAGGAACGGCAGCTTGTGGCCAGTGAACGCCCATTGGAGTCCCTGGCGAAGCTGGGCCAATTAGGCAATGAAGTGCAATTCATCCTACGGCGCACCGGCCCCACAAGCAGTGAAGCCTCAGAGCAAGGTCGAGTCCCGCAATTACCCAGACCTCCAGATCCAGAGCCCCCCAAACACAAAGAGCCAAAAAAAGCTCTTACTTTCAATCTGGGGCCCTCCACATCACCCCGAACTCATGTAAAACAGGTTGAAAAAACGCCCAAAGACTCTCAAGCACGAGGGGCGTCCCCATCTCTGCCCTCATCTCTTGCCCAAGCTGGTCCATCTAAAGAGACACTTTATCAGCAGATTCTACGACAACAAGGGCAGCTACAGTTTTTGCAGGGACAGGTGGAGGCTCTAGAGAGGGAGCTGAGTATTTGGGAGCGAGCTCCTCCTCCAACCCTTTCCCCTGACCTCCTCGAGGAAATGGACCACCTACAGCAGCATTTAAGGCAGAACGAGGCAGAGTTGGCCCACGCGCTGCACTGGGACAATGAATTTCAGTCTGAAGTTCAAAAAGAAAAGGACATGCTACGGCAAAAAAACGAACTCCATTTAGCTCTAGACAAACACAGTCGAAGGTTGCATGACACAGACAACCAATCGGAGCAGCTGGAGCAAGATCTTAAGCTGCTTATTGAAACCAAGAGAAATGGTGTGCTTCAAGCTAGACCCAGTGTTGAAGAATCTGTACTTATAGCGAAAGAACAACTGGACAACCATCAGCGTCATGGAACTGACCTGCAGGCATCAATTGAAGAGATAGAAATGGAGTTAAGGCTGGCAGAAGAACAACTGCAGGTCTGTATTTCAGTTTTGGTTAGTCACAATACTACAGTATGTACTTGTCATTATCATTTCACTGGAAGTTAATTTTCTAATACTTATTTTCAAATATAAAACACTTAGGGCCTGTTTTACTAACATCTTGCGCCAGCACAAACCGTCTTTGGCGTTAAAACTGTACTGTCAGGTTTTACAAAAGATGCCCAGAATTATCACTTGAAAGGCGTGGACACAGTTAGTTTTGCGTCTGGTCTACTAAATATGCATTTATAGTATTAAGTTTCTGCCAAATTTATGGGAGGAGAATATTCAAATGAATCACGCAACGCGTTTTACTAACATTTGCACTCGTCAAATTATTGGCATTTGCGACATTATTTAACCATTTTTGCACTTGAAATGGCTGGATTATTGTTGCTAGGAGGATGCACCACAGGGAACAGAGAGCGTGTGGTAGAAGGAAGAGGATTTTTTTCACATGTATTATTTATTTGGAATGCCAGAAGAACGTATTATCTGAACATATCATTTGCCAAACCATGTTATTTGCTTCAGACAATAAAAGACGACTTGGAACCCTCAACTAGGAGTCACGCAATTCCAGGTCTATCAAAACTTCTAGCAAACAATTTTTTGGCCTTTTTTGGTTCTTTTCAACGTACTGTGAGTTCTTCATTTATTTATTCTTTATTTGCGACTACGCTAATTACTCTGCGCTTGGTATATTGTGTTGGTCATTATGTAAATTAGATGTTGCATCTGTGTTCTTTAATTTGCGCATTGTTTGTAAATCACCTGCTGAAATTTCCCGTCCCATCGGGGCTGTTTTGGAATTGCGCTCTCGCGCTAATTTGCCCCAACCAATGCTTCTTCTCATATTATGAGACAATGTTGCAGTCAGTATGGGTGGTCAAGTACTAGAGTTTCCAAATAATGCCAAATAAGTTGCATGTGAATATGCCTAATTCCCTACTACATAGTAAATAAAAAACAGTATGTCAAAAGAGTAGTATGTCCATGTTAATAGCAGCTGAAAAACAGTAGGCAAAAATGACCAGGATGATCTACTACTGCTGCTGAGATTCTAAAGTGTGCGTTTCGATGGACGCTTTACTATCCTGGCAGCCACTGAGAGGAATGCAACTGACACCATAGGATAACAAAGCCAACGTGGCAGATGTAGTAAACTTAGATTCCATTCATACTACACACACTCATACTATAAATTCACTTTTGAAATGAGCAAGTAAAGCTATTTTCTGGGAATGTGCAAGACTTGTGATTCATTTGCTTATGTAAATAACTAGAATAATAACAAAGTGTAGTAAACAGCAAAACTATTTGCACTAAAAGCTAGTGTGTTTATGATAATAACTTAAAATAATATAGTAGCATACACTGATAAAAAAATTGGTGAAATACTACAGAAAAACAAATGAAGAGTTTATTTGCAAAAACAGATAACTCCATTTTTTAAAATGTTCAAAATTCATGTTTTTTTATTATGTTATCTAGTTTTATTGTTACTAAGTTGTATTTTTTATTTATTTTTTACCTAATCAAAATAACCCAACTGCAGTTTGATTGAGATTAATTGGAATGCACAATGGAAAAACATGATTTTTGAACATTGTTAAAAACGTTATCTGTTTTTGCATATGAACTGTTGAAATATTGAAATATTTCTGCATGAAAAAGTTAGTTCAGACAATAATAAAAAATGGTAACTCTTTACAAAAAAGTCATACAGTATGTTAACATTAGTTAACTACATTAGTTAACATGATCTAAGAATTAATACTTTTACAGCAGTTATTAATCTTAGTTAAAGTTAATTTCATCATTTACTAATGTATTATTAAAATCAGAAGTTGTGTGTGTTAATGTTAGGTAATGTATTGTGAACTAATGTAAACAATGAAGACTGTATTGTTATTAAGTAACATTAACAAATATTAATAAATAGTGTAATGACCCTGCTGAAAAAAAAAACAGCTAAAACCAGCCTAAGCTGGTTGGCTGGTCTTAGCTGGTTTAGGATGGAAGTAGCTGGTTTTAGTTGGTCTCCCAGCCTGGCTAGGCTGGTCAAGGTGGTTTTGGCTAGTTGTTCTCAAAAACCAGTCTGCTGACCAGCTAAGACCAGGCTGGATGACCATTAAAACCAGCCAAACAGCTCAGGCTGGTTTTAGCTGTTTTTTCAACAGGGAAATGTGTCGTGCATTGTTCATGTTAGTTAATACATAATATATAATAATGAATAAGGTTGATATTTTGCTGTTTCTCAGCTGTACTTACACTGTTTTATCATTGCTTTTGTTGTTAGGTTTAGTAACTTGCGATTTTGTTACATCTGGAATTCATTTCCTACTCAAAAGTAGTCAAAAACAATCCACAAAATGTTAACGTCATTGTGTAACGTTACTTTGCACTTAAGTACATAAGTCTGCTTGTTTTTGTAGAACTGAAAGTGACACCGGAAGCCTCTCACATTTAAGTGGACAGAACAAATAATTTCTATTCTAGTTTGCTATTACATGGCTTTATCAGTTAATTTTGGCACCATTGTCATTGTAACTTTCAATATCAGTTTGAGATTTTTCACCCATTTACCTCAAACTGTTGCTACTTTCATGTCTCTCGTATCACACCGTACTCACATATTACCTCGTATCACACCGTACTCTATATTTATCTTGTTGCTGCATTGTAATGGACATTTGTATTAGCAGATTTTATACAGGTAGGACTGTAACGTGATTTCAGCTTAACATTTCATGTTCACATATTTCAGAGTCCTGATCACCCTGTCAGGGTTTAGTTTGCAGTAATGACTTGCTGACTATATGGTATAAATTAAATAAAACATCTTTGTACTAGTTGACTCACACTGACACACAAAAGCATGTTGTGTGCTCACCATGACTAACTGAACCTCAGGGCATCGCACACACTACCTCACTATTGCTTCGTTGTTGTCTCACTCCCGTCTGCAAGGGCAGTGCTGTATTCATTAGTCCTACAGGTTGTTATCATTACCAACAATGCTAGTCACACCTTCAGTGGTCAAAATAAAAATGATTGCGATTATGGAAAACAAAACAAGACTCATCAAGTGGTGCAAAGACAGTATCTTTATGTTAAGAAACGTTAAGCAGGAACCGCAGTGCTGGTATTATCTAACAATTATCTCTCTTCACGGTAGGAACGTATGAAAAATGACATTTGAGACACATGGCTTGGACATTAGACCTCATTGTAGAGGTTAAGTCTCTGTGGGCGTTTCATTACAAGAAAAGAGAACTGTGTGATAAAGGAACATTGCCTTTTGAATGTCGCTGCTTCAGCTTTTTCCTCCAACCGAACGCTAAATCTCTCTTATGTTCCCCTGTAGTTTAAAAGCAAGGAACTGGATGATCTGAATAAGGAGCTGCGCCAGTGTAACCTGCAACAATTCATCCAGCAAACAGGAGTCACTCCAGCACAATCCAATCAGCAAACCGAAGAGATCGATTTTTCTCTCCTCAAGCCTGATGGACAGAGTGATGAAGGTTTGTAAAATTACAGCAAGCCATTTGTCAAAGGAATAGTTCACCCAAAAATGAAAATGACCTCATGATTTACTCACACTCAAACCATCCTAGGTGTATGTGGCTTTCTTCTCTCAGACGGATACAATCAGAGTTGTATTAAAAAATGTCCTGGCCTTTCCGAATTTTATAATGGCAGTGAATGGCTGTTGATTTTTAAAGTCCACTAAAGTGCATCCATCCATCATAAAAAGTACTTCACGCAGCTCTGGGGGGTTATTAAAGGCATTCTGAAGCAAATCAATGTTGTTTGTGCCCTTGACTAAAGATTTTTCTGGTCAACTAGTAGTCGTTCATTTTAAAAATTAGTCGACTATTAGTCGCACGTTTATTAATAAACCATATAGATCATAATAGTGAGCCTTTAATTGCCTACATAGCCTAATAAGGGCACACAAAAAAGCTTGCCATAGTCCACTGGAAGATATAGTAATTATGAGTGTGTCAGGAAAAACAGTAAGGAGGCTGCATTAACGTTTTAATATTTTATTGATAAACTAGTGCTGTCTTTGTTTTTGGCTTAAGAGATGAAGTCGGCAACACTGACTCGTCATCTCCACAGTAGTGATGCGCCTGTATGCATGTTTCATACGGATTACATAATCTTAGAATATATGTTTTCTATTTGAATTGATTCCTTTAAAAGTAGACATTTTACTTTCTATAGATATATTTTTCATGTAAGGCAAATATACACAAGATTTCGTGCTCAAGTTCACAGAGACTGAAACGGCAGAAAGCGCATCCTGTTTGCTTCTGTTATTTTACAAAAGGGCAACGTTTCGTTGTTATTCTGAGTGCACACAAATAAACGTAGAGTCTTTACAGATTTGAAATATGTATTACTTTTATCTGTATGACCAAAAATGACGGAGTATTTTAAGTGACCGCACCTGTCATGACATGCAGTAAGCGCACTACTGTTCAGCTTCCACACTCCGCACAGACACTTGAATAGCGCACATTTTTGTAGGTGAACATTAGATTGAGCGACTACTTACATATTTTTCACACATTGAAAAGCCATATTTGAGGTAGGTGAGCATTTTGATGTTCTGCCCGATGTACTATATTGCTGTATAGACCAACCGTTAATGATCTGATCATCACGAACTGCGTGACTTTGCCACTTCCTATGTTTTTTTTTTCTGCAAATAAGCAACTAATAAAATTTAGGTCGACCAAGCCTTCTCTCGTTGACTAACGGTTAGTCGACTATTAAGGGGCAGCCCTAAAAATATTCATATTTAAAACAGAAATTGTAATCTCTAGCTTCCACTAACTGACGTACGCGTGTTTATTAGGTAGTGGCGTTCCAGCGAATGACATCGGACGTGGGCGTAGCGTAAACTCTTGTGAGAATATTCTAGTCTCGAAATAACCAAATTTGTTTACAGGAGCAAAGAAAGCAAAAAAATGTCTTCTCTTTGCTTACTTCAATGTCCTCCAACATTTTTCTTTACAAATCCTCGTTTTGTACTTCTAATTCGTGACAGATGTTTTTCTCTCCTCTGTGCTTCCGCGTTTCACTAGGGTGACCACCTGTCTCGCTTTGCGTTGTACCAAACAGCATTTTCACCCCTTGTCCCGCACGTTGCATAGTGAGAAAACGTCCAGCAATTTCATCAGGCTGTTGGTTTTTAATTATAATATTAAGAAAATGTCCATGCGTTTTTTTGTCTTTCTAAGAAAGCTTTTTGTTTATTCTTTTTGTGGCGTACTTCCGCGCAAAGGATTTGCAGACCTCATCAAGTAATCTGGTGCCACCGAAGGAAATGGTCGAGCGCACATGGAAAAGCATCAATGCAGATTTCAGACGTGATTTTTTTGTTATTTTAATAGTACGTTTGATGCAGTTTCTACTGCGTTATTTTAATGACAAATGTCTAGAGCGCATTATTATCAAAATGCACAAGCACAATTCACACAAAAAATTCACATAAATGAGCGCACATGACAACGGATGTAATCAGTATTTACACAGCACAACAGTAGAAAATGTATCTGTCTCACACGTGTCCCGCATTGCCCCGCAAAATCACATCTAAGTCCTGCAACAGATCTATTGTCAGGTGGTCACCCTATTCATCACCTTTTACTGGAGTCATCTGCTAGAATGGCACTCTCTCGTGAACATGCATAGGACAGTTAGCAGAAGCTAGAGATTATGGCTTATAAAGTTTTAAATATGGATATTTTTCTTACACAAACGCATCGATTCACTTCAGAAGGCATTTATTAACCCCCTAGAGCTGTGAACTTATGATGGATGAATGCACTTTATTTTACTTCAAAATCTCAACACCCATTCACTGCCATTATAAAACGTGGCAGGACATGCCAAGACATGTTTTTATATACCTCTGTATTCATTGGGAAGAAGAAAGTCATTAAGGTTGAGTAGATCATGGGGTTATTTTCATTTTTGAGTGAACTATCACTTGAACAAGAACTACTACACTGTAAAAAATAAAAAACACAATTTGTTGAGTCAACTTAAAATAATTTGTTACCCTGCTGCCTTAAAATTTTAAGTTCAGTCAACTAAAATAAGTTTAGTCAACTTGAAATGTTAAGTTGGACTAAGTAACAACTTAGATATTTGTGTTTGCTGGGTAAGTAACCCAGCTGCCTTAAAATTTTAAGTTGATTCAACTCAAATATCTAAGTTGTCACTTAGTATAATTTAACATTTCAAGTTGAATAAACTTTTTTTTTTGAGTTGACTGAACTTAAAATTTTAAGGCAGCCAGGTTACAAATAATTTTAATTTGACTCAACAAATTGTTTTTTTACAGTGTAGGTGGGGATAACATGTTTTCATAAATGTCTTCCAAATGAAAAAGATAATATCTAATGGTTTCAGAGGAACACAGTCTATATCAAATGAAATAAGTGATGCTGAAAAAGCTTAACAATAGTTTATTTGTGTTCATGACAGATTCAAATTCCTCCATCTTGGAGTTTAACCCTCGTACCACTGCCAAGCAAATCTTGGGGAACCCACGCAGCCTCCAGAACCCACTTGTCTCCAGCCTTCATCCAGAGGGTGTGTATGTGTGACACACAGCTTGCACACTGCTGCCCTCTGCTGGTCTAAATCTTCTGCTTGTCCACCTCTACCTCTTCCTGCTTCCCAGAATGCACAATATTTTACTGCACACCTCCTGTCCTCTCTGATCGCTCTTTGTCTTGTCAAATGCACTGTAATGGGCATTTTTTTCTGATCAGACAATTCAACTGTACTGCCAACAAGACAGATTGCTGACATTTGTATTTATTAGTTTGTTATTTTTTTTGAGCCAGAAAACAAAAACACTGTGCTCACTTTGTTTTCTGTGGCTTCCTATAATAAGATAGCAGGATTCTGTCTTGCTGCATGCTAATAGTGACTGTCAAGCTGCCACAAAAATGATCACCTTCCCATTTAGCCGAAACCTGCACTGCCTTGGGGTTCTTTCACGCAGGCTGCCACTGTGCTTTGCTCCATGGTTCCTACCTGGCACAAGTGTTTTAAATGAAAAGAAATTAAATAGTTATTCATTTTTTCGTCTTTCTATGGAATTGCCTCTAGTGGATGCTATTCACATTGATCACGTGGGTGTATAGAAATGTTGGAACAGACTCAAGGTCAGGCTGTCTGCCTGTAAATGAAGCATTTTGATGTTTGATTTTGAGCTTTTATGCTGCTGTTTTTTAAGCTAGAGCTTTTATTCTTTTTCTTTGTTTACATTTCTTCTTTTTGCCAGTCTTCCCCTTATCTGTTATATGAAACCGTACCTCCACCAGTGTGTTGAACAACATATTTTTTCAATCATCCTCCATGACGTCCAGAACCTCATTCCATTTTGTATGTGTCTTGCAGTCCTGTCATCAAGAGAGACATCATGGCGATAAAGTCTGGAGTACAACCTTGAGGAATGATTCAATGTTCACTTTATATTATGTCTACTTTATTTTTGTCTGAATATGTTAATTATATTTCCTTTTGTATAATATTCTGTGAAATGTATTTGTGAACACAAGAATAAGTCTATGTAAATACAGTCCTGTCTTTGTAATTATGAAACATTAAGATTTTTAAATGTATTTTAACACTTTACATATATTTCATGAACTAAAAACATAGCAAAATAAAAAGAAATGATGACAAGTTTTTAGACTTATTGATTTCCCACTGTAAAATTTGGAGAGTCAAAACACAGAAATACTTTTATATCCATATATACTACTGATAAAAAAAAAATATTTAACATTTAGTGCCACAAAAACTTTTTTAATACCTAAACTTTATCAATAAAACATCATTAAAATCATTTAGCTAATTATATTTACATAACATTAAAGTTTGTCTAGAAATCCTCTGCTTTGAAGATGAATTAACACCATAATCATCAAATTAGAGTGGTGAAATGTTGTGTTATGAAAAGTCTCAAGTAAAACTGGTTTTAAACCAGTGAACTCCACCCAGGGTTTTTCCTGTAAATAATTATTACCAGTGGCATACACTAAAAGTCAAATTAATCAGATCACAAAATAAAATGTTATTGATATACAAAATAAAACGCTGCTGATATACATCCACTGATAAACAGTTGCAGTCTTATTTGATGTATTTAGATTCGAATAGCAGGATTCTGCTGAGATTCAGCGACAGTCACATCCATGTACCACTAAGCCCATGAAATCCCAACAACAAATTCTATTAACAATTTATTTGAATTGAGTCCTGTGATGGTCTGGCCATCTGTCTAGGGCGGTTTTCTCACCTGTGGCCTGAGATGCTAGAGCAACTTCAGTAACAGCAACCACACGACCCTACAGAGGACAAGCGGTTTGGAGAATGGATCAATAGATGAAGCTCAGATGGAAAGTGTGTTGAAAGTGTGTACTTTGACGTAGTAGGATAGAAAGGTATAAAGTACTACAATAATCTACAGCCGAGGTCAAAAGTTTACCCCTTTCAGAATCATTAAAAATGTTAATTATTTTACCAAAACAAGAGGGATCATACAAAATGGTTTTCCAGCATTTTTGTGTATCTGAACCCTTTCTAACAATTTACTGTATGATTTTGAGATCCATCTTTTCACACTGAGGACAACTGAGGGACTCGTATGCAACTATTACAGAAGGTTCAAACACTCACTGATGCTCCAAAAGGAAACACAATGCATTAAGAGCCAGGGGGTAAAAACTTTTGAACAGAATGAAGAAGTGTACATTTCTCTTATTTTGCCTAAATATTATATATTTTTTTCATTTAGTACTGCCCTTCATAGAATACAGAAGATAGCTACATGTTTCCCAGAAGATAAAATAAGTAAAATTTACCCTGATCTTCAAATTAAAAAAGTTTTCACCAGCCTGCTGTGTGTGTGTTTGTGTACTATATATAGCGTTATATATATAGGTGCGACCAATCAAAAGCATTTTGAAAATGAGTAATTGTTGTGTCACGCCTTGTTAGGTAAGATAATGATGTTATGTCTATAGCTAATGTAAATACCTTACATTTTTTAATTGTTACAAAATCTGTTAAAGGGATAGTTTACCCAAAAATTAAAATTACCCTATCATTTACTCATCCTCAAGCCATTCTAGGTATACATGACTGTCTTCTATCAGACAAATACAATTTGTCTGTGTGTGTGTGTGTTTAGATATTTTTATTGGGGAATCCAATTATGTTCTTTGCCCCAAACTGTGCAGAGGAGTGGCTTTCTCAGTTTGACACTTATCACATAGTGGGGAGACATCAGAAAAAATGTATGTAACTTTGTTTTAGCATAATGAAGTCAGCGAAGGATCTTAAATCATACAAGGCAATGCCTAGAATTGGTAGGGCATTTATGAATATGCTCTAATGCATTAACCCAGAGCTTGTCACTTGATCTCCTCCCCTACTTCAAGTTCTCATTGTGATCATATCTTTTCTGTAGTTGGTAAAGTCTTGTGTAATAATGAATTAAACTGTAGATATTAAGTGGCTAACTCTATATCCAAGTCCCAGGAGTTCATCAAACCTAGTATGATAAACCTTGTCCAGACAGGTGACATGCTTCCTCACATAGTCCTTAATCTGTAAGTACACAAAAAATTGCTCTTATGCAAATTATAAGAAAGGAGGTGATTTGTGGCCAAGTATGGTGACCCATACTCAGAATTTGTGCTCTGCATTTCACCCATCCAAGTGCACACAAACAGCAGTGAGCAGTGAATATATATATATATTGTTTCTGTTCAAAAGTTTGGATACCCAAATCTCTCCATTGTGTAATTCCAGAGTTCATAGTAGAAGGGATTCTACTACAAATGAGGGATTCCCTCCAACGTAAGAGGAGCGACAGGGATTTTATTTTAAACTTGATTTTGTTTCCAAATGCGAATAGTACTATGTGTTATACAATTATGAACAGTAAAACTGTTTGCTCTACAAACCACTGTGCTCAAAATTAAGATAATGCATTAAAATAATGTGGTAAGACACACCAGTCTGCAATATCAAGCAGAAAAACAAGTTGTTTTGTACAGTTAAAAATAGCTGTAGGCGGGTGAAACCGGAAGCCAAACCCATAAAATTTACAAATGGTCGCACCCACTTTTTTTCAGTAAGAAAAAGGTGGACAGACTGCCAAATGATTTAAAGTTCACTTTATTCCACTGATTTCCACTTGAACTAAAAAAAGCAGCTCCAGTTGTTTGATTTTAGGGATCTTTTAAGCCGTCTGTATGTACACTGCCCTCCAAAAGTTTGCAAAGTGTGGTTTTGGACGATATCAGCACAAATCATTATTATTTTTTGGTGCAAATACATTAAAGTAACTTGACATTATCATTGAAGACCAGCAATAATAATTTTCATTTTGATCACATAATAATGGCAATATATACATGTCAAAGTCAGACATGCCCCTGTGATGCCTGGTTACTGATTTAAACTTCGCCCAGGTTTTTAACAGATTTTTGGGTCAGCACACCTTAATAGCTTCAACAATTGATTGCCAATTAAGTTTAGAATACGATGAATTTAGGCCCACACTGTAAAAAATAAAAAACACAATTTGTTGAGTCAGCTTAAAACAATTTGTTACCCCGCTGCCTTCAAATTTTAAGTCCAGTCAACTAAAATAAGTTTATTCAACTTGAAATGTTAAGTTGTACTAAGTAACAACTTAGATATTTGTGTTTGCTAAACTTAACAGATGGGTAAGTAACCCAGCTGCCTTAAAATTTTAAGTTGATTCAACTCAAATATGTAAGTTGTCACTTAGTATAATTTAACATTTCAATTTGAATAAACTTTTTTTGAGTTGACTGAACTTAACATTTTAAGGCAGCCAGGTTACAAATTTATTTACGTTGACTCAACAAATTGTTTTTTTACAGTGCAGATTATGCAGAGCGGTAATAGCTGCTAATGGTGGATATTTTGATGAATCGAAAATGTAAGTTTTTTCTATGTATAAACTGTTTGTGTTTGTGTAATAAAATATGTTTTCATAGTTTGTGTTGTCCCTTATCAGTGCAAAATTATCACAAATTAAAAAGGATTCATGCCAATATTGTCCAAAGCCCCACTTTTCCAGGGTGTTCCCAAACTTTTGGAGGGCTGTGCACTTGTATATACCAGGGATATACTGGCCTCTGATATATATTGAAAATGCAGATGACAAACTTCTCTTTTTGTTTTTACTACTCCACCCAAAACGTATTCAGCATTTTTATTTTGTTCCCAGCGGTTCTGTAAGACAATTTTTATAGGCTGTTCAACTTTATGCCCCTAGAGGTTAGCCCAGTAATTGATCATTAATTGTTTCCTTCTAAGGGCATCTAAGGGCATCTCCTAACAAGACTTGTAAAGCTGGAATAGGTGTCATCTTTGATGCTCCACAACACTGTCTCATATTTGTATTTTACTAAGCTTTTCTAACCGGCTTTCACATACCACACAACCACAATCAAACACAGGCCGGATCAGTGCTACATAGAGCGGCAGGCGAAAGTTTGGGACTCCTTGCAGAATCTGTGAAAATGAGAATAATTTTAACAAAATAAGAGAGATTTTTGATTTAGTACTGTTCTGAGTAAGATATTTTACATAAAAGATGTTTACATATAGTCCACAAGACAAAAAAAATAATAGCTGAAATTATTAAAATAGCCCCCTTCAAAAATTTGTGATCCCTTGGGTCTTAATACTGTGAGTAGTTACCTGGATGATCTACGCCTTTTTTTAAATTTGTGATGGTTGCTCATGAAAAATCCTCCAGGTCCTCCAGATTCTTCATTTTTCCAGCATCTTTTGCATATTTGATCCCTTTCCAGCAGTGACTGTATGATTTTGGGTTTGATCCATCTTTTCACATTGAGGACAAGTGAGAGACTTAAACGCAATTATTAAAAAAGCTTCAAACATTCACTGATGAGCCGGGGGTTGAAAACTTTTTGAATAAGAGGATGACGGTAAATTGACCTATTCCTGTGACAGATGAACTGTACTGTCATTGTTTTTCAACACACCTTAAGTTTTTTGCAAGTTTCAGTGCTGAGACATTTCAAAACATGAGCAAATGATGACAGAATGTATTTTTCCTTTACGTTTTGTAAAGGTGTCTGTTTTACTGCTGCTGACCTTATGCTATGCACTGTTTCATATTTTAGCCAGAAGATGGCAGTGCTGGCTCGTTTTTAGATGACTGTGTAAATCACGTGATAGAAACTGAACTAGGCACTGCTACGTTTTCCAGAAAATGAAAGTAAAAATCAGATGTAGCCTATTGCTCTGTTAAAGGTCCGTCCCTGCTTTGCTCTGTGAGACATAAGGAAGTAGATCACCTACCAAACACACAGACGGGCGAAAGAGTTTCTTTAGCATCTCATCAACATGCCCCTTTTAAATGGTATGTTGACACTTTTTTGCATCTTGCTCTTTAAGAAATGCTACAGATTTGCGTGACTGTAACTGTAAGAAACGTGAACATTATTTTTATATTATAAATAGATACTATAATTAGACTATCCACACTGAGGGTGACTCCCAGGGTTTTGCTGTATCATTGTAGTGAATATAATTGCTAAACCTGACAAACTTACACAGACTTTTCACTAGGCCTATTTTTGTTGCCTAGAAAGAAAACATTCATTTATAATTCATGTTTACATACGCATTACTTCTCTGAATCATCTAGGTTATAATTCTTAAATAAGAATGATTCTGTTACTATTATTATTACGTTAACAGTAGCCTATTATTACCATAGGAAATCAAAATGCCAAAAAAGAAGAAGACTTTGCTGGAAAGAAACTCAAAACACTTCCCAATGAGCTTCTCCAGAGGGGTGGAGATGCAGTCAAGGTAGATCTACAGCGGAACAGACTTAAACAAATCACTGGTATCGCTCAACTTAGAAACCTGACGGAGCTCAACCTGTGCAGGAATGAGTTCACTGAGTTCCCCCTGGACATTAGAGGGTTACGCCAATTGGAGAAACTTTATATCAATCAGAACAATATCAAAACCATTCCAGAAAATGTCTTTCCATCTTTAGAGAAACTTCGATTCCTAAAGTTGAGCACCAATCGACTTGAAAAGCTACCCCAGGACATGAACAGGTGCCAGCATCTCAACTACCTTAACCTGTCCAACAACTGCCTGAAGAATCTGGATCCTCTTGTGGGTCTTTCACACCTAAAAGAACTTTATGTTGAGAGGAACCAGTTGGCTGAGCTACCAGACCTACTCTTTCAAAACAGCAACTTATCTCTGTTCAAAGCTAATGGCAACCCTCTTAGAAAGCCTCCTCAGGAGGTCTGTGCAGGGGGATTGAAAGATATCCAGAGTTACTTTGCGATGCTTGAGGCGAATGCCCCGAATGTGTACACTGTAAAGACTATGTTTCTTGGGAGCTCCATGGCAGGGAAATCCACTCTGTGTCGCAGTCTGAAGCAGGGTCGCCCTGTACCAGTGGCCGAGGCCGATCGTACTGTAGGGATTGAAATCAGTGAAGTTGATAGTGAGGGTATCCGTTTTTTCTTTTGGGACTTCGCTGGACAAGAGGAATACTACATCACCCATCATGTTTTTATAACAGCTCAAGCCTTTGTCATACTTGCCATCGACCTTTCCAGGTAAATCCTTTTTTGTTTTTTCTAGGTCTGCTAGCAACCAAATACCAATGAATTAAACATTTTTTTTTTCCCTCTCAGTTACAACATGGATGTCCAGAGTTTCAAAGAGAATGTGGGCTTCTGGATCAAAAATCTTCAGCTTAAGATTCCAGACTCAGTAGTTCTGCTTGTGGGCACTCATGTTGACCAGTGCAAGAATGAGAATGAGGTAACAGAAAAGAAAAAACACATCGAAGAGCAGGTGAAGGAAATGCTTGATACACACACAACTAATTTGAACCAGCAGAGGAAGAACTTCCAGGAAATGGAGAACTCATCTTCATACCGTGACCAGATAAATCAGATTGAAAGACTGACTGAGTACAAACTAAAGGTAATTTGATTTTGCAGTTACTGGCTAATAAAATATGCATCCAATGAAGTGCGCTGCCATAATAATCTTCCTCTCCTTTTGTTTTCAGGTCCTTGACCTTGTACCCATAGATTGCACTAAACAGGTGGACATTGACAAGCTACTTACTCGCATCAAACAAGAGGTTTTGAGCAAAGATACATTCCCCAGCATAGAACAGACCATACCTAGAAGCTACTATGAGGTGGAGAAAGATATCCAAGAACTGAAAAACGGTGGCATTACTGAGCATGGTCAGTATTTTATTATGATTTTTTTTTTTTTTAATATTACAGTGTTTGGTGTCTTTGAGTTTCTGAAATTTGCACTTATAATAGGAATTGTGAGTCAAAGCACCCTCTTGAATGAACTGAAGAACAGGCATGATACACTGGACGATAACAGACTTCAGCTAATTCTTCAGTATCTTCACCGAATTGGCGTCATTATGTGGTACAAGGAAATCCCAGAGTTGGCGGATTTTTTGTTTTTAGAGCCATCATTTCTCATCTCATTGTTTAAGGTTCATGCATCCAACATTCAAACTACATCCATTAAATGTCCATGAATATTCATAGAAATCCTTCATCAGTTATTTTCTTTTGATTCTGTCACAGACTATTGTGAGACATGACCTAGTCCAGGAACTGAACAAGATTTCCAACGCAGAGCTGAAGTCAGAAAATGCACTTGTAATACAGAAGAAAAGATGGATCAGCGACTATAAAGACAGAGCGTCCCTAAACAATGTGGCTATCAGGATCCTGGTGCGGAATGAGCTCCGGAAGAATTATGGCATTACTGATGAAGAGATAATTGAGGAGGTGGTTGGGTCCAAAAAGAAGGAAGGAAGTCTCCTTTCACTACTAAAGCACTTTGATGTATGTTTGTCGACCAAACATAACAGTCCTCTCAATCCAAAAGCCAATGAGTTCTGTCCGAAAAAAAACTGGGTGCCCTCAAATCCGATTGTGTATGAGCCAGATGCCTGTCTGTTCCCAAGTTACCTGCCAGACAATAAACTGGTAGAACAAAAGTGGCAATCGGACAATACAGAGGACCTAAATATCCATGTTTACTTCCTACCTGAGATACCACATGGGTTTTTCCACAGGTAAATGCTTGTGCTTGTCTCTTTAAGAGAAAATTAAGAAATGCATGTCAATAAAAAAACGCAGATACCCTGATGATTTGCTCAAAAAGCTTATTTAAACTGATTGTAAGAGATAACCTTGGATTGCTAGTAATGACATGTACAACTGATGCTTGTTTTAAAGGCTTGTCATCAGGACGTGTTCCTTATACTCTCCATACTGGATCGGAAAAGACCAGTGTATGCTGTGTTGTGGTGACAGACGGTTTCTGCTAAGAGAACGCCGTGATGAGGACCAGTTCATTGAGATCCGCTGCAAAGAGACTGAGCGTAAGTCCTGTTTTTACTACATTTTGTATCACTTTGATTTTTTTACTTTATTTTTAACTTCTCAAATGTTTGGGGTTGGTAAGATCTGTGGGATGGTTGGCACTCTTTTTTTCATTGTCTTTTTTCCCTATATCACATATTTTAGTAATCATCATAAATACACTATCTGAAAGCTTAAAAGCTCAAAATTCATCCTGTGAAAACCATTTTTGATGTGACATTGCGTTACCGTGGAAATGATACTTTAAAGTCTTTTGGCGGTGTCTTCCACCTTAGTGAGAGAAGTTAAGTGTCACATTACAAAGTGTATTATTTTACAATCAACTGGTCATTTTAGGACAGAAGTAATGTTGACAGAAAATTTAGATATTTGTGACAGAAAAATGCATGAAAAAAAATTTCAGTGAAGATGGCACCTGGTGGCTGTTTGTGGTTTAACGCCCTAAATAAAATCACTTAGGAACCTAAATTTTTGTTTTTATATTAACTTTAAATTTAGAACATAACTTATTAAGACATAAGCCTTTAAAGGAGAAGTCCACTTCCAGAACAACAATTCACAAATAATTTAGTCACCCCCTTGTCATCCAAGATGTTCATGTCTTTCTGTCTTCAGTCGTGAAGAAATTATGGTTTTTGAGGAAAGCATTTCAGGATTTTTGACTTCATTGGTGCCCCGATTTTGAACTTTCAAAATGTAGTTTAAATGCAGCTTCGAAGGGCTCTAAACGATCCCAGCCGAGGAAGAAGGGTCTGATCTAGCGAAAGGATCGGTTATTTTTTTCGAAAAAAATTTTTTTTTATACTTTTTAGGCACAAAAGCTCATGTAGCACAGGCTCTGGAATGTGCGTTCACAATGCTACATACTATTGAATCACGTCGAAAGGTCATGTGGAACGTAGGCGGAACTACAGACCCAGTGTTTACAAAGCGAACGCGTAAAGACTAAGAAAGTGCAAGTAAGTTGTAAACGCTGTTTACAAACAAAAAGGTACAACGATGTCCTCCTCTCAAGTTGTAGGAGAAAATATGATGGAGTTTTTTGCCATACTCAGTACACAGATGATGAACTTACACGTGATTCGTAGTAGTGATGGGAAGTTCGGACATTTTACTGACTCTGACCTTTGAGTCTCGTTCTGAAAAATTAACGAATCTTTTCTCGAGTCATTTCGTTCATTTTAGCAAAATATAATTAAAATGTTTCGTGTTACTTCCCTAACACATCTACTGCTTACACAAACGTTGATCACACTACAAACAAGACAAAAATGCTAGGAGAAACAGAAAACATTAATTTATTGTTTACCTGGGTCTTTACTCTATGATTAGCTCACCTCATCTCTTATCTGACAAGTTTTCGGGTTTGAGTCATTCGTTCGTCAAGTGACAGCCCCATAAGATGAACGAACGACTTGAAAAACCCGAAGACTCGAAACAGGTGAACTAATTCCAGTACAGAACCTAATAGCATGTTGTGCATGTGCGACTGAACGAATCACTCCCCCGAGACGACTCGTTCTTCCCGAGTCACATTAAAGATTCGTTCAAAATGAAAGAAACATTCAAGAACAACCCATTACTAATTTGTAGCATCGTGGACACGCATCCCAGAGTCTGTGCTACACAAGCTTTTGTGCTTAAAAAGTATACAAATTTTTATATTTAAAAAAAGACAGATTGTTTCACTAGATAAGACCCTTCTTCTTCGGCTGGGATCGTTTAGAGCCATTTGAAGCTGATTTTAAACTGCATTTTGGAAGTTTAAATTTGGGGCACCAATGAAATCCATTATATGGAGAAAAATCCTGAAATGTTGTCCTCAAAAAACATAATTTCTTTACGACTGGAGACAGAAAGACATGAACATCTTGGATGACAAGGGGGTGAGTAAACTATTTGTAAATTGTTGTTCTGGAAGTGAACTTCTCCTTTAATTTTATAGCAATTGTAGAGTAAAAGCTGTAATGTAAAATATTTATTTTATATAAAATATATAAAAAATAGTGCATCGCGTTGTCTTTACAGTACATTTAAAATTCTATAACTTTTTGATAGTTTCATATTTTGAAATGTTTACACTTGTCTTCTTTAAAAAAGAGTCCAACCTTAGGCCTATATTCAAAATCGTTCATTCAAACATTTAAATTTGGATATATGCCTCTGTTACAAACTATGTGGTCTACGTTACAAAATGTGGGTGAGAGTTAAAGGGTTAAAGAAGTTTTTAATGCTTACAATGGCTGCATTAATATAAGCATAAAAATTAAAATAACACTAAATTACACTTTAAAATAACTGCTTTCTACTTTATTATATTTTAAAATGTAATTTATTCCTGTGATGCAAAGCTGAATTTTCAGCATCATTACTTCAGTCTTCAGTGTCACATGATTCTTCAGAAATCATTCTAATATGCTGATTTAGTGCTCAAGATGTTGAAAACAGTTGATCAGCTCAATATGTAGACTTAATAGACTGTGATCATTTTTTCAGGATTCTTTTATGCATATGAAGTTCAAAAAAACAATGTTTTTGGAATACAAATCTGTTACAATGTAAAAGTGTTTACTGTTACTTTTGCATTCTTGAGGAATGGAAGAATTAATATCTTTTAAAAACTCTTAAATGGTAGTGTATCTGTATATGTGTGCCTAATTTTTAGATCATAAAATCATTAAATCTGTAGTTTCTTTTTTTTTAATGAAATTTTGTAGATGCATATTGTTGCCACTAGGGGATGTTTTTTTTTCTGTCTTCTTCATTATTAAATCTGGACTGAAAATATTGTACTTAAATATTTTCCTCCCTGTAGTTGAAACCTCAGAGGACATCCAGAAAGCATGGGGAGTGATAAGGGAGATTATGATACGGCTGAACAATCTGACAGAGCAGTGGCAAGGGCTGTACCTGACTGTCCACAGTCCCTGTAAATCCAGTGACTGTTATGAATACTTTCAGTGGAATGACTGGCAAGAATGGTTAGAAGATACAGGGACAAACAAATTTAATGTGTAAGTTGTCATGTGATTTGCCTTTTTTAATGTGTTCTCAGCAGAGCATTCTCGTTAGTTGTATAGTCAGTGCATATTCCTTTATTAAAGTGTGTTTGACTCATCTTAGTTTTAAACGTATTGAAATCAAATCAGGTGACTGAACACTGTGTTCTGTCTTATAGGGGACTAGAGGACAAACAAACTTGCCACAATGGACACCAACGGAGGACAGAGTTGCTGTTTCCTAGAAGTAAGTGCATTCATTTATAGAGCAATACAACATGCACTTAGTCTTCTGCCCTTTATAACTCTTAAATATTTTTGTTTTCAGCTCCTGATGCTTCAACCTAAGGACAGGACATAGAAGTCACTTGACTTGATGGGAAAGGCTGTTAAGCCCACATCAGACTACGAATGTGTCATTCCTTAAATATTGTAAAACACAACTTCAACATATGTTTACATAATTAACTAAACTACCAACTTGCACAGAAAACTAATGTTGCACAGAAAGTTGAAATGTTTTCAACACGTTATTACATAAATTGTAATAGCTCCAAAAGATTAAACATAACCTATACTTACTATAGTTAACGTATATTTCTTGATTTAGTATGAAACCAAGGAATCTAAGGTTATTTTGGAGAACATACACAAGATTTGTGTAGTCTACTCTCAGTAAGAAATCGTTCATATCTTGTCCTGTAGAAACTTAATGTTGCCGCCAGGTGGCGATCTTTATACATTTACATTTCACTTTTTTTTTTTTTTTTTGAGGGCCACATGTGATGGGTAAAGTATTGCTTCTGTGGAATCCTGAACATGTAACGAATTATTCAATAAAGTTATCTAGATTTGGGTTACCCAAAGCCTCTTTCTGTCAGCCTACATGAAGATGTAGAAGATCTACATGTTTACCTCAACATATAAATACTCTAACAAATCACAGCAAATATAAACTTTACAATCTAATATTTGTGACCCTGGCTGTAAAGACCCAGCTAAAATCGTTTTTTGTGATTTACTGTTTTCTATATAAAATCATCCTTCATAAGGTAAAGAACATTCTGTGAATATCTACCCTTGATATCTTTAATATCGGCTGAGTAAGGCCGTGTCAGAGATTGAAATCATTGTGAAATTAATGGTTGAAATCAAACTTTGCTGTTATGCTTGTTAGGGCCTATCTCATAATTCGATTTTGAGACTCTAATCTGGATTAGACAGATTTTGATGGTCCACTTTTGACATTCTGTTGACAACTATACATCAGCTAACTCAGAGTATTAGTAGACTGTTGAGTTATGGTTAGCGTTTAGGTTAACTAGTTGACATGTATGTGCAAAGTTACCTACTGTATTTTAGTCAATAGAATGGCGGTTGGAGGAGCATAAAAATAGAGTATTAGAAGATATTAAGCAGACAGTCTACTATCTACTGTAATGACTGGTAGTTGACATTAGTTATTTATAGTCAACAGAATGTCTACAGGGGCCCATCAAAATAGAGCATTGCCAGTTATTATTGCATTTTTTCACACAAACTTAATCTGAAATTAGCCTCAGTGAAGAGTTCTTTTTTCCCATTTTTCATTAGCCTATAAAGTACATAGCAAGCTGTCATTATTAGTTCATTTTTTGTTGATGATGCTTTACAATGTACTAATTTCAGTGAAAGTTCACATAGAGTAGTCTGAGGTTAGGCACACACACACACACACACACAAACTTTCCATTGACTTCTGTTGTGTTTATATTGTGCTAATGATTTCTATCCTTAAACAGGACCCTCACACAAACCGTTCTACATTCAGAAATTTTTATTAAGAAAACATTCTGTTTGTATTATTTTCTTCCCCTCATTAGGACTGGTTTTTTAGTACTATTGTGGAGACATTAGACTCTGATGATACAGAAGGTTCAAACACTCACTGATGCTCCAAAAGGAAACACAATGCATTAAGAGCCAGGGGTGAAAACTTTTGAACAGAATGAAGACATGTACATTTTTCTTATTTGCTTAAATATATATATATTATTTTAATGCATTGCGGCTCTTAATGCATTGTGTTCCTTCAGTGAGCATTTGAACCTTCTGTAATAGTCGCATATGAGTCCCTCAGTTATCCTCAGTGTGAAAAGATTGATCTCAGAATCATACAGTCATTGTTGGAAAGGGTTCAAACACATAAAAATGCTGAAAAAACAAAGAATTTGTGGGACCTGAAAAAGTTTTCTGAAAAACATTGGGCAGCTTAACTGTTCAGGACTCATAAAAACTATCACTTTAAAAAAAACAGCTGTGGCTCATTCAAGAAACAACACAGTATTAAGAATCAAGTGTATGTAAACTTTTGAACAGTGTCATTTTTATAAATCAAACTATTATTTTCTTATGTGAACTGTATGTAAATATCTTTTCAGTGCAGTATCTTATTCAGGTCAGTAATAAAAAAATAACATGCATTTTGCATGATCCCTCTTATTTTGGTCAAATAATTATTAATTTGCAGATTCTGCAATGTGTATGTAAACTTGTGACTTCAACTGTATTATGAAAAAACCTGATTAACACAATCTAAATGATCAAAATTAAATACTTTTTTTATCTACATATGTATTCTAGAGAATAAAAGTTATATATGCATTCAAGTCTCTTATTTACTTGTTTGCCCAATAGTCCTAACAACATTGTATCAGTAACATGGTCATGATATCAAATAACAGTACTATGTTATTTTAATACATACAGTATAGTATACAGAAATTATTGTAGGCCTAAATTCAAAAACCATGTTTGTAACATGACGTTTTAGGCACTTGGACATGTCATTTCTATTTTGTGAGTATACTGTTTGAACCCATGTCTTTTTAGCAGGTTATCTAAAGCACCCCGCAGACTGACAGATAGACAACAGGTGAAGTACAGTAACCTGAACGTTTTCTTTGATATCAGTGGTCAACTCTTCAAGTTTTACGTTCCATAACGCGTGCGCCGGGGTGAGCATGATTTCACAGATAGGCAGCGCCTCATACGCGTGGCGCAGTGAGCGCACAGAATAGTTCCTTTGAGTTTGTCAAAGCCACGCGCCCGGCGCGCGAAGCCCGAGCAGGGGATTCATACAGAGGGCGGGGTCTTCCTTTGGGAGCGTGCGGCCCGAAAGGGGGTGGAGGTGTGGCGCACGTGTAGAAAAGGGAGAGCAAGTTGCTTTACCCTCAAATCATTCGCCAAACAGGTGAATCGCTTCTTGCGAGCCACGCGAAAGGCACGAGAGCGGCGCATTACTCGCAAACTCCCCATCTCATCTATTTATCTATTTATTTCTCGCGACATGGAGGCAACTGTCATCGCTACGACGCAAATGACCCAAGATGCGTTTTACCAGCCTTTCTCGGAGACCCTCGTACCTCAAGCGAAGCAGGACAGGGAGTGTAAAGTGCTGAAGAGACAGCGCTCGAGCAGCCCAGAGCTGCTCAGGTGCAAGAGGAGACTGACTTTCAACGGACTCGGCTATGCAATCCCTCAGCAACAGCCCATGGCTGTGGCCAGACGCAACGAACGCGAAAGGAACCGCGTCAAGCAGGTGAACATGGGCTTCCAGACGCTTCGCCAGCATGTGCCGAACGGAGCGGCGAACAAGAAGATGAGCAAAGTGGAGACGCTGCGCTCAGCGGTGGAGTACATCCGAGCGCTTCAACAGCTGCTGGACGAGCACGACGCCGTGTCTGCTGTGTTGCAGTGCGGCGTTCCGTCTCCGTCGGTCTCCAACGCGTACTCGGCGGGCTCGGAGTCTCCACATTCGGCTTATTCCTCTGATGAGGGCAGCTACGAGCATCTCAGCTCTGAGGAGCAAGAACTGCTGGACTTCACCACATGGTTCGACAGATATGAATCAGGTAAGAGCAGTTTTTAAGCGCTTTCAACTTTTACAAACTTAGGGGCCCTCACCTAAGGGGCCCCCAGTTTAAAAAGCAATTTTTCTCTCAAACAATCAGGTTAAGTTGTACATATTACCCTCAGAGGGTTAAAAATCCTAATTTTTCTTAGTTTTTGTGTATGCCTGTGACTAATAACTTATTATTTGATTACAGGTGCTTCACTGACTACTAAAGATTGGTGCTGAAGGGACGGCACAGGACAAACGCTGCCTGCTGGTGCCCATGAAGGACTCAAGTTCATTGACTGAGCATTGGACACTCAGAGGGCATTTTCCAGCAATGCACACAGATGTTTCACAAGTTTCCAAATGTTACATCTGCGCTGGACTTGAGGCGTGCGAGGATGTCTGTACTGCTGACTTGTGTCTTGTCACCCCGCATTCAACATTTTGCCCTGTTGATGCAATAATGTGTAAATGCAACTGAATGAGCCAGTTTGTTCCTTCCATATTGTACAAATAACGAGGTGACCGGTCGTAGTTAAACGAATGAGGATGAGAATAGTGTCAGGTCCCATATACGGCGTCTGTTAGGGGATACACTAACGTTACTCTAGGAAGCCCACAGGCAACCTGTATATTATAATATTTTGTGCTAGATATGCGGCAATGTTTTTGTACTGGATGAATAACTTTTGTATCAAAGTGTGCACTTGTGTGTTTTTATACAAACTTGTGTATATGCAATTTTTTTATGAAGAGAAACCCTATTTTATGTAAAATAAATACTTTATTTATTCATTTCATTGTCTTGTGTGTTTAAAATCAATGACTAATAACAAATGTGACCCTGGACCACAAAACAGTCATAAGGGTCAATTTTTCGAAATTGAGATTTAAACATCATCTGAAAGCTGAATGAATAAGCTTTCCATTGATGTATGGTTGTTAGAACAATATTGGAAAATCTGGAATCTGCAAAAAAAACAGAATACTGAAAAAATCACCTTTAAAGTTGTTCAAATTAAGTTCTTAGCAATGCATATTACTAATCAAAAATTACGTTTTGATATATTTATGGTAGGAAATTTACAAAATATCTTCATGGAACAATATCCTAATGATTTTTGGCCTACAAGAAAAATCAATAATTTTGACCCATACGATGTTGACTGGTTTTGTTGTGGTCCAGGGTCACAAATATATTTTTAAAAAGCCTATAAGTTTGACATTTAACATTCAGAATTGCACTTTACACAAATGTAGATGCTTAAGTACTGTAAACATAATGTATAAAATACATAGCACTGATTTACACTGAAATAACCCTACAAACACACTTAGAAACAAATTTTACTTAGAAATTGCTAGTGAATTTCACAATTTAAAAATCTAAAATAGTATTTTCTAGTAGAACATATTCCAATAGTCTTTTTTTTAATTTACAACTACTTTATCTTTCATAATAGAAGTGGCTTTGAGTTGTGTCAACATGGTTTTATTAATGGGAGTCATTTACTGTATAACCACAAAGGAAAGTGACAGGCAGCTGCAGACCTTGGGATACAGTATGTGAACAGTTAATTTTTAAACAACAACAAAAAGTTGAAGAGTAAAGCAATTTATAACCCCTGAATACCTTTGTGGTGTAACCAAAGTGTCCGTCCCAACCTATGGAGGCTGTGAATAGACGTCAGCAGAAGACTAATGGTGATGAACTAACTGTCCTGGAGGGCATCCAAAATTTCCTACCAATGTCGGTTTTCCTGTTCACTTTTTTTCTTTCAGTTTTAGCATATATACAGGGGTCTTATCAGCAAAGATAAGGAGACCTGTTTAGGTTTGTGCGATTCTAACTTTCCCCATTTAAACCAGGCAAAAAGCAGCCCTATTCTTGCATCAAATGACATCCTTCAAAGTGCTCCAAATGTGAGTCAACCAAGCACTAAGGTTCTGAGTGCATGAAAATTAGCATTTTCTATTGTGCGTGTGAAGTTTGGATGCGCTGTAAGGCCTTTCGCCATCATCCAATCAGACAGACCCGTGCTGATTTTGAATGGCCTCTGATTTAAGTGACACAAAAGCACTTTTGTGCGAGGGCTACACCATATTCATCACATAGTGCCTTCAACATAAATCTGATTGGATGTCTTGGCCACTTTGATGTCGCTCCAGTGTACGAGTGGCATTGTGATGTCTAACTTCAGTCTGTATTGCCTATTTTCAGCACTTAGAGCAGGAGGTCCTTTTAATTCGTGAAGAGTAAATTCATAAAAAATTCTCCTCTCTAATAAAACACCAGCAGAATGATTGACACTACTTTACAGAGTCCCACACAAAAGCCTGATTTGGGTCCGGTGACAAATGAAAGGGGCCGGGTGCGGGCCTCATTCAGACTAATTTTAATCTTTCACTCACTCTGGTTTTTTCCATCTAGTCTCTATCTTCTTTTTCAGTTCTCATTTTGGAGATCATACACTCTTAAAAACAAAGGGGGGGTTCCCCAATAAACGGTTCCTTTAGTGTGAGGAACATTTTAACAATCTAAACAACGTTTTTTCACTATTAAGAACCTTCTGAGCAATAAAAATGTTGTAGATGCCATTATTTTGAGAGTATAGGGCAGTTCTGAAAAAAGGAGCATGTCAATCCCAGTGTTATTTTAGATGGAAAACAACAACCTATGATCCAAGTATAAATAATGCAGCAACATTTTTTCAGTCTTGGATTTTATGCCTCACGCTGACAAGATTTCCTTTATTCTATTTCTTCTTGGTTGTTTATCTCTCTCTCTCTCGGGGCTCATGATTGTGTGCAGTCAGGTTGATTTACCCTGTCTGGCTCTGCATGCTAAACGCTGTCTTAAATTGCCCAGCACCCTCTGCACACACTCCTTCTTGCACACACAATAGTCATCCGTCTCGGCCGAGGGCCAAACCCCCCCTCCTCAAACTTCATCACACACACCCAAAACAAACCCTGCTCTGAGCACTGTACTCCTCAGTCCTGCAGCCCGTCTAAAAGAGAGAAGAGAGAGTGTTTTATTCCACATTTACACTCCATTTTGAGAAAATTCATTAGCGCGGTTTAAAAACAGCAGATAAGAGAAAGATTAGTCCCATAATGTACGACGATTAAACAAACAGTGATTTGCCGAACCTGTGTGTGGTCAGTGAGTATTTTCTGTGCGCTGGTGCTGGCCAGGGGCCTTGTAAGCAAATACGCTCCTGAAGTTCCTATATCTCTCAGCCACACTTCCATTGTTGTGAGGCGTCTCATATCTCCATGGCTTCTGCTTGTTTGAGGAGCTGGTCTGATAGAGGCCCTCTTTGTGGGTGGCTTTCTGAATTTATTCAGGCCCCCCGACGTAATCTAAATAATCAACTGGCGTTCTCGACTGGGATGGAGGCTGGTGCTTGATTAGATGTTTGTGTTTCCATGTTTATTTCCTGCTGATCAGCTGTGTTGTCTTATTATCTCATGGTGATTGTTATCAGAACGGGCAGTTATGACCTCACCGTTTGGCTTCATTTCAAACTGCCCACTGCCCACCCTGTCTTCTGTTTGTTTAGGGTGTCATTTTCATTAAAACTTACCAAGTGGCATTAAAGACCATTATTTTTGCAAACCCAAAACAATGTAAATGATATCATGAGTGACTGAAATGTGTATCCTACTCACAAGTGCTATTTACAGAGTTAGGGAGCAACTACTTACATGTACACTCTTAAAAATAAAGGTGTTTTAAAAGGCTCTTCACAGCGATGCCATAGAAGAACCATTTTTGGTTCCACAAAGAACCATTCAGTCAAAGGTTCTTTAAAGAACCATCTCGTTTTTACCTTTTTATAATCTGAAGAATGGCATCGTGAAGCACCTTTATTTTTAAGAGTGTACTGTAATCTGTTACAATGTGTAATTACATTACAGTTACTTATAAAAATGTTAACGATTACAACATCTAAATGTTTTCACATACATACAGTTTTGATTGATTTCTTTCCAAAAGTGCATTGGATGCTCTAAAATATGAGACACCGATGTTTCAGGAGTTTAGGACACAGAATAAGACACGTTTATTTGATAACTGTTTTATTTGGGTTTGTGTATATGCTTTATTTTTTTAAGATTGACTGTCTTTTTCCAAAGCACTGTTAGATGTTTTCTGTCATAGCTATTCAAAGATTTGATTTAAAAAACAATATCATAGCTATTAAACTATATCTTGTTATGATTTTAAATCAGTATTTAACCTCAGAACCATCTCAAAGTAAAAAAGGTGCTAAAGTCAATAAATTTCTTAAAAAAGTCAGTAAATTTTGTGGTGGCTGTGCTTTAAAATATTTTTTGTAATCTTACACTGCCCTCCAAAAGTTTGCAAACACCCCTGACAAAGTGTGGTTTTGGACGATATCAGCATAAATCCTTATCATTTTTTGGTGCAAATACATTAAAGTAACTTGACATTATCAGTGAAGACCAGCAATAATAATTTTGATTTTGATTACATAATAATGGCAATATATACATGTCAAAGTCAGACATGCCCCTTTGCCAGCTGTGATGCCTGGTTACTGGTTTAAACTTGGCCCAGGTTTTTAAAAGATTTTTGGGTCAGCAACACCTTAATAGCTTCAACAATTGATTGCCAATTAAGTTTAGAATACGATGAATTTAGGCCCAGATTATGCAGAGCTGTAATAGCTGCTAATGGTGGATATTTTGATAAATCGAAAATTTAAGTTTTTTCTATGTATAAACTGTTTATGTAATCAAATATGTTTTTGTAGTTTGTGTTGTCCCTTATCAGTGCAAAATTATCACAAATTAAAAAGGATTCATGCCAATATTGTCCAAAACCCCACTTTTCTAGGGAGCGTTTCCAAACTTTTGGAGGGCAGTGTAATTCAAGTGAATTTGAAGGACTTTGTAAGTCTAACAGTAATCAGTGTTGAGTACTACTGTAAACTGGTTTAAATGTTTGAAAATTAACAGCTGAAAACATTCATTAGAAATTTAGAAAAGTAATCAAATGTAATCAGTTACATTAATAAAGTGATTGAAATAGTTACACTACTTATTACTTTTTAAATAGGGTAACCTGTAATCGATAACCTATTACATTTCCGAAGTAACTTTCCCAATGCTGACTATTAACCATGGCCTTCATCAAATAGAGTCTAAACACTCTTAAAAATAAAGGTTCCAAAAGGGTGTTTTTGCAGTGATGCCATAGAAGAACCATTTTTGGTTCCCCAAAGAACCTTTCAATGAACAGTTCCTAAAAGAACCATTTTAGAAATCTAAAGAACCTTTTTCAACTTTAAAGAACCTTTTCTGCATTCAAAAGGTTCCGTGGATGTTCAAAGTTCTTCGTGGAGTTCATTTAAGAGTGTAGGTTGTATGTATGTTTTTATTTATTTATTTTTATTTATATTACACTTTTATATCCTACACTTCCAGAAATATCAGCCACTCAAATATTCTTTTTTTTTTTTTTTCTTGTAAATACAGTTGTTATTGCTGCAAACATTCTGTGATTTATTTGTCAGTGTTTTAACACCCTTTTTTTAGCTTTTCATTTACACAGTCATTCAAATGTTTGGGGTTGGTAAGATTTTTCAAGATTTTAAAAGTTTCTTATGCTCACCAAGGCTGCAGTCAAACCTACATTTATTCAGACACCTTCAAAATTTCTCACATTATCACACTTTATTCACTACAGTTTAGAAAATGGTAGTAAAATATGACAAGAACTCAAGAGTTAAACTGTGTCAGAGCTAATTCATCTTGATAATGTCTTCGATAGAAAGGTATGTAACAAAATATGCTCAGGTCAAATGTGAAAAATCAAAATTTTGGTCCCAAATACACTGTGGTAATCCACTTTATGAAGAATTTTTGGGTATAATATTTAATTTTGTTATCATCACTTACATAAATGAACTATAGTATCCTGCACTCACTAGTAAAGAAATATCAAAACATTATATCTGGTGTCTGAATAATTTTTGGTTTGACTGTATTTTAAAATGTAATTTATTCCTGTGATGCAAAGCTGAATTTTCAGCATCATTACTCCAATCTTCAGTGTCACACGACCCTTCAGAAATCATTCTGATATGCTGATTTGAAGAAACATATCAATTTAGGCATACCAATGCTGAATACAGTTGTGCTGCTATTTTTCCAAGAATTACTGAAGTCGTTCTGTGATTTTGTGAATGCACCTTAAATATACTCCAGTGTTCCCTAGTGCTCAAAACAACAGGTACTGTTGGTTTGAGGGCAACACAGTGTGACAGCATACAGTGATGACCCTCTGAAAGAGGTCACGCAAAAGCTAGGGTGTCACTCCGGATTCCATCCCTGCCATTTTAGGCCTGCCCGCTGTATGCCATTCTTCAGCTGTCCCCCTGGGCCACCATGCTTCACCAGGCAAATAATGATAAGACTCTCCTCCTGATAAGCTTCACATGCTTTAAAGAATAATGGCTGTGGTACCCTAAAAGAAGGTTAAAGCATCTTTAGTTTTAGTAAAACTAGTCCACATCTGCGTACACATCTTTTTCACGATAGCCTGCAAGATTAAAATCTTGTGCCTTTAGATGGGTCTCCAGCGTTCAGTGCATTTAATTTCCAAGTTTAATAATTTGCCTGGTGTTCTCGCCTCTCCTTATCACCTTGTGATTAACAATCTGTATGCTTAGTGTGACACTATAGTTACAAAAAGGCATAGATGTGAGCCCTAAGCTCATTTATCAAAGGCCTGATGATAAGGTACATGCTCCAAACACGTTTTATGTCAATAACTAAGCAGGTGCTAAAAGCCATTGCTATGAAAGGCTAGTGACTCCTAGATTTTGCTTTGTTTTTATAAAACTGAAATTACAACTATATTTTATTTATATATTAAATAAAAAAAAATGTGCAAAGTACTGTCAAATTGTGTTTATGGCGCTAGCAGAACATGTGTATTCCTACTGTTGTTGTCCCAACAAATGTCTCAGTCAATCAAACCAGTATTAACCCTTTAACTGTCACCGTCCCCCCAGTGGGACGCCAATGAAGTTTACTTCACCATATTACAAATAAATCCTAATCTAATCATGACAAACTATACATCGTTGGAAAGGTCTAAGACTCCTAAATAGATATTTTACCATATTTATGTGAAGTAATAGATTAATATATGTCAAGAGTGCAAAATCTTCATCATAACATGAGTTCTGACCTTTGTCACAAACTTTCTTCATTGCCTTTTTCCCTATCACGCTTTAGAAATCATGAGAAATTATATATCAGTTCAAATCTCAAAATTCAAATATATCTATATATATCTATATCTATCTATCTATCTATCTATCTATCTATATATATATATATATATCAATTAAAATGCATTTTAAAATCAGACATTGCATTACCGTAGAAAATGTACATCAAAATCATATTACAAAATGTTTTTAATCATGAATTATAAAAAATGTAAGTCTGGACAGTGCATTTTTAAGTCTGTGTTCAAAAATGAGAGTGACAGTTAAAGGGTTAAACTAAAAATGCTTCAGTTGGAGAAGCTACCTACTGAGTTTGTGTTTCCCCCCACAGAATATGACCGTTTTAAATGTTTTTATAATATGAGTTACAGGGAATAGATTTCTTGTGTGGTGTCATTCAAATGAAAAACTTTTTTGTTTGGTGTCACTAAGTATTAAGACAAACACAAGTTAGTAAACACTGGGCTATCGTGTTACTGTTTTACATTCAGTTGCAGAAAATATAATGCACATATAAGAGCAGCCAAATCATACCCTACTATAATCCTTCTGGGGTCAGTATGTTTTTTTTTGGAAAGAAATTAATATTTCAGGAAGGATGCATTAAACTGATCAGAAGTGACATTAATAACTCACCCTCATGTTGTTACAAATCTGTAAGACCTTGTTCATCTTCAGAACACAAAGATTTTCTGACGAAATCCGACAGCTTTCCGACCCTGCATAAACAGCAATGCAACTGACACGTTCAAGGCCCAGAAAGCGAGTAGGACATCAATAAAATAGTCCATGTGACATCAGTGGTTTAACCGTAATTTTATGAAGCTACAAGAATACTTTTTGAGCACAAATAAAACAGAAATAATGACTTTATTCAACAATTTCTTCTTTCTATGCCAGAAAGTTTTCAGATTTCATCAAAAATATCTTAATTTGTTACTGAATAATTCGTCTCATCATAAAAAAGTATTTCATACTTTTGGCTGGTACGGCTGGGAAAAATGTATATTAGTGAATTGGAAGTCGACTCCATCTAGAAAACATTGGATCAGTGAACTCATTTTATATTGCACCCCTGAGAAAATCCTTTTCAAAGTTAGAAAATCACCAAAATCTTTTGAAAAAAATCGAGGCTCTTTTTAGGAGCATTTGCCTTCTCAGTGCCAAATAATTGCAAGGAACTACATTATTTTTAGGTTTTTGGATTTTATTTGATTTTTTATTAATAATTAAGACAGCTAAATAGATTATTTCTGAGTTGTTGTTTTTTTTCTTTCTCTTGTTAGTTTTACTTTTGTTAAAGAAAAAATATGTTTGTAATGTTATTTATACAATATATGTTTTGTCACATTAAATCACATAATAAAACTGTATAAAAAAACAAACAAACAAAACTTAATTTGTGTTCCGAAGAAAAACGGAGGTGTTACGGGTTTTGAACCATATAATTAATGACAGAATTTTCATTTTTGGGTGAACTATACCTTTAAACTGTTTGGTAACATTGATAAAATATGTTTTTTGAGCACCAAATCATTATAATAGAATGATTTCTGAACTCTTACGAAAATTAACCATGGTTTTACTACAAATAAAACCCAAACACCACGGTTACTATGGTTAAACCATGGTCACCACAAATTAACCACGGTCTTGTTACACTAACCATGATATCTGTAGTAAAACTATGGTTATACAAATGGTAATCAATGCACCAAAAAACATGATTACTACACTTTTACTGTATTAAAACCTAAATTTTTGTAAGGGAAGGATCATGCGACACTGAGGGCTGGAGCAATGGCTGCTGAACATTTGGCTTTGCCATCACAGGAATAAATTATATATAAAAATACATTCAAATAGAAAACAGGTATTTTAAATTGTAAATATATTTTACAATCTTACTGTTTTTACTGCATTTTTGATCACATAAATGCAGCCTTGCTGAGTATAAGAGACTTTTTTCTTACCAACCCCAAACTTATAAACAGCAGTATACATTTGTTATTATGATTTTTTAAAATTCATTATGCTACACTTAAAGATCAATATAAATTTGATTCTTCATGCATAAAATGAGCCCTTTAAGATGTGTAATTACTTTTAAGGCAAACTCACAGATGCATTCAACTGTGCATCAGACTATTGTTCTACATTCTGTATCTGAACTTCCAGATATACACCCAAATGACTTTCATGATAACTCCATGGTGCCTTTCTCAAGAAAGTGTTCATGCATGATCAAACATTTGCTTAGCTGATTCTCATTCAGCACTCATCAGTGCACAATAGCTGCTCTAAACAAATACAATGACTGTTTACACTGGTCCAGTTATTTAGAAAGCGGCAGCACATCACGCCAGCTAGTGTAAATTCCAAAGAAAATTATTTACACAATCTCCATAATGAGAAAGCGATGGGATGGATTTGATGACGGCCCCCTAAACACACACACACACAAACTCATTGTCAAATCCCCTAATGCAATTACGTCAAGTATGTACTGTGCACTTGTGAATGCCACAGAACATACAAATGCACCCTTCCAATAAACATGCAAGACCTGTCGTTTGGCATTTCAACTCGTTCACTGAAAGGCTCACATGTGTACCAAAAGCAATATTTACTTCTCGCCATAGATGTGTATTTGCATCCCAATGTCTGTGTGTAGACAATTTAGTGTATTTTTAAATATTTAACCGTCCAGACCTATCCTCTTGTGAACATTCAACTGCATCTCTGCGAGGGGCTTTTGTGTTGCCAATGCCTCACCCCATGCTTTTCTCATTGGGCGTATTTGTCCATCATTGCAGAAAGACATAATGGAATTCAGGCTCTAATCACATCTACGCTTTCCGCAGTGTTTTTGTACGCTTTCTCTCCCGCTCATTATATCAATACTCATCTTCTAGCCTTCCCGAGCCGCCCTCTGTGAGCGGAGGACAGGAACGGAGGGTGCGGGTGGGGTGGAGAGGAGTCTGAATGGGTTTATGAGGGGGGTTGGGGGTTTGTTGAAGGGGTCTGAGGACTAAAGGTTTTGGGTTGTTGCTGCCCCTTCAAAAGAGCCAAACGTACCATTAAGTCTTTGTCGGAGAGCTCTTGTACTATGCAGATTTTCCCTAATTCTATTCACAGCGCTCTTCTCCCCTAGACATTGAATAAGTCTGCTGGTTTGGCATGTTCTCTCGACCCACCAAAAATGTGCCTGTTACACAAATATGTTATTTCTAAACTTTGTATCATTAAGGAGACGTTCTCGGCCACTATCTCAGCTAAGCTGTTTGATGGGATGCTTAACTGGTGACATTCATATATTTGTCTCCATCCTGTTTTCAAGGTCAGCTCCTCTATAGAACACTGTTTTGAGGTTAGTTCTTCTTTTACTGCCCCATTCTTTTTCTTTCTTTCCTTCACTCTATTGCTGTTTTGATGCATATTCCTCTTGTTCAATTAGATTTCTTCGGTCTGGGGTGAAATTTGGAGAACTTAAGGCCCCACCTCTCTTGAATCTTAGTAATAAGTCTACTGTTATGCAAATACTGGTATTTAAAATGATTAGTTTGTTTGCTGCTGACATCGGATGCCCTTTTACATGAGCTGAATGTTTATTTGGTTGAGGCTGTTTTGAAGAAATAGTTCTCACCCTCAGGCCATACAGCATTTAGATGAGTTTGTTTTTTCATCAGAATAGATTTGGAGAAATTTAGCATCACATCACTTGCTCACCAGTGGATCCTCTGCAGTGAATGGGTGTCGTCAGAATGAGAGTCCAAACAGCTGATAAAAACATCACAATAATCCATGCGACTCCAGTCCATCTAAGAATGTCTTGTGGAGGGAATTTTCCCAGTTTTTAATAAACAAAAAAATAAACATTTTAACTTCAAACCATTGCATCTGGCTAAATACCTAAATTTCTAAAGTCCTATAAAATTGCTTTCTTTCTTGTATGAATCGGGAGAGCAAAATCCATAGATCAAGCACTGTTTACAAGTGAAAACCAATTCTAAACAGTTCAAAACAGTTTAGAATCAGAATCAGAATGAGCTTTATCGCCAAGTATGCTTGCACATACAAGGAATTAGTTTTAGTGTCACAGGCTTCCAGTGAACAACAACACACAGACAATAAAAATAAGATGAGAATAAAATACACATACAATGCCCTCCACAAATATTTGCACCCTTGATAAATATGAGCAAAGGCAGCTGTGGAAATAAATCTGCATTGTTTATCCTTTTGATCTTTCATTCGGAAAATTCACAAAATTCTAACCTTCCACTGAAGTAAAGCAATGGAAAGTGTGGGGAAAATCTCATTGATAAAAGTACCTCATGCACACGGTTAAATGTACTGCTGAATCTTTTATGTTGTGGGCCTATTCTTCTGCCAGAGTTCCTGGACGTCTTGTTCAGATGCATGGCATCATGGTTTCTATCAAATAGCAACAGATAAAAAATCTAAACCCGACTGCCTCTATTAGAAATCTTATAATGGGTCGTGGTTGGATCTTCCATTAGAACACTGATCCAAAACAAACATCAAAATCAACACAAAAATGTGTCACTGAGCACAAAATGAAGCTTTTGCCATGGCTGTCTCAGTTCCCTGACCTGAACCATAGAAAATCAGTGGGGTGAAGCGAAGAAAAGAAGCACCAACATGGAGCTGGGAATCTGAAGGATCTGGAGTTATTCTGTATGAAATAATGATCTTTGATCTCCTCTCAGGTGTTTTCCAAACTCATCAGGCATTATAGGAGAGACTCAGAGCTATTTTGGGAAAAGGGTGCCAATAATTGTGGCCAACATGAACTAGAGAAAAACATTTATTTCATAATGAGTTTCCCCCCGAAGTTTCTATTGTTTTACTTCAATGAAAGATTAGAATTTTGTGAGTTTTTTGAATGAAAGATCAAAAGGATAAACAATGCGGATTTATTTCCACAGCTGCCTTTGCTCATATTTACCAAGGGTGCCAATATTAGTGGAGGGCGCTGTATGTAAATATAAACAGACAATAATTTAAGTATAAATTGAAAAATAAAATAAATTGTGCATACAGTTGTGCTATAGATGATAGGAAAGGAATAGAACAGAATGGGGATGCCGGGATTGTACTAGGATCTAGGTGGTAACAAATAAATATAAGGTTATTGCACATATTTTTATTGCACAATGGCGGGACATTAACTGTTCATAGGGTAGATTGCCTGGGGGAGGAAACTGTTCTTGGGCTTGACTGTCCTGGTATTTTGGGCTCTGTAGAGCCGACCAGATGGCAAAAGTTCAAAAAGGTGGTGACTTGCATGTGAGGGATCCGGGGTGATTTTCCGAGCCCTTTTCCTAAGTTCTAAACAAATATGTTGGTGGATTTTAATGTGAGAGGACAACAGGGTATGAACTTCTTCACTGGAGAAAGATTTTATTCTTACAAACATGCAGCTTTTTGCTTTATGAGAAATGTTAATTTATGGATTTAAGTCATGTGGATTACTCATGGATTATTGTGATGTTTTTATCAGCTGTTTGGACCCTCATTCTGACATGCAAATATTTAGCAACTGATGGAATGCTAAATTTCTCCAAATCTGTTCGGTTGAAGAAACAAACTCATCTATTTCTTGGACAGCCTGTAATTTTTTTATTTTTAGGTGAACTATTCCTTTAACAGAATATGTCAGTGCTCTAAACTAACAGAAATTTCCATCATGTCATATTTGTACAATATTCTTTGTTTTATCTGAGTAAAGTTCAGTTGTAAGCAAACTGCTGTTAGCTGAAGAGTGACCAAGAGGAACCACGCTGCAGGTCAGGACGATAGCACGCTGAGAACAAAAAAACAGGTGACTGAGCTTTATGTCACTTGTCCATTCCATATTCCATCCACTATTCTCACAGGCTAAATGATCACTGCATTTCTCTGAAGCCTCACTTCCTTGTCACTAAATCTGCCTCTGCACTACACGGTGTTTTTACTAATAAAGATGAATGATCTTGATCCTGATATCAGGACAGCCAGATGTTTTGTTCTTTTACTTTTAGCTTTAAAAATAACAACTTGATCATAAAACATGATCATAATAGAGGAAGTGTATTCAAGTCATTACACTGCTGTTCAAAAGTTTGGAGTTGGTTTTAAATGTTTTTGAAAGAAATCTCTTATGCTCACAAAGGTTGCATTTATTTTAATCAAAAATATAGTAAAATCAGTAATATTTTGAAATTGTATTATTGTAGCTGTTTGAATATATTTTACATTGTAATTTAGTCCTGCACTGGCAAAACTGAACTTCAGCATTTATTATTCCAGTTCTCAGTCTCATGATGAAGTTGATCAGACTGTTACTGTGAACATATAGAACAATAATATGGAGATTAAGTTCAGTGTTAGATACACATTCTATATTCATTTCAATGACTATGTGTTATTAATGCCAGCACACTGCAAAAGCTCTACATGCAAACACCACAAATATGACAAGCAACGGTGATTCTATGGAATGCATGTTGAGACATTTGCCCCTGGCTCTGTTGATACTCAAGACAAAAAGTAAACCGTCGACTAACTGCCCCTTAACATGTTGTCAGTCACACTCACATGAGGGCTGGTAATGGCACAGACCCAACTGCAATGAACTAACTATGCCATGGGTGAAAAATACACTTTGTGATGGATCCCCCACACCGGAAAATAAGGTCACATTAAGGAGTTTTTCATAAGAAACACATTTGTTGATTATGCACAGCTGTTTAAAGATTTGAGCTTGGTAAGAAGTCTCTTTTTTAAAAAAGGAGTGTTTTTAATTGTAATATGTTTTACAATGTCATTTACTCATGTGGTTAAGCTGAACTGTCAGGATCATTATTCTAGTCTTCAGTGTCTGATTTGCTGCTTGAAAAATATTTCTTATTATTATCAAATATCAAACTATTCTAAAAATAAACAAAACAAAAAACCTCTTACTGACCCTAAACTTTTGAATCGTAATACAAATGTGAATAGTTCAGGGGAAGAGTTTTGGACTCTCTTCTCCCTCAGAATCAGGTTGAGTGTGAATTGTCAGAGAGTGTGTGCCGTTCAGCATACCATCATTCCTCTGGTGAGACTGAAATGCAGAGTGACAGATCCTGAGGCAGTCTTCTGTGTCTCGAAAGCGCGCTTGATTCAAGACGAATTCTGAGCCTGCCAGGCACGGCTGTACCAACCTCATCTCACACTCACAGAAAGACTAAAGAAAGAAAACATGAAGCGAAAAGACTGGCATGATGAAATCATGTCCTATGAGAGAATGTGTGATGTTTTATTTTTGTCTTTTTTTTTCATTTTGAAATAATTCATACAGTCTAAAAACAAAATGACAAACTAGAAAATGTCAGTGAATGAATATTGTTAAATCATCTGCATCCTTTATATTCATTTTTGTTTCTTTCTACAAAATTACATGACTGTTAAAGTCACCTAAACATGACCCAACTTGTCCTGAACAACATATTCCCACTTTTCAACTGACATGTTTGCGTTTCTCCTGAATGATGTCCTGTCAGTAGAATGACACACTGCATAGGTTAGAGTATTGCACTGGAGTGCATGTTCCTTTTACCGAGGTCAAGATCACTTTGAGACATGCTGTCTGCGTGAAACCCCTTATGTAACCGCCATGCAGTGGCGGCAGTTCACTAACTGACATATAACTGTGTTTCACCTCAGAACAAAAATTCAAAGCTCCATTTACCGGCAACATTTTTTCACTGTTTATAAAGATATTGATCTGAAACGAACATAGCAGCACAGTTAAGGTAGATGTCGGCACTTGTTCTCTGTGTTAAATGGTCTTTGGCTATTTTCTTAATTACATCCACAATTAATGAGATATTGAATGAATAATATTTCGTATATGTAATGAAAATCATGATGCTTACACAAAATCTGAGTTGTCAAATTGAATTAAACCGGTAACTTCTTATTTTGTACTATTCATTAAAAGAAACAGCTCAAAGTAGTCATTCTTTTGGGAATCAGACTACTTTAGATGCACTATTTGTGTTTGATTCACTAAAAAGAAAAATTTATTTATTAAATTTTTAAAGTAAATTAATTAAATTAATTAAAGCTGCAAGCAGCATTGAAAGGGCCCTTGCACATGGGCTCACACCATCCGGTGGCTTTAGGAAAACAGTGAGCAGTGGGCAATATGCTTTTAAAGTGGAATATATCAAAGTCATTTATAAATTCCAAACTTCCTGCTGCCAGCTGGTGGCGCATATAACTGGATATTGGCTGTAGACGTCTTCAGGCCAGCACTTTCATAAAATATATTAAGTTTGGTGCAGATTGAACATGGTATGTTTGATGACATATCCTGTTGCCAAAAGGTAGCGCTATGATTATAATAGAATGTTGGCCTTTACATATGTTCAGGCCAGGACTCTTATCGAACATGTGAAGTTTAGGGCAGATCGGACATTGTATGGCTGAGTTATAACAACTTCTATTGCCATGGCGAAACATCGAAACTTTGTCAGGCCGCCACGGACACGCCCTTTAACGAAAACTCAAGATCTTCACAATTTAACATCGCTAAATTTGTTGTTGATCTGTGTAAATCTCTAGGAGGAGTTTAAATACAACACCTGAAAATGGCAAAAAGGGCACAAAACTTGCCAAGAAATTCCAAATAACAGACTTCCTGTTTGGTCTTCGAACCGCAGGACTTTTTTGTAGGTATTGGTATCTTACATGTGCCTACTGAATTTTGTACATGTATGTGAAACATAGCTCGAGAGGCACTTCGTCGAAATTTTACAGGTGTATTTTACATTTTCATTTTGCCACACCCACTTCTGGAACCCATATCAGATGTGGCGCGTGTGCAAAGTTTTCGAGCATGTTTAGGCCCTCAAAAATGCGTTTCATTTTGGAGAAGAAGAAGAAGAAGAAGAATCTGAGCAATTCTAACAGGGTTCTCACACCACTGGTGCTCAGGCCCTAGTAAATAAATTTTGCTCAAAAACTGGACTACACTGCTACTGCTCGGTTTCCGATTCACTACAAAGAACCGAGTCATAAGATTCATTTGTTTGTTCATCGGACCACATTGGTCCCACTGCAGGTTTTTGATTCAGTAAAAAGAACCAATTCATAATGGTCATTCCACTGTAGTTTTTTTATTCACTATGAAAAAATAACTATTAATAAATGCTGTAGGTTTTTGATTCACTATATATTTATTGTGAATCATATAAACTCATCTGTTCATGAATCTGACTACACTGGTCCAGCTGTATGTTTTTGATTCAATGTTAAAAAAAGACCACATTACTCCCCCTGTAGGTTTTTGATTCACTATAAAAAAAAAAACTACATACGAGGTAAACTATTATAAACAACTCATAAGAGTCATTTGTTCATGGATCAATCTACTGTACGTTGGTTTTGCTGTATGTTTTTGATTCACTGTGAAATACTGTCTTATAAAAGACGTTTGTTTGTAAATCAGATTAGGCTTGTTCCGCTGTATGTATCTGATTTACTATAAAGAACCAACTCATAAGAGTCATTTGTTTGTGAATCGGACTACATTGGTCCCACGGTTTTTGATTCAGTAAAAAGAACCAACTCACAAGGGTCTTCCTGCAGTAGGTTTATTATTCACTTTTAAAAAATGATTCATAAAAGTCATTGGTTTGTCAGTTGGACTACATTGCTCCAGCTGTAGGTTTTTGATTCACTATACATAAAAAACCTCATAAAGTCCACTTGTTCATAAATCGGTCTGCATTGATCCTTCTGTTTGTTTTCGATTCAGTATATAAAAACAACTCATTAGGGTAATTTCTTCATAAATCAGACTACATTGCTCCATCAGTAGGTTTTTGATTCTCTATGACAAAAGACTCATAAAAGTCATTGGTTCGAGAATCAGACTACACTATTCCCCCTGTAGGTTTTTGATTCACTTTCAAAAACATCCCATAAGGGTCATTTGTTCATGAATCAGACTACGCTGGTCCTGCTGCATGTTTTGATTCATTATGAAGAACCATTTCATAAAAGATATTTGTTCATAAATCAGACTACACTGGTCCTGCTGTATGTCTCTGATTTACAATAAACAATCGACTCATAAAAGTCATTTGTTTGTAAATCGGACTAAATTGGTCCCACGGTTTTTGATTCAGTAAAAAGAGCGAACTCAAAAGGGTCTCCCTGCTGTAGGTTTATTATTCACTATAAAAAAATTACTCACAAAGGTCATTGGTTTAACAGTTGGACTACACTGCTCCAGCTATAGGCTTTTGATTCACTATACATATATAAAAACTCGCAAAATCTACTTGTTCATGAATCGGTCTACATTGGTCCTTCTGTATGTTTTTGATTCAGTATATAAAAACTATTCAGTAGAGTAATGTCTTCATGAATGCTTTTGATTCACTATAAAAATGACTCATAAAAGTCATTGGTTCTAGAATCAGACTACATTACTCGCCCTGTAGGTTTTTGATTCATTATTAAAAACAACCCATAAGGGTCATTTGTTCATGAATCGGACTACACTGGCCTTGCTGTAATGTTTTTGATTCACTATGAAGAATTATTTCATAAAAGACATTTGTTCATGAATCAGAGTACGCTGGTCCTGCTGTATGTCTCTAATTTTAAGGTAAAGAATCGACTTATAAAAATCATTTGTTTGCAAATCGGACTACATTGGTCCCATGTTTTTGATTCAGTAAAAAGAGCGAACTCACAAGGGTCTCCCTGCTGTAGGTTTATTATTCACTATAAAAAAATGCCTCATAAAGGTCATTGGTTTAACAGCTGGACTACACTGCTCCAGCTACAAGCTTTTGATTCACTGTACATATATAAAAACTCATAAGCTCCACTTGTTCATGAATCGGTCTACATTGGTCCTTCTGTATGTTTTTGATTCAGTATATAAAAACAATACAATTGGATAATTTCTTCAGGAATGCTTTTGATTCACTATAAAAATGACTCATAAAAGTCATTGGTTCTAGAATCAGACTACATTACTCGCCCTGTAGGTTTTTGATTCATTATTAAAAACAACCCATAAGGGTCATTTGTTCATGAATCGGACTACACTGGCCATGCTGTTATGTTTTTGATTCACTATAAAGAATCATTTCATAAAAGACATTTGTTCACGAATCAGAGTACGCTGGTCCCATTGTATGTCTTTGACTTACAATAAAGAACCAACTCATAAGACTCAAGTGTTCACGAATCAGACTACATTGCTCACAGTTTTTCTGCAAGCAGTCTGTGGAGGCATCTCATTAGAAAAATGTTTTCTGCCATTATTCCGTAAGACAGCTTTTTTTATGCATTGCATTCTGTGTAGAATGCAAACACATTCACAATGCAGACAAAATATGCTTTCGCTCACAGTCTTGCATGTGAGTGTGCAATTTCTGTGTGTCATTTATCACATCCGTCTAGTGCGTTTATATTCCGGGCCCCTCCACACTCAGCAGTGGCAGATGGGGTTGGACTGCGAGGAAAAGGGCTTCCTGCTGCGTATCCATTCTTGTAGTTGAGTTGTGGGGTGGCAGAAAGCATGTTGCCTAAAAAGCCCCACGTCGCAGCACAGGGCGAAGGACTAAGCGTACAAAGTCCAGATCCTCGCAGGGGACTGCTGACCAGGGGCCAGTTATTCTAGTCCACCGTAAAATGCATTCCTTCACCTCCTCCTCCTTCTTCATGCTGTCTCCCTGCACTGGTTCTCCATTTTGAGACTCCATTCATGCTCTAATCGCTCGGACAATGGACTTGGGCTAGGCCTCTTGCCGTCTTTGATTGAGCTAAGAAATCACATCCTGTCAAATGTAAACCAAAGACCGGCTCAATCTGTGATAGTATGTGGGGAATGGAGGACCATCTGTCCCACACAGAGAGGTAAAAGGACCTGCATCGAAAGAGATCGCAGAGTAGATAAGTTGGTATCGCATGTCATGATTTTTACGCTACAGTCAAGTAAAGTACAGTCCTTACTAAAAGGAATTATAACCTTGTAAACCTGACTAGAATAAAGTACAGGTATGTCTGTTCTTTGATCTTCTGTCCAAGTTCAGATCAAAACAACCTCACGTGCCACAACCCCTCTTCCTCTTCCATTGACATTTTTTCTCTTCCTTTTCTCTTTACATCACTCCGTTTGTGCCTAGTGTGGCCAGACACCATGCGGTCTGGATGCTGTCTGCTTTGCGCCTTCTTTAAAGGCCCAGTGAATCTGCAGAGTAACGGCTATTGTGCTTCCCTATTGATCCCTGACCGGCCATATTGAGGCCCAGCAGGATTTCAAAGGGACAAAAGCAGTGTACTGCATTGTCCTGTCTTCTAAATGAAGAAGTCCGTCCTCCTACAGAGAACAGTCCCTGGAAATGTCAGCAGAGAGAGGGTCTATGGGGGAGGAAGCAAAGGGGCTAATGGTTAATTATTAATACACCAATACAGCGCTTCAACAATTGCTTTACTCCCTGCTAATTTCTACAATGACGATAGAATCCCTATGGATGTGCACAGATGTTTGTCCTCCTGTTATGCTGAGCAAAACGTGAGGGGATTCTCTCAGTCTTGCGGGCATGACAATAGCAGTGTTTTTGCCCGTCAACCTTTTTTCAGGTGTTAAGCCGAATTTAAACTAAATCGGGGACACCAGTTTTTCTTGTTTTATCAAACAAAAAATACCACAAGACCAGTCTTAAGTAGTAATAGCCAAAAATACAATTGTATGGGTCAACATTTTTTTTTCTTTTATGCCAAAAATCATTAGGATATTAAGTAAAGATCATGTTCCATAAAGATATTTTATAAATTTCCTACCATAAATATATCAAAACTTAATTTTTGATTAGTAATATGCATTGCTAAGAACTTCATTTGGACAAATTTAAAGGCGGTTTTCTGAGATTGTGTATAGATCTCATTTTTGAAAAATTGATCCTTATGACTGGTTTTGTGGTCCAGGGTCACACACACACACACACACACACACATATATATATGGGCTAACAGCATGCATGTTAGTCATTTTCACAACTGTATTAAATTTCAGCTTATACATGGTCCAGTTTTGTTTAACCCTGGTCTTTTTCTAGTTTCTACACTACAGAAGTTTGGGGTAAGTAAAGAAAAAAAACAAAAAAACAACAACAACAAATAAAATCTACTTCAAATACATTTCTTTTGAACTTTTATTCATCAAAATTCTGAAAAAAAGAATGTTTTTCACAAAAATATCATATACATAAGCAGCAATTGTTTATAATAATAGGAAATTATTCTTATTTATTTTTCTTATAAATGTGTCTTATTTATGCTTCTTCATATTAGAATAATTTCTGAAGGATCATGTGACACTAAAGACTGGCTGCTAAAAAAATAAACTTTGCCATCACAGAAATACATTTTAAAATATATTTACTTTTATAATTTAAAATAACAGTACAAATACTGTTTCTACTGTTATTATTATCTATTATCTCTATTGTTATTATTATTATTTAAAAACATCTTGACAACCCTAAATGGTTATTAAGATTTGATAGTGTATATATCAAATAAAGCCCTATTTGGACTGTAATTGTTTCTCAGGGGGACGAAAGTTATTTTCACCAAGAAAATTGTATTGCTGTATGAATCCAGAATGTCAGTGTTTATCTCTCACCACCGGCGTAAAAATCCCCAAACGAATTACCTACTGTTTTTTGACAAACACCAAGGTTGTGTGGTAATTTAATTGTCGTCTGAATCCACATTTCTTTTTATATGTTATTACTGCACAGTAAAAAAAAATAAAAAACACAATTTGTTGAGTCAGCTTAAAATAATTTGTTATCCTGCTGCCTTAAAATTTTAAGTTCAGTCAACTAAAATAAGTTTAGTCAACTTGAAATGTTAAATTGTACTAAGTAACAACTTAGATATTTGTGTTTGCTAAACTTAACAGATGGTAAGTAACCCAGCTGCCTTAGAATTGTAAGTTAATTCAACTCAAATATCTAAGTTATCACTTGGTATAATTTAACATTTCAAGTTGAATAAACTTTTTGTTGAGTTGACTGAACTTAAAATTTTAAGGCAGCCAGGTTACAAATTATTTTAAGTTGACTCAACAAATTGTTTTTTACAGTGTATATGTTATTACATTACTGTTATAACAGAGTTTACAAAAAGAAGTCAATTCAAAGTTCAATGTTTAATCATCCTTTTTGACCATTTTAGGATTATTGGGTTTGTAGGATCACAGAGCTGGCTTCTCTATTGTAAATAAATCGCCAACCATGAGTTTTATCACACATGAGACACATGAGAAACAATTTCCGTCCAAATAGGGCTTAAGAAGAACTTATCTCTGTTTATACCAAATTGTTAATTTGACATAGTTAACTATCTTTCTTAAGGCTTTCTCAATGTTTGTTAAGTCTGTCTCCACCTAAAAAATAAATATTTTTCTCTCCAGTCATAATTAGCGTGTGCAAGCGAATGCCTATAGTTGTGAAACGCAATTACACCAGCGGCCTTCTCTTCTAAGTGCTATTCCTGTGCCTGCGCTCCTCTAATGAACTTGCTCTCTCTCCACCGGCCTAATCCCTCTTTTCAGCTGGAGGGTCATTTGGTGCAGATGCACTTCCAAGCCTTTCCAAAGTTTAATTAAACATTCCCCAGTTTCAGCCAGACTGCCCTTCTCCCCGCTGGCCCATTCAGAGTATTGTGAAGAGTAATGGCGTCCTTGTTTGGTTTAAACCGGTACCCCAAGCCCTGTGGCTCTTTGGTAAAGAGGATGCTGTGCTTCCTTGTAGTCAGAGGTGGTGGGGAGGTTTAATGAGTCTACGAGGCAATGATCTGCCAGGACAATACAGGTTCATTTATGCGCTGGTGTCACATAACCACACGTGCGCTCCTTCTAGAGGTTCATTTAAAACTGCACTCTTACTGAGCTGCGCCAGGCAGCATTTCAGATTGCCCTGGTAGAAACAGGCCTCAGTCTGTATCTGTCTTCAATGCGAATCACATTTCTAATTCATTATCGTCTTTACGAAGCAGCTCTTAATGAATTCAAATGGCTGTAATCTCCTCGCCATCTGCCCGTGTTAATTCAACGGCTGACTATTATAGAGGTGATAAGACAAAAGTCAAGCTTTAGTCTGAAATCTTTGCTTTTTCTTTTAACAATTTAATTTCTTATCTCCCTTCACCAGCCCTCCAGTAGAGAACAGATACAGCCTTTCCCTGACCGTTTGAAGACCGGTTGTGTTTGAGAGCATTTTTTGCGGGTCAGTTGATTCCCCTCTTTGTGTTTGTTTGCCTCATTCTCTCTTTAACTAGATTCAATGTGTTTGCTTTTACTTTTTTTTGTTTGGGACTGGGGGGCTGACACTTTGCAAGGGCTGAGTGAAACAACCCGACTGGGTCTCTGGGGGCTTTGGTTGACCGCACAGGTCTGCAAGCATATGGAAAGGGTCTGGCAATCAAATTACCTTTGTGTTCTTTTGGGTAAAGAAATAAAAATGGCCTTTAACACAGACTGACTTTCAAGGGGTTGGCCAGGGCAGGCCAGCGCTGGGGTGAGATTCCGTGGGTGCTAATTAGTAAATTAAATAATTAGATCATCTTTTTCACATCTTTCACAAGCTCGGAGGAAGCTTGAAAGCAAAGAGTGATGGTATGTATAAGGGTTACAGGGGCATTTTCAAGAGAAAAGAATAATCCAATCATTTCTCTGCATTATTCAGAAACTTTGAATAGCGTCAGAAGTGTTTGATCCCTTAGTAACTTCTGTATCACGGTTCTGAATTGTATAAAATACATAAGATTTGAATATACTGTATTAACAAACTACAAAAAAAAGTTTATACAAAACAAAAAAAAAAGTCAGATGTGTTTGTAAATACTCTTCTAGTTAGTAGCCTGAGTCCTCAGCATATAAAAACCTTCTTTTTCCTTCTGGCTTTTGGATGAAAATGTGAAAGGTGAATAGCAAAAGGCCATGGGTGGCCAATTAGAAACGGTAAAGGGAAAGGTCTCTTTGTGTAGTTGTCCCCTACCTAACTCCTCCTTCACACTTTGTCTATGCATCTTTATAATGCTCATATGCCAATAACCCAATTACTACACAAAGAGAGAAGCAGGCAAAAAGCCTACTGAATGTCCTCTGTTTAGAAAAGTAATATAGTCTTTGACACAGAAAGGCCCCAAAAATCCAGTTAATGCACCTGTTATTGTCTTTTAGTAGCTGCTTTTCACTGCTTGTATGGGAAGAAAAAACTTTGTCTTATATATTTGTGTTATATAGTTCGTTATATCAACATTTCATTCATGCAAATCTCTCTCTTTTAAAAAAAGATACAATTAGTCTTTATGGAAAGGTATATAAACTTCAGCTGAAATGCAGGAGAGTTACGCATTTGATAAAGTTTGTAAAAGTTCATTAGTGATCAGTGATTTTGAGGAGTTTTGAGGGGTGCGCTCAGTATGAATAGAGCTGGGGACGTGCTCCCCAAAACCACGAATCTTTGTGTCAGCATGGCAGTGGGCTTGACTTTGGGGGGGCTCTTTGTTGGACTGGGGACAAAGCTTCCACAGAGCAAATCCCTTCAACTACAAAGAACCTGATTAGCATGAGAAAACATTCAGTAGAGGAACCATAGCCAGGCACGGGATGATGAAGGACTGTGGTTTTCAGCAGTTCTTGCAGGATGGCATCATGCATTGGAACTTCAAAATTCCAGAATGTTTTCTAAAACTTCATTTAAAGGGACAGTTCACCCAAAAACGAATATTCTGTCATTAATCATCTTATTTTGCTTGTAAACAAGGCGCAGCGCATCCAGGTTCTACGACGGCTCCTTTGCGTGCAAAAAGTATTTTTGTAGCTTCATAACATTATGACGTCACTGATGTCACATGGACTATTTTAACGATGTCCTTACCACCTTTCTGGGCCACTGCTGTCTATGCAGGGTCAGAAAGCGCTTAGATTTCATCAAAAATATCTCAATTTGTGTTCCAAAGATGAACACAAAAATTTGCAGATAATGTATTCACCCCATTGTCATCCAAGATGTTCATGTCTTTCTTCCTTTAGTCGTAAAGAAATAATTTCAGGATTCCTCTCTATATAATGGACTTCTATGGTTCCGCTGAGTTTGAACCTCCAAAATGCAGTTTCAATGCAGCTTCAAAGGGCTCTAACGATCCCAGCCGAGGAAGAAAGGTCTTATCTAGCGAAACGACTGGTTATTTTCTAAAAAAAAAAAATTGTTAATTTATATACTTTTTAACCTCAAACTCAACTCCCATCTCATTTTCTTCTACAACTTCAAAACCACCCTAAATTGCTGCAGAAGTACTGACCCAGTGATTACAAAGTGAACATGCAAAGAAGGTCAAACGCCCTTTACAAAAAAAAAGGAAAACGCAGATGCAGGATGATTTGAATTTGAAAATGAGATGGGAGTTACTGTCTTGAACCGGAAAAAACAGAGTTCACGCAGACCTAGACAAGATGAGTGTTTGAGGGTAAAAAGTATGTAAATTGTATTTTTTTATTTTTTACTACAAAATAACCAATCGTTTTGTTAGACAGGATCGTTTAGAGCCCTTTGAAGCTGCATTTAAACTGCATTTTGGAAGTTCAAACTCAGGGACACCACAGAAGTCTATTATATGGAGAGGAATCCTGAAATGTTTTCCTCAAAAAACATAATTTCCTTACGACTGAAGAAAGAAAGACATGTACATTTTTGTTCTGGAAGTGAATTAATGCTTTAATGACACAATTTTCATTTTTGAGCGAACTACCCCTTTAAGTTATACAAATGCTGGCTTTTGTGAGCCAAGAAGCCAAGATGTTCAAAAAGGTTTTTCTGGGATATACAAAAAGAAATGTTAGCAAAATGATATGCCTTCACTAAGAACAATAGTACTTATGAACAGTGCATGTGCAGTACAGTGACAGAACATGACAGAACAAGTGTCTATTTTGACTGTACACAAAGCCGTACAGAATCTATCAGGGATTTTATCTAGATTGCAAACAAACCCGTTTTACTTTCCTTAGAATCTCTCATCTACTTCAAATAAAATTCCTGAACAGGATGTTGATTGTCACTGTTTTGGTTTACAACAGAACTCACTCTCAAGCTGAAGAACACAGGCTAGTCAACTCTGTTAATATAAATATAACCACAATGTGCTGAATGACAAGTAATAGACCTTTCACTTTTGTTGATAACACATCAAACTTTACTCCTTCCTTTAGCCATTTCAAGGTTTAGACTCTTGACCTGCCATTATTTTGTGTCCCCAAGGTTGAAAGGAAGTGTCCCAGCGAGGCCTAACACGTTTTTCATCCCGCACTCAATGCATCCTGTGGTCTTGATGCAGTCGCCCAGCAAGTGCTCAGTCAGTAGTGGCTATTGGGGAGTACATTATCCCTAAAGTCCACTGTGACTCCAATAAGAGGATTCCAAACACCGCTGAGAGTGGCCACTGCTCTAAGTCCCCGAGAGGAGGATTTCAGTCCACAAGTCATGTCCCTATACCGTAGTCCTGGGATTAAGCTGGAATAGGCCCTGCTGTTCCACCTCCTGGCCTGGCCTGTCCTCCAGTCAGGGACTAAGGGACTCCCTTTTGTCCCTGATGAAGCCCTTCTCAGCTGGGGGAGCGGAGGCTCTTTGTGTGCCCATGGGCTGGAGAGAGAGGGGCCACAACTAATGAGAGATGAGAATTACGCGTCTAAAGCCTCTCATCTTTGACAAGCCCTCTTGAAACTCTCTCTCATCAGGCCTCAGCGCTCCTGCAATAAGGAGATAATTACACCGCTGTTTGGAGTGAAAGGCACCTTAGGCTCGGCCGGAGGGAAGGAGGTCACGGGCTGACCCTAGCGTGCGGCCAGTGTGACCCCTGACAGTAGGCTGCAGAGATTAGTCTATGGTTTACAGCACTCGGGAGGGCTGACTTTTTCCCCTGAGGACGACATGCCGCAGATACCGTTAAAAGCAACCATGCCAGGGGCTACAAGACTAGCCCTGAGAGATCCAACCATGTCCACTGTTCCAGAGTCAGTTCACACTTTTGGAGTCTGGAGTTTTCCTGCTTTAAACCAATGATGAAACTCTTTATACACAAATCTACGCTTACTTGAGGTGTTCTGAGGCTTAGATGCATAGCTATACTCTCTCAGTAACACCACAAGCCAGTCACACTTGTTACTTTGGAATATTTTGCAGATATATCAAGACCAAAAAGTTTCCTTAAATTTAATAAGGAGCATTCACAATGATCTCTCTAAATGAAGAAATATCTGTCCATTTCAACTGTCATTCCATTGTTTGTAACTCCCTGAAGTAATAAAAGCCTGACTTCTAATGAATAAAATTCATAATGGCAGACGGCTTGGATGGCGTTAAGCTGAGCTCTGGAGCACCACAGATGCACTGGCACCTCATTTATTATCATCAGGACCAATGGGCCTTGCAGCATTGTGCGTTCAACTCCAACTGAGCCAGTGCACTTTGCCTAGCAACATGTATCCCTGCAGGCCATTCCAGTTCAATGCCTGCCCTGGACTATGACCTCCATCACACACACACACATGCATAGAGACACCGCATACAAATGTCGTTTCTTAACACGCACTACAAATGTTATTCATTTTAGCTACAAAACGCACACAACCGGTTTGAACAATACGACTAAAAGATTGAACCATTGAATCATTTATTATAAAACGGATAGTTCCGGTCTCGGGTGCCGATTCGTCAAAACAATATTCAAGATGCAATAGCAAAATAGTAATGGTAATAATGCAAAACACTGGTTTACTTAACTGTGAATTTGAGCACTGATTAACTTATTTTCATGTTATGTTGTTGTTTACATATCAGGGACTTGGAATTTGCTTAATAAATAATTTTTGTTTAAAAATACCCACAATATTTTTAATTGGGAACATAATGGCAGAAGTTCAATATATTAATGAAGACAATTGTGAATTACATCTCACAATTCTGAGTTCATATCTTGCAATTTCTGAGTTTTTTGCTTTTTGAAATATAAAAATAAATAAATAAAAATAAAAAGTATTCTATCTCAGAATTCTGACTTTTTCCTTGCAATTGCAAATTTATATATCAAAATCCTGAGTTTCTATCAAAATTCTCACTATTTTTTTTTTTTTTTGTTTTTTTTTTGGAATTCTGAGATTTTTTGCCTATTGCCATGGAAAATAAATTAATAAATAATGACATTTTATCACACAATTCTGACTTTTTTTCTTGCAAATTTATCTCTCACAATTCTGAGTTTATATCTCACATTTCTGACTATTTTTATTGGAATTTTATTTTTTATTTTATTGGAATTCTGAGATTTTTTACTTTTTGCCATGAAAATTAACTAACTAAATAAATAACTAAAGAAATAAATGTGACATTTTATCTCACAATTCTGACTTTTTTCTTGCAATTTTTATATCTTACAATTGTGAGTTTATATCTTGCAATTCTCACTATTTTTCTCAAAATTCTGAGAAGTTTTGCTATGGAAAATAAATAAATAACTAAATAAATAAATGTGACATTTTATCTCACAATTCTGACTTTTTTCTTGCAATTGCAAATTTATATCTCACAATTCTCACTATTTTTCTCAGAATTCTGAAATTGTTTTGTTTTTTTGCCATGGAATGAATGATTGAATGAATGAATAAATAAAATATTGTAACATTTTATCTTAAAATTCTGACTTTTTTCTTGCAATTGTGAGTTTATATCTTGCAATTCTGATTATTTTTCTCAGAATTCTGAGTTTGCATCTTGCAGTTCTGAGTTTATGTCTCTTTTCTGAGCAGAGGTAGAAATCATTTGTGATATGTACTTAAGTTAAATGACTCCGTCCACACTTTCCCACTCAATCATTTTTATTCATAAAAACATTGACAACAAAAAGCGAGAAAGAGAGCAAAGGAAAAATTATTACTCCCTCTCCTCCTTTCACTCCCTCTTTTCTCCTTTATGCATTCATCACAACTGAAATCACTTTATCTTTTGCGCTCGCTCCACTAAATAATATTAGTTAATGAGAGGCGTCATGCTCTACAATACTGAATAATATAAGCCCATCAACCCTGCTTTACCTCTGGTCCCTCAAGGCCAGTTCTTTTCACTGTGCTGGCTGTCTCCTAAAGGACAGCTGCAGCAGGACAAGACAACCATAGCAAATCCTGAAGAAAGCTTTATCAGAGTGGTCATGAAAGAGGCCAAGCTAGATTCCCCTACCAGCCAATCATACGGCCTCTCAGTTTTTACCCTCACACAAACACTGAATTACAAACAGTCCCGCTAATGCGAGTGTGTGCCACTATTCTATCTGCACTCCTCCCTGCACAGCAGGGTTCTTGTATTGGGATGCAGCGTAATTTGAGGTTGTGGCCCCTGCTGTCTGAGTGGCACATGCCCGCTCAGGAAAGGGCATGAGGCTGGCGGAATCCCTGCATTCCACACTGCTGCCTTTCAATGGCACTTTAGCAACAGGGTGCTCTGTGTTACGAAATAGGAGGGACTAAATAATCTACAACTACAGCAGAGGTTCCAGAGTGTGGAGTGATAAAATAATTGTGCATTATTGTGCGTTTGTCAGTGAGGCCAACATACACTACCAGACAAACGTTTCTGGACAGTAACATTTTTAATGTTTTTTAAAGAAGTCTCTTCTTCTCACCAAGCCTGCATTTATTTGATCCAATATGCAGCAAAAGCAGTAAGATTGTGAAATATTTTTACTATTTCAAGTAACTGCTTTCTATTTATATATTTTAAAATGTAATTTACTCCTGTGATCAAACCTACATTTTCAGCATTATTACTCCAGTCTGATCCTTCAGAAATCAATCTAATATGCTGATTTGCTGTTTAAGAAACATTTTTTTTATGATTATTATCAATATTTAAAACAATTTAAGGAAATGAATACTTTTATTTAGCAAGGATGCTTTAAATTGATCAAAAGTGATGATAAAGACATTTATAATGTTACAAAAGATTTTTATTTCAGATAAATGCTGTTCATCAAAGAAACCTAAAAAAAAATCTATTTAGCTGTTTTCAACATAATAATAATAATAATAATAATAATAATTATAATAATTATAATTATAATAATAATAGGACAAAAATGTTTTTTTTTTTGAGCAGCAAATCAGAATATTAGAATGATTTCTGAAGGGTCATATGACTGGAGTAATGATGCTAAAAATTCAGCTTTGAAATCACAGGAAAAAATTACATTTTAAAATATATTCAAATAGAAAACAGCTATTTTAAATAGTAAAAATATTTCAAAATTTTACGTTTTTTGCTGTACTTTGGATCAAATAAATGCAGGTGTGATGAGCAGAAGAGACTTAATATTAAAAAACTTAATGTCTTAACTTTTGACTGGTAGTGTAATACATTCTGCTATTAGATTAAATATAATTTACTGTATTATATATTAAATATTATACTTTTTTTTAAACACAAAGTGTTTTAAAGGATTTTTTTCATCAAGGGTGCGTTGCATTGGTTAAACATGACAGTAAAGATGTTTACATTGTTACAAAACAATTCCATTTAAAAAAAATATGATTTCTGAAGGATCATGTGACACTAAAGACTGGAGTAATAATGCTGAAAATTCAGCTTTGCCATCACATACAAATTACATGTTAAAGTATATTAATATAGAAAACACTTATTTGAAATTGCAAAAAAATACTTCACAGTATTAGTGTTTACTGTATTTTAAACAAATATATGCAGCCTTGGGGAGAATAAGAATAGTGTATATTAAACATTATGTTTTTCATGTGACTTAATGAGCCTGGCTTCACCATGTTGCATTAAAAAGTCATTTTAAGGGTTGAAATAACATGCACGCATTTAGTCCTAGTTAATACTAGCAGGATTTCAGTTATTGTGTGCTTAAATTGCAAAAAAGGGAATAATAAAGCTGAATGATGTTTTCTGTTGAATAGCCGTCTTACCTTGTCTATGTCTCAAAATTTCAATAGTAATCGTGAATTTGATAGAGTGCCAAAAAAGCACTGACTCAAGTGGGACAGCAGCACAATAACTTTCACACCGTGGTAAGAAAAGTACTTTTCATCTAAGTCTAAGACACTGTCAAAAGAAGCCCGAACTAAGACTCTTCAACATCAATGCATCACTTTTGTGGACATTTTGGATGCAGCAAAGGACAGCCACTCTGACTGTGAATGGACACCAGTTTATTGTTGTGGTATCAGCGCAATGGGGGGCAGGCCTTACCAACCCCTCTGAGAGCCTCACACAAGAGATGCTGCTGGTGACCGGAGAGAAGAGGGCTGGTGAGGGCGGGTCCAGTGCCTCAGCCCAGACACTCCCTTTTTTCTCTGTTCCTGCCCGGTTACATTGTGCAGGGGGCCCGGCCGGGGCAAGACAAAAGGAGAGCCGCGGGCCGGGCGGTTCGGGTTCCATGTGAAGGTGTTTGGAGTGTGTGCTACCCCAAAACCCTCTCTTGTTTTGGGGAGAGGGTGGCCGCGGACTGGGGAGTTGCGGAGGGGGGGTGGGTGTCAGTGTGACGGATGGGTTGCGGGTTGTTGGTGCTTTTGTGGATGGCGGTGTGTGTCTGAATAGGGACGTGCTGCCTCCCGCTCTGTGCGTTTCTGGAGCCCGAGGCTGGGTGTGTGGCGGGTGTAACGGGGGATTTGATTAAGGAATTGAGAAGCAAAAAAAAACTTTCAAGCTTTTGGATGGAGGCGAGAACACAATGAGTGAGACTGAGTGAGCATGCCTGCCTAATATTAGCGTGAGGCACCGCATTAACAGCCTGCTGTGATGGGAATATAAAGACACTGGTTTCAAACTAAAACTGAAGTATCCACTAATGTTTCAAGCAATGTCGAACAAGAACACAACAAGATACAGCTAAGAATCTAAAGCATGAGCTCAGAAAATACATTAGTCTCATACAGTCATCAGATATAATTTTCGAATTTTTTTTACTAGTGGGTGCAGGACACTATAGTTCATTTATGTAAATGAGGATAGCAAAATAAAGTAAACCATGAAATATTATACCCAAAAATTCTTCATACAGTGGACTACAAGTAAAAGTGATAAAATATTGGGACCAAAAATTATTCAGACACTTTGACCTGACCATGTTTTTTTTTTAATTGCTAATGTGACCTTTTTACACCACAGACTGAACAAAATTAAAGGAGAAGTCCACTTCTAAAACAAAGATTCACATATAATGTACTCACCACCTTATCATCCAAGATGTTTATGTCTTTCTTTCTTCAGTCATAAAGAAATTATGTTTTTTTGAGGAAAACATTTCTGCATTTTTCTACATATAATGGACTGGTATGGTGCCCCAATTTTGAACTTCCAAAAATGCGGCTTCAAACGATCCCAAATGTGATTATAAACGATCCCAGCCAAGAAAGAAGGGTCTTACCGAGCATAACGATCGGTTATTTTCATAAAAATAATACAATTTATATACTTTTTAATGTCAAACGCTTGTCTTGTCTTACTCTGCCATGACAGTATATCGAAAAACTCCCATCTCATGTTCTCCCTCAACTTCAAAATGATCCTGTATCGCTGTTTTACCTTTTTTGTTAAGGGTGTTTTGATCTGTTCACTTTGCAAAGAAATGGGTCAGGACTTCTTCAGTGACGTAGGATGATTTTGAAATGATTTTTGAAGTTGAGGGAGAAAGTATGATTGGAGTTTTTCGACATACCCTAACTGTCTTGAGTCAGAATACACAAAGTTCAGGGAGATCAAGACAAGACGAGTGTTTAAGATTAAAAAGTATATAAACTGTATTTTTTTTAATGAAAATAACCAATCGTTTCGCTAGATAAGACCCTTCTTCCTTGGCTGGGATTGTTTACAACCACATTTGGGATCGTTTGAAGCCGCATTTAAACTGCATTTTGGAAGTTTAAAATTGGGTCACCATAGCAGTCCATTATATGGAGAAAAATGCTGAAATGTTTTCCTCAAAAAACATAATTTCTTTACGACTGAAGAAAAAAAGACAAAAACATCTTGGATGACAAGAGGGTGAGTACATTATATGTGAATCTTTGTTTTGAAACACTGCTTGGTAATTGGTCAGCAAAGTACTGATATTGTCAAACTAACAGCTGTCTGAATTTTTGGTTGATTGTAATCCATTACATACCTTTTTATCAAAGTTATCTGACCTTATCAAGATATTCTATTTAACTCTGAGTTTTTGTTATATTTTATTATCATTTCCTAAACCAGGGGTCGGCAACCTTTTCGCATGACGTGCCATTTTTCATTTTTCTGGTTAACCATTGTGCCAATACCACTTTTATTAATCGATACTGAATCGCTACATTATATTTCTCAGCAACGAGGGGATTGAGTCGCTGTTTTTAAGTAAACTCGTCTTCATTGTTTGTACAGAGACAGACGCAGACAATTCACACATCTCTCTCTCTCTCTCTTTCAAAATGGCCATATTTGAGATGAAGAAGCCAAGTAGTTTGCATCACTCGATATAGCTGTCGGTCATTTAACATTTCTATCGTAAAACAGTGACTAATATTAACTACTAATATAGTTTCATCTTACCTCGCTCTCTTTCAATGTTAAACTGACGCTTTGCGGTCGGCTTATGTGAATAGTAAACCCCGCCTACTTTGATTTGATTGGCCATTTGAGTCATTTTGACATTGACGAGCGCCGTTCGACCTATGCTCTGATCTGAAGCGCCTAGTATGCGCAGCGGTCGCGCGCGCATCCGTAGACTGGCGTACGACATGGCGTGAAGGCAGCGTTAATTCTCACACTTTAATAGTATTTATAGCTCCTTACAGGCTGTGTGACAATGAGAATTTATTACCTCCAAATGTACGTCAGTATGCAGTTTTCCCTATTACTCGCGACTTGCCCTCTGTGTGCCACTGTTGGCACGCGTGCCGTCCCATGTTCTAAACAATAGTAAATAAAAAGTGATAATGTGAGAAATGTTGAAGGTGTCTGAATAAATTTTGGTTTGACTGTATGTCTTGTTTCCTGATGCTTGAAACAGTTTTGTTATCATTAACTAAAACTATTAAAAAATGTAATTGAATTGAAGCTAAAATAAAATGTAATATAAATATTACAAGACAAACTTTAAACGAAAATTAGAAAGGTTGCCATTGTTCTAAAAAAAAAAAACCTCAAACATTGAAAAATATTGAGGAAAAAAACTAAAATGACAAAAGCACATAGCAAAATGACAAAAGATTAAACTAAAATAATAAACTAAAAAATACTAAACTGAAAAAAGTTGCCACTGTTCTAAAAAAAAAAAAAAAACTCAAACATTGAAAAATATTGAGGAAAAAAAACTAAAATGACAAAAGCACATAGCAAAATGACTAAAGATTAAACTAAAATAATAAACTAAAAAATACTAAACTGAAAAAAGAAAGAAAATGTATCTAAAAATGAATATTCTACTATCATTTATTCACCCTTTTGTCATTCCAAATCTGCATGATTGTTTTCTTCTGGAACATAAAAGAAGACATTTTTGTCCAATCAATGAAAGTCAGTGGGGTCCAGTGTTGTTTTGAACCCCACTGACTTTCATTGTACAGACAAAAACAGTTGAAACATCCTTCAAAATATCTTCTTTTATGTGTTCAACAGAAGAAAAAAGCTCATGCATACAACATGAAGATGAGTAAATGATGCCAGAATTTTCATTCTGGGGTGAACTGTCCCTTTAAGACTCACCTTATTTGATATTTTGAATATACACAATGGCATAATCTAAATTTACATCTCAACACGGACCGTATCACATTCTACACGTTTGATGCACGGACAACCAGCAGTAATGAGATAACATTCGTCTGCCTGCATACGTAATGGAGCGGTTCGCAGATGAATAAGATAAGCTCCCCATTGCTTAATAAAAGAGTGCTTCTCTGGCCTTGTCCTTAGTGCAAAAGTCAATGGGAGAACACAACGGCATGCATACTAATAATGAGCCCACATCCCTGGAGCCTGGGACTGTTTTTGTTCTGGGAGCCTGAGCCACTGTTTGAGCCTCCGTGGATGTCTCTTTCTGAGGGCAGATGAAACCATCAGAATCTCTGCGGCTCTGCAGGGATGACAGTTAACAGAGCAGCTCACCTCAGACTTGTGATAGTTTGATGGGCGGACGATTAGCATTTCCTGCTTGTAATCTTTTGTGTGGCAATGAAGGGAAGGTATGTTTGCTGTTTTGCCAAGTGAAAATGTGGCACTCACTCACTGTTCCCCTGCGGGGGATCTTTAAAAGTCCCGCATGAGCTCGCAGACTGCGCTGAGCTTGGAATGGAGCTACATGTTTGATGAGAGGAAGTCAAGTCTGGTTTTAAACTAACAGTGAACACTGAATCAACAGAATAAGTGGCCCTCAGAAGATTTCACTGAGTAAAGTGCACAGCTTACTGACGGAGTCAAGGGTGTATTCGAGAAACTCCAGGCCTACAAATTCCCAGCAGAGCAGGATGAGGCTTTTGAATACACTATATTCAATAAAAAGTATCATGTTATATTACGGTATGAAAAACCACTTAATATTAGGTGGCCTTAACTACTTTGTACGTACAGTCGAGGTCAAAAGTTTACACCCCCCTTTCAAAATCTGCAAAATGTTAATTATTTTACCAAAATAAGAGATAATTAAGATAAGATTAAGATATTGCACATAAATCTTCTGTAGCCTCTGCAAGGCAGTACTAAATGAAAAAATATGATATTTAGGCAAAATAAGAAAAATGTACACATCTCTATTCTGTTCAAAAGTTTTCACCCCCGGCTCTAATGCGTTGTTTTTCCTTCTGGAGCATCAGTGAGCATTTGAACTTCTGTGATAGTTGCATATGAGTCTCTCAGTTGTCCTCAGTGTGAAAACATGGATCTCAAAATCACACAGTCATTGTTGGAAAGGGCTCAAATACACAAAAAATATTGGAAAACCAAAGAATTTGGGGGACCTGAAGGAATTTTCTGAAGAACAGCAGGCAGTTTAACTGTTCAGGTCAAACAAGGGACTCATAAAAAACTATCACTAAACAAAAAAACACATAATTTAGGTAAGAAAACAGTATTAAGAATCAAGGGGGTGTAAACTTTTGAACCGGGTCATTTTTATATATTTAACTATTATTTTCTCTTGTAGACTATATGTAAACATCTTTTTATGTGAAATATCTTATTCAGGTCAGTACTAAATAAACAATAACATGCAATTTGTATGATCCTTCTTATTTTGGTGAAATAATTAACATTTTGCAGATTCTGAAAGGGGAATGTAAACTTTTGAACTCAGCTGTATGTTTTTACATTATACTTATATTTTATTACATTTATAATTACACTGTTGTGTGTGTAGTGTATAGTAGTTAAGTGGGACCACAAGATGCCATATTTTTGACTGTACAGTATATTTATAACACTGTATATATCATTAAGTGAATCTGCTTTTTACCTTAAAATGTATTGTTAACCATAACAAGACCACAGGTGGCACAATCGAAAGCCTGCGTAAGTGGCCTGTTCATAAAACATGGCCAATACTCTTTTATACTGTAGTAGATGCACATGGTCAAACACACAACACACAACACAAAACACCATCATAGACACAAAAAATGCAATAAACTTTAACTAAATAACATAACTTGTAACACCAACACCCTAATTTTTACACTACTGGTAAAAAAAAATTAAGAAGAAAATTATTTTTCATTGTAAATTGTAGAGTAATTCATAATTTTTACTTCCAAAACCCCCAAATTTGATAGCATTTTATAACAAAATGACTGTAATCTCAAAAAATATTATACCCTGCTTATCTGACATTGTCAACATGGGCAAAAATGTGTCTAATGTGTGTTCCTGTTTTAGGCCTTGACAGCCTGAACGTGGTAGTTTGATGGGCAGGTGATTAGCATTTCTTCCTTGTTCTCTTTTGTGTAAAGGGAAAGTATGTTTGCTGTTTGGGAGAGTGAAAATGTGGTCAATACTGACTGTCCCTCGGTGGGGGGTCTTACCCATTACAATAAGCCCTGACTGAGCATATAGACTGCGCTGACCACTCTTGGCGCAGGGAAAACAAAATATTTGCATCACCTGGTGCTCTAAGGCATTTAATGCGGGAGGAAGTATCAGCACTCCTGAGGGAATTACTGAGGTATTCCCTTGTCTGGAGATTCCTGAGAGCAAGGTGCAAGCGGGTACTGGGAAAGGAGGGGGATGAGGGAGACACAAAATGACACATGATGTTATGGGATTAACATTCTCACATATTGGCCACTATGTGATAGAATCATATCTAATATCTATTATTATCTATTATATCTATTATTATTGTTTTTATATTTCATCATTAATATGCAAGATTTTCACAGCAAAAATCTCAATTAAAAAACTCTTTTATTTGTTCACTTTCTGGCAGAGCAGTACACAATGGTGGGCTGCAGGAGTCTATTTTGTTATAACAGACTGCCACCTGGTGGCTGAATATGCACAGCTTTGATTTCTCTGATCACTGTCCTTTGGGGTCAGTCAGAGTTTTTCATCATATACACACTACCAGTCAAACGTTTTTGAACAGTAAGATTTTTAATGTTTTTTAAAGTTTTTTTTTTTCTGCTCACCAAGCCTGCATTTATTTGATAAAAAATACAGCATATTACATATATATTTGTAGATATATATAACATATTTATATTAATAATATTTATATTTACATTTAGTAATATTTTGAAATATTTTTACTATTTAAAACAACTGCTTTCTGTTTGAATATATTTTAAAATGCAATTTATTCCTGTGATTAAACCTAAATTTTCAGTCTTCAGTGTCACATGATCCTTCAGAAATCATTCTAATATGCTGATTTGCTGTTCAAGAAACATTATTATTATTTTCATTATTATTATCAATATTTAAAACAGTTAAGTAAAAAAAATCAGGCTTCTTTTGTAATATTACACTACCATTAAAAAGCTTGGAGTCAGTATTTTTTATTTTTTTTTAGAAAGAAATTATAGAAATTAATACTTTTATTTCACAAGGATACCTTAAGTTGACCAAACATGATAACATTTGTATAATGTTACAAAAAATTTCTATTTTTAGATAAATGCTGTTTTTCTGAACTTTCTAATCATCAAAGAAACCTGAAAAAATTCTATTCAGCTGTTTTCAACATAATAATAATAATTATATATATATATATATATATATATATATATATACATACATATATATATATATATATATATATATATATATATATATATATATATATATATATATATATATTAGCAGCATTTTAGAATGATTTCTGATCATGTGACACTGCAGACGGAAATAATGATGCTAAAAACTAAGCTTTGAAATTTCAGGAATAAATTGCATTTTAGAATATATTCAAAAAGAAAACAGTTATTTTAAATAGTAAAAATATTTCAGAATTTTACTGTTTTTGCTGTACTTTGGATCAAATAAATGCAGACTTGAGCAGAGGTGAGCAGAACAGACTTCTTTAAAAAGAAACATAAAAAATCTCAGATTCAAAAAAATCCATTTGACTGGTATATTATATTAAATTAAATTATATTATTATATTTATTTTTATTTATTTATTTGAATACTCTTACTCAGCAAGGACACATTGTTTCTTAATCCTAAAAACCAAAAAACAAACAAACAAAATCACACAACTGTTTCTTCAATGATTTCTGAAGGATCACATCACTCTGAAAACTGTGAGAACTGGAGTAATTTCCGCTGAAAATTCAGCTTTGCCATTATAGAAATAAATTACTTTTTTTTTTTTTTTTTACTATTTTGTACATTCAATTAATTAAAAGCCTTGATGAGCAGAAAACAGTTATTTCAAAAACATGTACAAATCCTAAAGACTCTAAACTTTAGAAATGTCTATTTCCATATACAAATGAAATCTCTCTTTATAGTAAGGAAACGTATCATGAAAGAGTACCAGGGCTTATGTGTAGAGCTTTGTGAGTGAGACTATGTGGATGAGGCCATTACTTTACATTTGACAAAAGGGATGACTTCATCTTTTCTGAACCATTAGGATGTAGTAGGAAGTGGTGTCTTGAGGCTGGCAAGGGCTTGTGAAAGAGGCATTTTTCCTCTGTGCTCAATGTGCTTTGAGATCAGTGGAGGGAAACACAGGGGAGGGAATGCGCTGTGTGCTATTCTCCTATTTATTTTTATGGCTCTTCCGTTTTCCTCAGTGTGGTAGCAAAATAGGGCCTGGGGAGAGAGAGGGAGAAATGCCAATTACTGCCAGTCTGCTACGGAATGCTTTGGCCTTGCTTCTGTTCTTCCATAGCAACTCATGAATTGCATGTGTGTACATGTGTTTGTGTGCGTGAGTAGGAGATTTACTACAACAAACAGTGCATTCACGAGCAAATATTTCTCCCGGAATCCTTACTGTACCAGAGCAGGCGACCAAAAAAATGCTTTCTTACTCGCAAAATAATGAAGAAAAATAATTTTATGTACAGCTTTCCACCACTGCACAATACATTAATGTGCCAAGGTTGTGAAAAGGCTGATAAACAGAGTCATTAAATTCTCCATAAGTTCACGCTTACGCCCACTTTGCCATTCTGCAACTCCCACGTCTGTTCTGATAGATGGTGATCCAACTCAAACTTCTCACACTTGCACTCGGCACAGCGTGTTTGTCACTATTATAGATGGATTCTATTTGGTTCCATCAGTGCTAGTGGCGCACAGAGAGGGGAAAGCTTTTCGTGTGGAGGCTGAGTAAATTATTTGTGTTCCATAGAGGGGGGAAATGGGTTAATATTTTAACCATACTTGACACCCTCACAACAGGGAATTGGTCTCATTTTTGTTGTAGTTTGGAGAATTTTAAAAATGCCCATATAGTCTACAAGCTGCTCCATATATCATTGTAAAATAAAAAGCTACAGCAGTACACAAAACCACCGACCTTTGAAGAAACAGAATAAGGCCTGGTCTCTGAGGCCATTATGTAATGCCTATAGCTTTGCTTCAAATACAAAAGAACTTCCTTTTGCCACAACTTTTTGAACTTCAGTTTTAAAGTGGGGAATACAGAAGTTTATTATCTTTTTTTTGAAAACAGTTGTGGTGCTTAACACTTTTGCAGGAGCATGGGATTCTTTCTTTTTTTTTCCAGGATTCTTTGATTAATGGAAAGGATTTTTCTCCTTATAGTGGACTTCAATGGTGGCCAACAGGTTGAAGGTCCAAACTGCAGTTTCATTGCAGCTTCAAGATAAGTAATTGTGGTTAAAGTATATACATTTGAAACCGCATTGAAACTGCAGTTTGGCTCCCATTGAACATATCTATAGGCCAATATTCTGTTATAATCATAGCACCACCTGCTGGCAACAGGAAATTACTTGTTTTACACCAGGGGTGGCCAACCCTGTTCCTGGAGATCAACTTTCCTGCAGAGTTTAGTTCCAACCCTAATCAAACACACCTTTCTGTAAATATCAAGTGCTCCTTGAGATCCTAATTAACTGGTTCAGGTATGTTTGGTCAGGGTTGGAGCTGAACTCTGCAGGAAAGTCGATCTCCAGGACCAGGGTTAAACACCCCTGTTTTACACTAACTTAAACAGTCAATGTCCAATCTGCACTAGACTTCACATGTTTGGTAAGAGTCCTGGCCTGAACACATCTAAAGACCAGTATTCAGTTATAATCATAGCGCCACTTGTTGGCAACAGGATATGTCATGTTTTACACTAACTCAAACCATGTTCAATATGCCACAAACTTCATATGTTTGATCAAAGTTCTGGATTGAAGACATCTACATGCCAATACTCAGTTATAGTCATAGCGCCACCAGCCGGCAGCAGGAAGTTTGGCAGATATAAATGACATATTCTTCCTATATTTACCACTTTAAATGCATATTGTTCACCATTCGCTGTTTTCCTAAAGCCACAGGGTGGCGGTGAGCCCGTGTGCGAGGGCCCTTTTATCACTGCTTGCAAATATAATTTATTTTTATTTTTTTAACAAACCAATGACTTTAAAGGGGTCATTGGATGCCCATTTTCCACAAGTTGATATGATTCTTTAGGGTCTTAATGAAAAGTCCATAATATACTTTGGTTAAAAATTCTCAATGGTAGTGTAAAACAACACCCTTTTTACCTTGCCAAAATCAGCTCTGCAAAAATCATCCCATTCTGGTAGAGGCTGCTTTAAATGCAAATGAGCTCTCACCCCACCCCTCTTGGAGCTGTGGATTGATGAGCCTGTTTACTTTAGCCACATTTAGCCACTAAACTTGCTAACTAGCACATTATTAGGAAAAGGCGATCGCAAAGATTCATAAAAAAACCCTAATACTCACTTCTGCTGTAAGGGAAGCTGGATCACGAATGATTCACGTGAACATAGACGGATATATGTAGATCGGGAGGCGCATTCCCTTCACAAACAAACGCAATCCACTGCATCTTCAGCGGCTCAGATGTCGGGAGTAAATGACGACCACTACGTTCATTATTACATCCAGCAACACCACAATCGCTCAATTCTTCTCGAACTTACATCCCTGCTCCGGCATCAAAACATGGAGGCTGGACTGTTACAACTGATCTTAGGTAAGACGCTCATGTCAATCAACTATCGTGGGAGCGGCCTCTGTTGGTGTGATGCCACAACGACAGGCATCTGAGAATGGCTCGATTTGGAAAAGGGGATATTATTTTTACAGATTAATTAAAAACCACTGCATGGATTTTTACCATTACAGGGTAGATTTGTACATACACTGCCAACACACATTAATGTTCAAACAACAAGTAAAAGTGAACTTAGCATCCAATGACCCCTTTAAAAGCTACTAAGTTAAACTCAACACCAGCATCCTTCAGTTACAGTTTCAGTGAAGTGACTTACTGATATAGTTAATGATCTGCAAACTGTAAGAGTAAACATATTTAGCTGTGGTTGTGGGGTGTGTTTGACATGGAAAGTGACTGATTGGGCAGGTGGCTGATCTGGTATAAACATTCCCCTCTGCTTAACCTCTGACCTCCACTTGATCAATTCCGCTGCTCCCTCAATTGTATATAGGCTATAGGACACCAAGTCATACCAGCATAAAATATTTAAAAGATATGTGGCATAGAAAAGTATTTAAAAAGCTCACTTTGTTGTTAGTGTTCCTGATCCCTAAGCAGTCAAGATAAAATAGCTTAAAGAGGCTATGAGTGATGTTGATGAAAGCTGCAAATGCCTTTGAAACCAAATCCCCCAAAACACAGGCCATAAAAGGACTGAGAGTCTGTAGGGAAATACAGGAATGGAGCCCTCTGTTCTATCATATTTGTTTCATTCAAGTACCTCTCTCAATTCCCATGAAATAGTATTTCTTCCACATGACTAAAGCTGTATATTGCATTTTAAATTAGAATTTCAGCAAGTTCTGATGAGATGCCAAAGTCATGCCTTTAAGAAAGCGTGCTCTAAAATTTCATTTTAATATTTAGTGACAGTTCACCCTGCCTCCATCACATCTGATTTATGGAACCTAATATAATTGACAGATTTCATAATTTCCTACAAACAAGTTAGGATGTTTTGGGCAAAACGTGGGCAAATACACTAACGAAGTATAATTCTGAAGTAGGAAAAAAAGACATGTAATTGTTTTCAGGCAGGGGTTCATAGAGTATATCAATCATGGAGATCGATATGACTGATATAGATGATGACATAGTATAAAAGCACATTGCTGTCTCAGCATTCATAATAAGCTGCATTGAACAGTCATACATCATTTTGTCAGGCATACTCACATTCAACCAATACTAAGATGATCTCATCTACATGTTATACAGATGAGAAGCATCATGGCTGAACAGATGGGGAAGGTTGTAACACTTCTTTGAAATTTACTTCTATCGGACCGACAAATATTGCACAAAACTGAATGAAGTGACTGACATTTATGAAACATTACTCAAATAAATTAACAGGTACATTTTAAATTTAGTACATTTTCTGTGTTACAACTCACCCCGGTAGTGTAGGAGGTGTAACAACAGTTCTTGACACTCTACATTAATTTACACAGTTTACACACTAAAAATGGGTTACGAACAACGCAGTGCTGGGTGAAATATGAACAAACCCAGCAATTGGGTTGTTTTGACCTAGCGGCAGGGTTAAATGTTTAACCCAACCTTCTGGGTAGTTTTATTTAACTCAACTATTGCTTAAAGATTACTATATTTCTTGCTTTAAAATGAACCCAAATAGGATGGAAATTAACATTTAATAAGATGTCCAATAAAAGAAAATGTATTAATAAGTTGAATAAATAATAATTAAATAATAAATATTAAATTACAATGCTAATTAATAAAACTTCACCTTTTAAATATTGCTGATGCCTCTATAGTTATTATGCGTCTGATTATTAATTTAAAACCTATTTCGGGTTCATTTTAAACCAGCCATAGTCCTTTTTAAACAATAGTTGAGTTAAATAAAACCACCCAGAAGGTTGGGTTGGCAGAAAGTTAAAACTACCCAGTGCTGCATTGCATTTAACCCAACATTTTGTGTAGTGTATATGATAAATAAATAGTACAACTCTCCCCAGTATCCCCGAATCATCAAAACCATATCAACAGCTGACATACCACACAGGCTAAAAGGAAACGAAAGAAAAACATGTATTTGATTATAATTAATATTTTTATTTGATTTTGACTGTAAGATTCATTTTCTCTTTATTATTGGTTAGTTATTATTAATTCTTAACAAATGGACCCTCGTGAAAACAAAGCATCATAAACCAGCTTGCAGCCTGCTCAAACTGGTGCCCAACTACTTTGAAAGTTGGTCTCCCAGTCTGACCCAAAAAGTGCCCCAAATTCTTCTAAAACCAGCCAAAAGAGCAGCCTAGGAAACCAGTACAATAGCTTAGATCTTTCTTTTTTCTTCTTCAGCAGGAAAGGGGGAATGTTTCAACCCTTAGAGTAAACAATAACAGCCTTTTGTTAATATCCCTATTCTGTCACATTATGCATTAATTCTACTAAGCACTATCCACCTATTTCCCATAAGAGCGGCCATTTGTACATTCTATGGGTCTTTCTTCTGGTCTTATCCCCGATAGCACATACATCACGAGACGTCTATTTGACGTCTGCATTTACATCTGGAAGACGTACTGTTCAGAGTGTTTGCTCATCTGCAATACGTCTACAGGATGTTTCCTATCGAATGTCAAACAGATGTCTAATAGACGTCCTTAAGACGCTTATAATTTAGAATGTATGTAAAACTGACATCTTACAGACGTATGTCAGATGTTTGTACACAGCAGATGCTTTCCAGATCAAGTGATCTTTAACAGACATCTTGCAGATTTACGTGCTAGCATCTCATTTTGCTGCTTGATATTGCAAACTGGTGTCTTACAATATTATTTTAATGTATTATCTTAACTACAAACAGGCTAGTTTGAAGTGCAAACAGTTTTACCGTTTACTGCACGTTGTTATTCTTCTAGTTAGTGGCTTAGCCGGAAGTCTCGCCCATAACTTAGGCGTTTAAGAATAAGGTGGATAAGTTCACACTGGAATGACACGATAACAGTACAGACAACAATGTATTTACAGACCAACGTGTGGCACCTACAAATAGAAACACCTGAGGTCGCAAATATCTACATGATTTCTGTGCACTGCTTAATGTGTTTGTAAACGACATCAATTCTGTTCTGCAATGTAAGCGCGTGCTCTTCAGACAGAGAGCCCAGTTCGCGCGCCAACGGTTCCCTCGCGCGGTACAGTTCAAACAGTAACTTCGCGCTGTTTCCGGAGCGCTTCATCTCAGAAATACGCCGGACTGTACTTTTCCGAAATATACACGACGAACTCAGCAGCAGTCTGTGATATCGCTCCCAGAGGTCAAGCACTCTGTATCCGTGAACAAGCCCTGCCTCGTTGTCAATAAAAAGCAAATGTCCACGGAGTGTTTTGAGAAGGTTATTAGTGGTCCTCTCCATAACGCGGGCGTCCCATTGGAGACTGAAAATATGACTGACGATTCGGTCAAAGTTAGCTGTTAAATAATCAAATATGATCAGATCACTCCACTGCATCAGTTCAACCAGGTATGTTACAGTCATGTTAGACATAGTCTCAGCAAAGAGTTGCATTCCTGCTCCTTGCTGTTTGCGTAAATGTAATGGGATAAACACTCCAGTGACATTTGGGATGAACTCGGTGAGAGACACAATGGCATTTGGCGACCATTCTAACGCCTCGATGTTTCCCCGCACACTTGCCCACTGCTCACTGGACAGATTCAGTTTGGAAAGCGCCAAGGGCGGAAGGTTGGAAATCCCAAGCAGTTCCGCTAGATAATACGAGAGCGTTTCGCCCAGCACTTGATCCGCGTCGATGCCGTATCGCACGCATGCTCTTGTGCCGTCGGCAAAGGTCGCAAGGCGGTTTGTGGGTCTGCCGCAGCCCGCTTCCAGTACAACCACCCGAGCGTCCCGAACCTGCTCTCTCCACTTCCTCTCGTGCTCAACGTCAAAAACACGAGTCGAGAGACCTTCCAGCCACGCGCTCCAGAAGACCCGGTGCTCGATCACGTTATCCAGAATGACCGGAGAGCGAATATTAAAAGTTTTCCCATCGCGCAATCCCGACGCGTGTCTTTTAGAAATATTCACCTGCTCGTTTGCAAGAGAAAATGCAATGTCTCGTTCAGTGGATTGTTGGACATACACGGACCAGAGATGCAACTTCACATTTCCTATCCAGGTAACTATTCCAAGCCACATACAAAGTGACGCGCATAATTTCACCTTGCCGGCGTTCATGATTTCAAAACGCATTTTAGTCCATTTCGCTTTCTCTTCTTACATGGGTATTCTACGGCTGAAATATAATCATTATGAATTCTCCTCTCATATGCGATGTTCCCTGTCTCTCCTCCCAAACTCTTTCAGCGTTCAGTACGGCTACAATCGCATGGACGCGAGTCACGTGACCAAAATCAGATCATGAGACTTGACAAACAAATGTGGTCTCATATTTCTCCAGGGGGAATGCCAATGACGAAAATGTAAGACGAGGATGTTTAGACTTCTCTGTTTGGTAAATGCATAGGAGACTGTTCAGATTTGATATATTTACAAACTTGTCTATCATCAGTAACTTTATTTGCATAGTGGGTAAACGCTTCAGATTGAGGTCTCTGGCGACCTATCGGTTACATGGCGTGATGAGCTCGCGGGTTGTTACTTAAAGGTGTACTCAGTGACTTTTGCTAGTTAAAAAGTTTTACACGTGGAGAAATAAACAGCGCTTATATAATTAAGCTGATGCTCACATGAGCTGAAGGCTCCTATCATAACCTATGAAAAAGGATATTTTATTTAATATGACCTTAAAGTTGCCACCATATTTTCCCAACAACCTGCAATGGAGTTTTGTCCAGTGTAGAGGACATATCTTTTAGCGAATTTCTCTGAGACCTTACATGTCAAAGTTTTAAGTCTGGATGTCCTGTAAAGGGCACATTCAGAGTTTTTCAGGGATACCAAATGTTGTTTCACCATGACCGCTCCCTATCTTTGGTCTTTAAAAATGGCTGACATTAATTTTGTGATAAAATTTAACACCCTTACGGGAATATGATGATATTCTGTAATATAATTTAAATATGACACATTTTCCAATTGTTTGTCATGAATAAACATCTCAGGGAAATGTTATGGGGTTTAAAATCAAAATAGGACTTTCTGTTACGAAGCAGATCATAGATTTCATGTTTAATAGGTTATATGTCCACTATATAGTTTGTTACGTATTTTGGGAGACACGACAAGTGACCTATGAAATATTAGATATTATTATGAACATATTGCCAATTATTATTTTCATTATTATACTTTTTTTTTTCATGTTGCCCTAAAACACATTCATATGCAAATAAATTAGATACATTGTATATAATGGGAAAATTAAAAAATATATATTTTCCCATTATATACAATGATTTTAAAAAACCCCACTGTTTTTGACTTTTCATGTTCATTCATGTCTTTCTTATTTTTTATTAGCTTTTTATTTTAACTGAGTCCTGGTGTCCTCTATAGGACATAGCATGACCTATAAATAAAATATCATTTTTAATTTTTTTTTTTTCTTATACTCTAAACAATGTAAAAAACATGAAAAAACACTAAATTACAAACTGCAAACTTTTTTTCTAGTAGTCAAAAGTATATTGATGCCATAAAACGGTGCCATGCAATTTTAAAAATTGTGCTCTGCAGGTAGAGAACATGAACGACCAAACAAATTCATATTAATAGTCAGTGGGAGACTCAGAATTCTAGATGATGCAAGTTGGAAAGCAAGCCTGTGGTGAATGGTGTAAAGTGAATCACTCAACTTTCACAGTTTGATTTATGCAACAAAAACATTTAGTTGTGATAACATGTATGAATAAGTGATAGAAGTAGACAGTTTTCATCATTTTGAATATGAAGAGTTCAGATGCAAAAGCCTCTAAGCTCGTCTGACGTTTTTCTTTTTTCTTTGGCTACTGTGTATTGGTTTTTATGTAAGTGCTGGTACTTCTGAATGGGTTGAGGCTTGATGAACATGTACTATGTGTGCATTCACTCAGTATTGTTATCTCATTTTTGACCAAGATGGCTTTTAGAGGCTTTTGCATTGGAACTCTAGATAGCTATTTAGGTTTATTTTTCAAAATATAATTCTTTTCTTTAGGTTTACTTGCTTCCGACTTGAATGTGTGACATGACAAAATAACAGTTTACATGTTCTCCAGGTGCACTTGAAGGCTGCATTACTACTACTTAGAATAAAGCATAAACATACAAAAGTACATTAAAACAAGGGCATCAATTCAATTCAATTCCTTAATTCTGATTGGTCAGCAGCTGTGTTTTATTCAAGATAACATTTATCTTTGCGTCATGCCTAACAATGCCCTTGAGCCGTGATTTATTCACAATACAGCATAACCTTGTTGCTTACATACAACAGACACAACATTATTGAGTCTAAGACATCAGGATAGTCCAGAGTGATATGGATTAGTAAGTGTGCAATCCACCAGACAGCCTAAACACAATGATTTTGAAAGGAAAATTAAACATCCAAACAAGCAGTCCCTACTGGAGCCATGAAACAAACTGCAATGATCTGCGGCTCTCACACCACAGATTGGGAATAAATGCCGGGACATCAAGCGCCAACCATAAACATGATGGTCACAGCTGCCACGCTGCAAAATGCATCCAACACAGTCACTGCAGTGATAGAACTCACAGCAGACCAGTGACATAACATTTTAGTACAGTAGGACATTTGAAAAAAATCACCTTTAAACAATGCATTTTATTCAACAATAACATTTTCAACATTCATTTGTTAAAAATTGGTTTGGTGTGGTAATATCACATCATTATGAGTTGTCATATGTGACCTTATTCCTACTGTCATTTTGTTTTGACTTGTTACTTATTACTTGAATGCACTGCCAGACATACAGCTGGTCAGCCCATGTTCCCAAAATATCTGGGCAGGAGCATGAAAAAGCTGCAGGTGTTGTACCTAAATCCTCCCCCTGCCACCATTCTGTCACTCTTCACATGAATGCGCACACACTGATTTTGGACCTTTGGACCAGCTTTGCACCTGCTGAGAAAACTAGGATATGTTGTGGTTTGGGTGATAGATACAAGTTTGGTGGTCCCCAAAATGGCATGTTGGCATAGCAGAACAGAGCCAAACCTGTCCAAAAAGCATTGTTACCCAAATCGCAAGTTCCTTCATTACCAATATTGTTCAACTATTCAGTGTTTCCCAAAACCGTAGTTTAAACTGACATTTCCAAGCAGCATTGGAAACGTACCATGTATGTTTCGTGAAATTTCTGACGTGAATTGTCCACTGAGTGGTGCTAAAAGAGTGGTAGTTTTTTTTCTCTGGAACAGATGAGTATACATATGGTAAGTTTATATGACATTGGTTTTGTACATGTCACCGCAGTTCTGACTTGAAATGTCCATTGAGTGGCGCTATGACTCTAATGCTCCATGATTTTTTAAAATAATGTACTGTCTGCATTACACCTAAACCTACTCGATAGTATGAACAAAATCAAATGTGTCATAAAAATGCAATTTCGCAAGCATGCTATTTTATCTTGTTTTTCGATCTCAAATTTTTCAGCTCTTTCATCATGAGTCATGTTTTTGACAGGATTCGTACCCAAGGTACGAAGTTGAGCTACCGAGCAAGCTTATTGCGTCCAGAAAGGGAAACATATGGAGCTGTAACCATAACTGTGTACGAAAACAATTACAAGTGCTCACTGTTTTACTGCCTCTGGTGTTCATTTCTGTTGAAAACTGCAGTGATACGTACTTACCGGTATGTATTTCGCATCTTGCGAAAAAATTCAACATTCGGCTGAGATACAACTGTTTGAAAATCTGGAATTGAAAGTGCAAAAAAAAAAAATCTAAATATTGAGAAAATCGCTTTTAAAGTTGTCCAAATGAAGTTCTTCAATGCACATGCTAATCAAACCGTTTTTACAGTAGGACATTTACAAAATATCTTCATGGAACTTGATCTTTACTTAATATCCTAATGATTTTTGGCATAAAAGAAAAATTGATCATTTTGACCCATACAATGTATTGTTGGATATTGCTGTAAATATACCCATGCTACTTATGACTGGTTTTGTGGTCCAGGGTCACATATATTGTTGAACCAATGTGGCATTGTACTGTGGTGTTTAAAGAAGTCCACTTCCAAAGCAAAGATTCACATATAATGTACTCAACCCCTTGTCATCCAAGATGTTCATGTCTTTCTTTCTTCAGTCGTAAAGAAATTATGTTTTTTGAGGAAAACATTTCAGCATTTTTCTCCATATAATGGACTGGTATGGTGCCCCGATTTTGAACTTCCAAAATGCAGTTTAAATGTGGCTTCAAACGATCCTAAATGCGGATGTAGACAATCCTCGCCGAGGAAGAAGGGTCTTATCTAGCGAAATAATCGGTTATTTTCATTAAAAAAATACTATTTTAATATTTTTTTAATCTCAAACCCTCGTCTTGCATTGCTCTCCCTGAACTCTGTGTATCAGACAGTTCAAGACCTCAAGACAGTTAGGGTATGTCGAAAAACTCTGGAGAAGTGCAGAAGTACCAACCCAGTCTTTGCAAAGTGAACCTGTAAAGAAGCTCAAACACCCTTAACAAAAAAGATAAAACAGTGATATAGGATGATTTTGAAGTTGAAGGAGAAAAAACTATCAGAGTTGTTCGACATACCCTAACTGTCATGAACTGGAAAAGATCAGTCCAAGCAGAGTAAGAAAAGACGAGCGTTTGACATTAAAAAGTATATAAATTGTATTATTTTTATGAAAATAACCGATCGTTATGCTAGATAAGACCCTTCTTTCTCGGCTGCGATCATTTACAACCGCATTTGGGATCGTTTGAAGCTGCATTTAAACTACATTTTGGAAGTGCAAAATCACCATATCAGTCCATTATGTGAAAAAAAAAATGCTGAAACGTTTTCCTCAAAAAGCATAATTTCTTAACGACTGAAGAAAGAAAGATGTGAACATCTTGGATGACAAGGGGGTGAGTACATTATATGTGAATCTTTGTTTTGGAAGTGGACTTCTCCTTTTTTCCATTTTATTTTTTTTCCATTTTATGGAAAAAGCACCCTAGATCAAAATAACAGAAGTGTTACTTGTAAATGTTCTGCAAAAACAGGGTTTGTGAAATACATGAAATGTTTAGGTCATATATATTTGATGAATATACACTAACTGCAGTTTGTCTGTGGAAAAACTTAACTTTGGTTCTATGCCTACAAGATAACAAGTCTGCACTGAAATGTGCTAACGTTGCTAGAAGGTCAAAGAAAACCAATTAAGCCTATCTGTTATGGAGATGTTGTGATGTTTATGGCTGGAAGGGTTGACAAGGAGGCCTGTCTTTGCTAGGTTGGGCTACAGGTGTTGTTCTTTCATCCTGGCCAATTTGTCTGAAAAAAGATTGGTGTAGAGACTGTGAGCTGGTTTTTAAGAACAGGTTTTGTCATGTTGTATGAGCTCTAAGTCATAAGCTTGAAATGACTCAGACAAGGCCAGCAGAATGAGGACGGTTGATTTGAGGCAGGAGGACTTCATTGAGATCAGTGGAATGTTTTTCTATGAAAGAAAGATCTCAAAAATAAACCTTAATAAAGTAAACAATTGTTTATCTGCTCCAGGTGCTTAATTTCCAGCAATGGGCCTGCTCAAACATAACCAGCAGAATCACATTAATCACTCAGACAGGTATTCTAATTATGATTTAGCAAATAATGAGTAAGAAGCTTTATGGAAATCATTTTGGCAATAAATCTAAAACAATATACTTTTATCCAAAGGTTTTAACAAACAAGGGACATCATAAGCAGTTTATCATATATTAAAACTATTCTACTTTTTGTAAAAAACAACAACAACAAAAAAAAAAACTTAAAAAAAAAGTGTTCAAAAGACACTTCACTCTTCATTCTGCTTTGTGAATGCAACTAAGAATAGTGACGCAGGTGGTATAACATTAAAATGTAGTGACTAAATGTTGCAGAGCGGAACAGTGTGTGTGCCAAAGTGGCAATGTTCTGAAGTGTCTGTTCCCTCGACGTTCCTTCTCATCGGAAATGCACATTTCAACGAACTTTGTCCAGAATGTCCATGAATATTTTAGAGAGAAGCCCTTTTTCCCTTCAGACTACCCTTGAGCAAGAGATGCTAAGTAGAACACACCATCAGCAACGGTTCTTGAATGTTTCTTATTTGCTAGTTGACTCCAACTCAAAACATCCAGAGGCAAGTCTAGGTTTTCAGTAAGTGATTACAGTCTCCTGCTATCATAAGCTACACAACTGTGCACAGATATAATCCAATATTGCTTAGACGTAATGGATTGTGACTCCCCCCTGAACAGAAGTAAAAAGTTTGTGATAATCGAAACAATTGTTCAGATGCCTTTTAAACTGCCAGCGTGATTCATTAGTATTCGTCCAAGATAAACACTCTGTTTGGAAGATGTTTATTTGAAAATATGTTTTAGAGTCTGTCTTTTCTGTGGAATGTTGTTTGTATGTATCTGCCACAGCTGAAACAAATTAAATGTCAGACTTGCATGTAAAACATCTCCGACAACCTCTCAAAAAACAAAACAAACATGAATGTAGATACATTTAGTGAATGTATTATGTTGTACAGTCATGTGAAAAAGTTAAGACACCCTATTGAATTCCATGGTTTACTGTATCAGGACATCATTAAAAAAAAAACTAGTCCTTGGCTGGTCTTAAAATTTCAAAAATAAATCCTCAGATGGACAACAACACATGACAAATTGCACAGTGTTGTTATTTACTGTGCTGTGGTGAGAGCTGTGCATAAACAAATGCCCACAAACCTTAATAAACTGGAGCAACGTTGAAAAGAAGAGTGGTCCAAATTCCTCCAGAACAATGTGAAAGACCGATAAAGTCACACAGAAAATGAATGCTGCAAGTTATTGCTGCTAAAAGTGCATCTACAGGCAATTGACTCATAGGATGTCCTAACTTTGTCACACATGGCCTTTCCCTCTTGGCTGTATTTTTGTTAAATAAATAATGACACTGTGTGATATGTCATGTGATGATGTTTATCTGAGGATTTATTTTCCAAATTTTAAGACTTGCCAAGGACCAGATAATTTTTTATTATATCCTGATACAGAAAACCATGAAATTCAATAGGGTGTTCTAACTTTTTCACATGACTGTATGTCAATATGACAAATAGTCGTAAAACTGCTAAACATTCTGAGGATATAAACATCTTAGAATTTGTTTTCAATATGCACACAGTCATAAACATGCAAAGCTGTAGTGGTATATGGATTTGAGTTCAGATTTTACTGTTTGGAGAGGATGAAAAGAATTCAAGGAGGGTTTATATGGAAAATTAATACTGTATGGTGCAGAGAGGGTGGAAACAGGCGGTAATAAAAATCAACTGGAAAACAGTTTAAGCTTTTTGCAGAGATATTAAGAACTTGTTTTGAACAGAAGTATCATTATAGACTTCTTGTCTAATTATAAATATTAAGAAGGGATCAGCTGTTGTTTACCAGCTGGATAAATACAAGTCATATTTTCTTCAGGTTTATAATGTGTTTGTGCGTGTGTCTGACACATTTGTTAATCGTCACAGTCATACGAGCTGGGGGTTTTCTTCATTCAGACAGAATGACTGTATTTGGGAATGGTTAAAAACATAGAACTCGGTTTCCATGAGAACTCAAAACAAACAGGGAAATGTTTTCCTCTTTAGTCTGTCCAGCTGAACCGTTCTACCAAAGAACTCACATCTGTCTTTGTGACACCACCCTTAGAAAAACACAAATATTGTTGTCATATCAAAAGTGAAAGTTGCAGCAGAAGGCTGAAAGTCGACATGTAAAAAAACTCATCCAAATGGGTCAAGCAAATGGAGAAACAGGTGGGGGAGGGCTTAAAGTGAGAGAGCGTTTCAGTGTAAACGGAACAAAACGAAGATTTCTGAAAACGATGGCGTGGCTGCCCACATTTGCTCTGTGTATCCTCGACGACTGTGTAAACAATAACATGCTCATTGTTGAACCCGTAGATACGTAGATTCCCATTTGACCGCTTCAAGCACGTAGACGAGTCTGCCATCTAAATAATAGGGAATCTACCTATACATATCTATGGCTGTACCTGTATGAATGGTCATGTGAATTTCAGGTGAAAACGCCAGTGTTGACCAGGATCGTTTTCACTAGTGTACAACGCACTAGTGTAAACAGGGCCTAGTCAGTCATTTGTATAATGTCTCTGCACCTCCTCTTATCTTTTTGACCAGTAAAATGGTGCCTATGTATTTATTTACATATATTATCTCCTAAAAGTGCATTGTCAGTACATAAATTATAACTTAAACTATTATTACACTTCTCTAGAAACAAAAGCTTTTGTTCCAAGCTGCTGCAACAATTTGGTTTGCTGACAGATCATTATTGAGAGGAATATTTAGAAGTAACTTGGTAACTGTGTCTAACAAATATACAAACATGACATTGGTAAGAGAATGGGTTAAAGGTTTCCCCTTGCTCTGTATCAAACATCTTACGTCACAGCAACAGTTGAGCAGTGAAACTGCAACAGACTGTAAATTGAGGGAGAGGGAGAAGCAAGAGAAACGGTCTGAGAGAAACTGGGAGAGGAAAGACAGAGAGACTGGGGGGTTCTAATCACTGGCCTCATGTTGCAGGAGCTCATTTGACACAACAGAAGTCTTGGCAGAAGAATGCTCTCTCCCTCAGGCCAGCTGGCTGTGAGCACAGGGATATGGATGCCCCCTAAGTGTGGATACCATGCTGGTTGGCTCCCTATCTTTCTTTATCTTCTTCAGCTTTTAAGCACTGGAGCATCTTGGCCCAATGGTAAGAGTTTTGTAAGACCTGTAACATTTACTTTCAAGAGTAATGACTGTGTTTCTCAGACACAAACACTGTTATTGCAATGCACTGTAATTTAAATACCACAGCCAGTGGAAAAGTTTATATGACTGTATGTTTAGTGCTTTCACACCACTTAATGTTACTCAGCAGGTTGCATTCCTTTAAAGTGCATATGCTTTAAAGATCAGCTGTAGATGAGTGTTCCTTAACTCCCATTTGACTTTTTTCTTATGAGACTTGCTGAAAATTGTGAATCTGTTTAAATATTCATAAACTGCTTGCCAATTTGAGATAATTATTTGCCATTGTCCAAAATGTTTATAAAGGGTTTAACCTATGGTCAGTTGTGTTTAGTGTTCAGTAAACCTGGATGCTTGACGTTTATAAATCTCTTTGGACATTTTCTCACAAATGAGAAAAGCAGATGTCAGCTAAATGTGACAGGAAATGACTATTGGAATCTTTTTGTAAACTCAAAGATAGCAAGACACAGACGGGAATCTTGCTGCCACAAAAACTGTAGTAGTGGGGTATATATTATAGCACTAAGGTTATAATTTTAGAACTGTTGGACAATTATCACAGTCACTCATCTTTCATCTATATTATAGTCACAGCTAAACTTTTGAGGGGTGATGAAAGACCACAGACTATAATTACAGGACTGGTAATCAGATCTATGACAAAAAGCATGACTTGAACCTGCCAGGACACGTTGAGAACTTAAATGAATAGTTCACACTTAAATGAAAATGTATTTACTTCAGCCAATCCTGACAAATGTACCCGTGGGAATGTTTTCACAAGATGCAAAATACGTATCAATAAGTACATATCACTGCAGTTTCCAACATGAATACTAGAGGCGGTAAAACAGCAAGCACTTGAAATTGTTTTCGTACACAGTTATGATTACAGCTCCACCTTCCAGACGTAACAGGCTTGCTTGGTAGCTCAGCTGGCACAGAATTGTACTGGGGATGTGAAATATTTGGGTACGAATCTCATGAAAAATGTGACTCACAATGAAACAGCTGACATGAAAATATACCATGTATGTTAATCTGTTCTGGGGGAAAAAGAACACTCTTTTAGCGCCACTCAGTGGACATTTTACATTGAATATGTCTCAAAACGTACATGGTGGTAAGTATTTTGCATCTTGCAAAAAGTTCCCACAGGTACGTTTTCATCATGAAAACAGGTTGAAAGATGTAGATGTTTGGTTCTTCATCTGAACAGATTTGGATAAATTTAGCATCAGACAACCTGATCACCAATAAATCTTCTCAAGTGAATGGGTGCCGTCAGAATGAGAGTTCAAACAGCCGATAAAGACTTCACAATAATCCATAGATCAGAAGTTCGCCTGCCCGTCCAGTTCTTATGGTTATTGGTAAACTAATTTGGCTTGCTGTCCTCAATGGAGGCTTGAACCCGAGTTGCGGTACTACATGAAGGGAGAATAACAGAAATAGAGGAGGAGATGGGGAAGTGGAGGGATGGCAGAAGAATTGATGCTGGGACGTTTAAATGACTGCTGCTTATATAGACTCATAATGATGATTGGCAGGATTGAATGATTAGGCTCCTATCGAACCTGTGTTTGGAACACAGCTCTTTTCAATCAATTAACATCTTGTGAATAAACAAATTCATCATTAAGGCATCCATAATCCTTAATAACGCTTCATTCAGTGAGAACGTTAATCTCCTGTTGTGTCTTTTTACTTTTAAAATCCATCACCATATTTGTTTAGAACCATTTCATTTGCAAACAGTGTTTGATCTGTGCGTATTTCTCTTCAAATTCAGACTGGAGGAGGTATTCACTGCAGAAATCAATATTGTGGATTACAGTTTAAAGATTTAAAAACTTTTTGATAGGTTTGTTTACAAACACATTAATTGATGTTAATTAATGGACTGCAGTCACGTGGATTACTCTTGGATTATTACTTGTGTGATGCTTTTAGCAGCAGTTTGAACTCATTCTGACGGCATCCATTCACTGGAGAGGATCCCCTGGTGAGAAGTGATGTAATGGTAAATTTCAAATCTGTTCTGATGAATAAACAAACTCATCTACATCTTGGATGGCCTGAAGGAAAATACATTTTCAGCTAATTTACATTTTGGGCAAACTATCCCTTTAAAGAAGGACGTTTTACATTTTTCTCTGGCACAAAATGCCTTCACAAACCATCACATCAGCTTTCACTGACTGGTTTTTAAAATGATTAAGATTTTTAATGACTTTTCCATGACTGAATAGGAAAATAAATTGACTTACTTTTCCATGCCAGCTGAAACTTATCACAGTGAACACTTCATTTGAAGAAGGCAGCGTTCACTTATCGTCAGTCACATGAATTTTAGAAAAGCATTATGTCTCTGACTTCTAGTCTGCTTGATTTAGTTTATAGGTCGCAGGAGGATAAGTGTCCCGGCCCACACTGGAACGCCATGTGCCGTACCTGCTGTGAGTATGAGCAGATTTCATGTAAGTGCCCATCTCAGGGAACGAAAGTGGGCTACGCTGTACCCTGCTGTCGAAACGTGCTGGATGAGTGTGACCCCTGCATCCTTCACCAGGGTAAGAGGGAACGCAACTTTGTTATAAGTTTTGAACTTTTGATAACTTGTAAGTGTATTTTTTTTTAACTTGAGCAGTTCATATTATGGATACACATGTAAAGTTGATTTTTTAAAAAATATATGAGCTTCAGCCAAATTCATTTGCTTATTATTTATTCATGTTTGCCATTTGCAGTTTTTATAAACTTATACAAATATCTGTATTCTCTAAGGTTGCAGCATTTTTGACAACTGCAAGACTTGCAACAATGGCACCTGGCAGGCCAAGGATGATTTTTACATCAGAGGCATGTACTGCACATCATGTCGTCGAGGCTGGTCTGGTGGAGACTGTCTCAGTGAGTATTTCTGTCCTTTACACAGAATCCTTTTAATATGTGATGTTTACTTTTATTGATTTGTATTGTCACATATAAATAAATCATTTTAGATACACATTCTTTTTGCCAACTTTAGCATGTGGAGAAGTTATACAGAGACCACATGGTCATGTGACTTTAGAAGGTTATCCAATTAATGCCAAATGTGAATGGACGCTACAAGTTGGCAGAGGAGCAATGATGGAACTCAGGTATCTATTGTAAATGCTACAAAGCTGATGAATAATAATTTGCAGTTTAAACATTTCTCAATCGAATCCGCTTGAAGAAGCTGTTATATTGCAGTATGTTTTCTCATTACAGTTTTTCTCAATGTTCACATGTGTTCAGGTTCTCAATGATCAGCTTGGAATCTGACCACAGTTGTCGATATGACTATGTAGAGGTGCGGGATGGCGACAGTCCAAAGTCACCTGTAATTGGCAGATACTGTGGGGACGAAAACCCTTCACCAATTAGAAGTTCTGGAAACTCGTTGCATATTCGTTTTGTGTCAGATGGCTACAATAACTATGATGGTTTTTTTGCTACATTCCAGGAAGTCTCAGGTATAAAACCAAGTGTTATTTATGTACGTATGTATGTATTTATTTACGTTTTATTTTAATTGTATTTTTATAATTTTATTTATTTATTTATTTATTGAGTATATTTTATTAGCAATTCAGTCATTTATAATAATTTGTAAATTCACTCATTCATTATTTGTAAATTTTATTTATTTATTTGAGTATATTTTATTAGCGGTTTAATGATTTATAATAATTTGGTTATCAGATCCTGAAGCATACAGCGTTTAAATGCCTAAATAACTAAATAAATATTTATGAGTATATTTTATTAGCAGTTCAATGATTTATAATAATTTGGTTATCAGATCCTATCAAATCCTATTTATTTATCTTACGTTTAATTAATTATTATTTAATTTTAATTTTATTTATTTGTTTATTTATTTAGTCATTTATTTATTTTAATTTTATTTGTAAATGTTATTTATTTATTTATTTACTATAATTTGGTTATCAGATCCTATCAAATCCTATTTAATTATTTTTACATTTAATTAATTAACATTTTATTTTAATTGTATTTATTTATTTATTTTATGAGTTCAAACATATATAATAATTTCGTTATCAGATTCTGAAGCATACAGCTTGCTTGCTTTATTCATTTATTTATTTACGATATATATATATTTTATATTTTTATTCATATATTTTATTTATTTGTTTATTTATTTATTTATTTAATGAGTATATTTAATAGCTGTTCAGTCATTTATGATAATCCAGTTATCATATCCTGAGCATACAGCTTGCTTTATTTATTTACCTTACATTTTATTTATTTATTTAGTCATTGTTTATTTATTTGTATTTTTTTAGTATATTTTATTAGCAGTTCAATGATTTATAATGATTTGGTTATCAGATCCTGACGCATACAGCTATATTTATCTATCTATCTATCTATCTCTATCTATTTTTGAGTATATTTTATTAGTAGTTCAATGATTTACAATAATTCATGGAGCTTACTTTATTAATTGATCTTGCAAATAATGAATAAATTAATTGCTTTATTTATTTATTGCTTTATTTATTTATTTATTTATGTTTTATTTTAATTGTATTTTTATGTTTTTATTTGTATATTTTATTGATTTGTTTGTTTGTTTGTTTGTTTATTTTAGTAGTTCAATCATTTATAATAATTTGCTTGTCAAACCCTGAAGCATACAGCTTGCTTTATTTATTTCTTAAATTTCATTCATTCATTCATTTTTGAGTATATTTTATTAGCAGTTCATTCATTTATATTAATTTGGTTATCAATTTTTTTTGTTGTTGTTTTATTGTTCTTGCTGCGTGGGCTTCATGGATTCATGCTTACATAGAGACTACTTTCAAACTCATTTCTCATCAAAAATGTTTCATTTTTAAGGCTTACATATTGTGTCATAATATTTTACTGCTTTTCACAAGAACAAGCACCTTTCTGTGCAACCCCCAAGAAGCCTGCGCACGGAGATCTCTTCCTGCGCTACAAGGAAGGTGACATCCTCAACTCGGTTCAGTATCTTTGCTATAAACCGTACAAGCTCAAGGGAGCATCTCAGCGGGCATGCCTTCCCAATGGCACTTGGAGTGGAAGTGCTCCTGTATGCATAAAGGGTACGCTGACACTTACACAGTTGTGACAACTACTTTTGGTATAACACCCTTTGAGACTGACAAAGCTGCTTACAATCAAAGTCAGGTGTGCATGTATGCCTGGGAGTCATGCTTCTTTGAACTGGAGATCACAGAACATCAGCGTTTATTGAGATCTTACAGCATTTTAAAATGTATGAAAAATATATGTTTAAATCGAAAGTATTGTTAGGAATAAAAAGGTTGTTAAATCAAGTTTTAGTGACCTGTTCTTCTGCTATTTGATTTACAGAAGCAACCGTAAAAAGCTGTCCAACCCTTCCACAACTCCACAATGGATACACCACTGAGGTTTCAGGCTCTGATGGCAGAATAAAATATGTTGATTATTTCTGCAACAATACATATATTCTCAGTGGAGACTCAAAACGAACATGCCACAAGAATGGGACCTGGAGCGGCAGTCAGCCCCTGTGTATCAGAGGTACCGTCTCTACTTTAAAGGAGAAGTTCACTTCTAGAACAAAAATTTACATGTAATGTACTCACCCTATTGTCATCCAAGATGTTCATGTCTTTCTTTCTTCAGCTGTAAAGAAATTATGTTTTTTGAGGAGAACATTTCAGGAATTCAGGAATCAATACAGTTAGGGTATGTCGAAAAACTCCCATCTCATTTTCTCCTCCAACTTTAAAATCGTCCTACATCGCTGCTGAAGCACCGACCCAGTGTTTACAAAGTGAATATGCAAAGAAGTTCAAACGTCTTTTACAAAAAAAGGTAAAACAGCGATGATTTTGTAGTTGGAGGAGAAAATGAGATGGGAGTTTTTTTATATACCCTAACTGTATTGACCCGGATTGCACAGAATACGTATGCGCATCGCAGAGCTATACAAAACAAGCATTTGAGGGTTTTTTTTTTTTGTAAGAAAATGATGATCATTTCACTAGATAAGACTCTTATTCCTCAGCTGGGATTGTTTAGAGTCCTTTAAACTGCATTTTGGACATTCAAACTCGCAGGGACCATTGAAGTCCACTATATGGAGCTAATTCCTTTTCTTCAAAAAACATAACTTCTTTACAACTGAAGAAAGAAAGGCATGAACAACTTGGATGACAACAGGGTGAGTACATTATCTGTAAATCTTTGTTCTGAAAGTGAACTTCTCCTTTAAGTTTACCTTTTGTTAACACACTGTGAACTTGAACACCTAATCTGTTTTACAGCTTGTAGAGAACCTAAAATTTCAAAACTTGTGCGGCAGAAGGTCTTAAAAAACCAACCTCCTTCCAGGTAGGTGTTTTTTATTTCTTTGTGACAGTGTGGTATTAAACTTGTAAAGTTGGATCCTCATTTTATCCCTTTTAATGCTAGGAAAAGTCCAGTTCACAAGCTGTACGCTGCATCTATTCAGAGAGGAACTGAAGCAGACACGCTGGAGAAAGCCTTTCCTGTTTTTGGAGATTTGCCGCCAACTTTCCACCATGTGTACACCAGCATAGAATATGAGTGTGTTTCAGCACTTTACAAGCATTCTGGTAGTGCACGCCGCACATGCCTAAAGACTGGCAAATGGAGTGGTCGTCATTTCTCCTGCTCACCAGGTGGGGGAAGCACTAACACACTTACAGCATGTAATAGTTTCTGTTTTCCGTTTTACAAATATTCTATGCACTAATAACCCTCAGACATGTAGGTTGACAAAGAAGAATTAGGTTACCATTCCAATAACTGATAAAACAAATTTTTACATTTATTTTTAAGATGTTTCTTTTTTATTATATAATAGTAGTAATAATTATATTATTTTATTTATAACTCAGTCACTCACAAAACTGGCACTCATTCTCTTTCAGTATGTGGTAAACTGCCAACTGCCAGTCCCCAAAATTTCACAGAGATTCACTGGCCATGGCATGCTGCCATATACACCCGTCTATACAATGCCAGCCCTCTAATGGCAAGGACCAAAAGACGGGGGGACACATTTGCTGTAGATCAGGAAGAGGAGGGAGAGTTAGATAAAGAAGGGATTACAAAGGACCAGAGATGGCAGCTTGTCTGCAGTGGGGCTCTGGTCAATCAGCACTGGGTCGTGGTGACTGCTCATTGTGTGACGGAGCATGGACGGAGTGAAGCGCTTAGTTCAGATGATCTGAATGTAGTGATGGGAAAACATTACCTCAGAGACCTTAGAGAGAACAAGAGAATACAGCACATACAGGTACTGTAAGAACTTTCAGACTACACTGAAGCAGTCAAGCTTGTACAATATGCCTTGCAAAAGTTACTTAAAGGATTAGTTCACTCCAGAATGAAAATTTTCTGATAATTTACTCACCCCCATATCATCCAGTATGTTCTTTCTTTCTTCATTTGAAAAGAAATTAAAGTTTTCGAGAAAAACATTCCAGGATTTTTCTCATATAGTGGACTTCAATGGGGATCAACAGGTGGAAGATCCAAATTGCAGTTTCAGTGCAGCCTCAAAGGGCTCTTATAAACGATCAGTCATATAAAAAAAAAAAGGTTTACAAATTTATATACTTTTTAACCACAAATGCTCATCTTGCACTAGCTCTGTGATGCACATGCATGACTTCACGCATTACGCAATCACTCTGGAAAGGTCATGCGTGATGAGTTCTTTGTCCATGTACATGGGTTCACAAAAGTAGGGCAGAGCAAAAATGATTTTTTGTTTTCCTCTAACTTCAAAATCGTCCAACAAGGGTTTGGATTTAACTTTTTCACTCACCAGCCAATTTAGCTGCACATTTTTTTAAGTTACCTGCCATTCATACCTTCTACTGGCCAAAAAACAAAAAACTGAAATAATCCAACAGCTTGAGGCTGTCCACACTGGATGTGACAAAGCGGGCATTGCAAATCATTTGGACTTTATGTCAGTACGTCATAAATAGTCATAGATGATAAATAGGCATCAGTTTTCTGTCGGAGATATGTCATGTAGCGTCACATCCAGTGTAGACAGCATCACTGATCATAATAGCTTCTACTGTATTTTGTCACGCCACTTGCGTCCGGTGTAGACACGGTGTGAGTCTTCAGCCGTTTTTTTCCGACTCTTCGCTAGTGCTTCAATGCATCGAGAACCAGAGCATTATTTGTCGGTTGTTAAAGTAAGCTGGACCGCCACAGCTGATTTTTACCCACATTTGGCAGGTCGGCGAGTGTTAATTTTTAACATTTGCTTTGTAAACACTGGGTCGGTTCTTCTGGCTGCATCACGCGTGACCTTTGCACCATGATTACGTAATGTGTGAAGTTCTGGACACAGAGCTAGTTCAAGACAAGCATTTGTGGTTAAAAAGCATGTACATTTTTATTTATTTATTTATTTTTAATCACTGACTGTTTCAAAGCGGGTGTTGCAAATCATTTGAACTTTGTGTCCGTACATCAGTAAATAGAACGAGGCATCAGTTTACTGTCATGTTATACCACATCCAGTGTAGCCAGCATCACTGATCATACTGGATTCTATTGTACTTTGTCGCACCGCTCACGTCCGGTGTTGACACAGTGTGAGTCTTCAGTCGTTTTTCAACTCTTCATTATTGCTTCAATGCATAGGAAACCAGCGCACCTGCCACGTCATTATTTGTTGATTATGTTAAACTAAGCTAGACTGCCACAGCTGATTTTTACTTGCATTTGGTGGGTCACCGAGTGTTAATTTCAAACCCTGCATCCAACGATGTTCACCTTTTTGTAAAGGGCGTTTGACTTTCTTTGCACATTCGCTTTGTAAACACTGGGTCGGTTCTTCCGCCTACGTCACGCGTGACCATTACACCGTGATTACGTAATGTGTGAAGTTGTGGGTACAGAACTAGTTCAAGATGAACATTTGTTGTTAAAAAGTATGTACATTTTTATTTTAGGGCTGGCAAACGATTAATCGAAATTAATTATTAATGATTAATTATTGCTTCAGTGTATAGGAAACCAGTGCACCCGTCGCTACGTTATTTGTCGGTTGTTAAAGTAAGGTAGATATGCGCGGATGCTGCACAATTATGCTGTATTTAATATATCATGATGACTCACAAGCTCAGTATTTGTGCTGAATCTGCGCAGTTTAGGCTTAAATGAACTTGCCCAAGAAATGAATGAGTGAACATAATTTACTAAAACTAAGAGATTTGACAGTGTTTCCCGCCACAGCTGATTTTTACCCGCATTTGGTGGGTTGGTGTGTGTTAACCAAACCCTGCGTCTAACATCGATGTTTTATCTTTTTTGTAAAGGGTGTTTGACTTTCTTTGGACATTCACTTTGTAAACACTGGGTCGGGTCTTCCACCTATGTCACCTATGACCTTTACACTGTGATTACGTATTGTGTGAAGTGTGTGAAGATGAGCATTTGTGGTTAAAAAGTATGTAAATTTTTATTCTTTTTTTTTAAAATCGCCAGCCGTTTCGCTAGATAAGACCCTTATTCCTGGCCTTGCGTAGAGTCTTTGAAGCTGCAGTGAAACTGCAAATTAGGACCTTCAACCCATTGATCCCTATTAAAGTCCACTATATGGAGAAAAATCCTGGAATGTTTTCCTCAAAATCCTTAATGTCTTTTTGAATAAAGAACGACAGACGTAAACATCTTGGATGACGTAGGGATGAGTAAATTATTTGAAAATTTTGCTAATCCATTAAGTTAAATCACTTCAGTTACTTTAATTTACCAATGTAATTCAAACATGCAACATTTTTAAAAATGTATCTATCTATGTGTGAAATCCATGAATCCAACAATATTACCATATTTTATGTCTTCTTGGAAAGTTCTTGGAAAGCCCAAAGCCATACTGAGGATACTGCAGACTAAATATACATATTAAAACTCAAGGCACATTCTTATCGATAATCTATGATTAGGCTTTGCCAGGTAGTCTGTAGGATTATTTACCTCTCAAACCAACCAGACTCTTTCAGTTCAAGTCTTTCATCATCTCTGTTCCCACACAGGTCGCTCAGATCTTGATCCATCCGAACTACGACCCACGCGTCTTAGACTCCGACCTGGCCTTACTGAAGCTGTCGGACAAAGCTCGAATCAGTGAATATGTGTCCCCTGTGTGCCTGCCACGTCTGCAGGGTGGAGAGGTCACTGCAAAGCAGGCCTACCTCGCTGGCTGGCCCGTAGCAAGCCAACAAAGGGCACACACAGACTCAGAGGCGACCCGGACGGGACTGATTGAATTAGCTGATGTGGTAAAGTGCGAAAGGCAATTCAGCAAATATGGAGTACCGATCAGTATGAGTGACAACATGCTATGTGGACGGCAACATCCACTCAGCCCGTCCATGATCTGCCCTTCTGAAACCGGAGGGATTATTCTTTCACCCTCTACTGATTCCCAACCCACTTTTGGGCTGGAGTCTTTCCACCCAAGCGGATTGGAAGATGCTGATTCTTATCATGCTTGGGAACTGCTAGGCCTAGTGAGCTTCGGATATGATCTGCAAGGCTGTAATCCAGATTTGTACACTATCTACACACGGGTAGCAAACTTTAAAAACTGGATTGAAAAGAACATTTCATAGAGTTTTAGATCAAATATTATAGCAGAGTTGTATGTACAGCATTCTCCATGTTCCATAAAAAGAGTTTTGGCCAAAACTCATGTTAGCTTGTTAATGAAACTTGGGATTTCACAACTAGTTTATGGCCTTGCGTGTGTATGAGGATATGTTTTTGCATGGTGAAGTGAAGAGGAAGCGTTCCATGTGAATTCAGTCACTGTGTTTGCAGGCCTTAGCTTGTCATTCCTTTCCTCAGGATGTTTCACAATCAAATTTGCTCATACTTTTTCACAATCAATATGTATTTACTTTTGCCTTTAGTGCAGCCCTTGTCAAAAGTGGGACAGTGTATTTATTATTCAGAATGCTTTTAAATAAATACAATTCGAGAAACACATTGTATTTACTGTTTTTATTAACAATTTTTCCTTTATTCTAGTCATTTTATCAGCTTTGTCCAAAGATTACAGTGCATTTACAAACACAGCCCCCTTTAGGCATCCTGAGGTGAAGTTCCCTCCTTAAGGATACACTGGTGATAACTCATTACTCATTCCTTACAGGAATCAAACCAGCAGTCTAACTAGTGTTGACCACTGATGCTATGTACGGGTTTCTCAGATTTTTAAAAAAATTTAGTTTTATGTACAGTATACATGCACTACCATTCAAAAGTTTGGGATCAGTAAGATTTTTAACTTGATTGTTTCGTTTTTCTCTTATGCTCACCATGGCTAAATTTGTTTGATCAAAAAAGTCATGTGAACTATTATTACTCTTTAAAATAATTTAGTATTTAGTTTATTCCTGTGATGGCAAAGCTGAATTTTCGTGCAATTTTTAATATGCTATAATTATAAAAAAATAATGTAAAACCTGTAATATGTAAGTATAGAATTATATAAATGTATATACATATACATACATATACATATATATATCAACAATTTCATGTAGACTGTGTAGAATGAAAAAAATTTTGTAATAATAGAGAAGCGTAGCATCATGGGATTGGACATCCCTGGTGGTTGTTTGCTGCTTTCCACACTCCTCTGTGATGTTGTGTCTCTGAAAATAGAGGGTGTAGAAGCTAATCTGTTACTACCTATAACCTGCAGGGTAGGATCCTGACCTTGCTTGTGCATGTGGCTGCTTGTGCATGTGTTTGTGTGGGTGTGTGTGTGTGCGTGTGCAGGGCCGTCCTTATAGGGTGGTGCAGTTGATGTGGATCAAAGAGGACCAAAACGCGATCACGAACAGATCAAGGGTGGCCCCACTCCCTACCTTGCACTGGGCCCCGTGCCAGTTTGTGACGGGCCCTGTGTGCACACACACACACACAACGTTGGATGTTAATAGTGATATGGTTTCAGTATGTTTCCTGATGTTGGGCAAGTCTAGGCAGAGTTGTATGTTTATGTCTATGGTCTCTAGGTTTGTCTGTTTATCTAACTTTTTTGTGAGATAATCTGAGGGACAATAAAAGAGATATTGTGCTTCATCCGAAAATTCAAGTTTTAAGTCTTTTTCTTTGGAAACATGTGCTTCATTTACGTACTTAGATGACTCATACTTGCAAATAGTCTTTCAAATGCATTTACTGAGACTTGTGAAAAGCCGTTCTCCTAGTAATAACAAACATTGCAGAATTTATTTACGCTGACTAAGCGTCACATGTGAAACTATTGCATTGTGGGAGGCTGTGGGAGTGGTTGCACCTAAATCCTAAAAAAGGGCTTGAGCTGAAAAAAACGAACTATTAACATCGGTACCTTTTCAGAAGCTACACCTTTGTATCCTTTTAAAGGCTGCCTTTTTGTACCTTAAAGGTACATTTTTGTGCCTACAGTGTACACATTACTACCTAAAACATACATATTAGTATTTTGCAAGGGTTCCGCCCCATTGACATCTTTTGTACCTTTTTTTCTGACAGTGTATAGAGGCAATACTCAAAACATATCCAGCTCTGGGTAGTTGACAAATAATATGGACGTGAACCCAGAAATGAAAATTCTGTCATTCATTACTCACCCCCATGTTGTTTCAAACCCTAAGGCCTTTGTTCATCTTTAGGAAACAAATTAAGATATTTTATTCAACAATTCTTCTCCTTCACGTCACCCTAACGCCATTTTGGAGAATATCATGACTAGGGCTGTCACTAACGATTATTTTAGCAATCATCTAGTCTGTCGATTTTTCTGACGATTAATCAAGTAATCGGATAATTATAATGTTTTTTTTTTTTTTGTAGTAATTAAAATAGACCTAAGTGAACAATAGCCTTTAAAATGACTTCAAATCAATGATCAACGATCTGAAACTGTTTTTACACTTTACTGCACTGCTTGTTTAATATTGACTCAACATTTAGTTCAAATGCCCCCTTAATCTGTAATATTTGGTCATTTCTTTATGATAGAAAAGCTACAGGCACTGTAATTTCTTCAATATGTGGGCATCAAAACGTGTAAACTCAGAGTGAGAGGTTTTTAAACTAGGTTGAACTAGGTTTATAAATGATTTACCTTACAAATTTGATGAAATAGCCTATGTTTCGTTCCCAGATGAACGTTATAATGAACCCAAATTCGCAACAACATGCAAAGTTGGAGTTTGAGACGCTCCACACATGTAAATGAGTTTATGTAGCAGCATTTACTGTGAACGGAGTCGCTGTGAGATGCACTCAGGTAACCTACATGCATGTAAATAATTAAAGCGCATACATTATACCTGCATCGCATATATTTATTTAACTGAATCGTAGCTTTTGTGAATTCTTAATATTGTTCTTTATTATGATTTTTAAATGGGTTTAACTTGTGGAATTCGCCACTTCCAGTATTTTGCTCCAGTATTGCTCCAGTATTTTGACTCGACACGGGCAAAATGCAATCAAGGATTTTTTTAAAAGCGATTTTTAATAACTAAACAAAAATAACATAGTAACATATCACTGCCTGGCATAATGTCAACTGCATCTCCACACATGCACATAATCCTGTAGCACTTGCTCATCTTTAGGCTTCTTGTTACATGTTTGTTCCTTGTTCAGTGAGATGAATTTATTTTGAAGTTTACTTGTTATTTTTTCTCACTGATGCATGATTCATGAGCAACACAAACCACTGGCCTCAGTGATGCTGTCAAGGCAGGTACAGACCTGCCTGTTCACGTACATGATCCACCATTAGCTCACCTCTGGAACTGGTGAGTGAGAAAACTCTGCACTTGAGTCTAAATGACCTATGTAACTCAAGACCTGAATCAGTTCCTTGAATCATAACTTTTAAGGGGTTACACTTTATTTCAAGGTGTTTTGTTACAGTGTAGTTATATATTTAAGTACAGAGTAAACTTAAGGGATAGTTAGCCCCAAAATGAAAATTCGGTCATTAATTACTTACCCACTTGCTTACTGTTCCAAACCTGTAAGACCTTAATTCATCTTCAGAACACAAATTAAGATATTTTTTATGAAATTCAAAAGCTTTCTGACCCTGCATAGACAGCAACATTACTACCACGTTTAAGCCCCAGAAAGACAGTAAGGACGTTGTTAAGATGTGACATCAGTGGTTCAGCCTTAATTTTATGAAGGTACAGGAATATTTTTTGTGTGCAAAGAGAACAAAAATAATGACTTTATTGAACAATATCTTCTTTTCTGTGTCAGTTTCCGCCGTGTTTTCATGAGAGTACACAGTGCATGCATGTGAACGTGCGGTGGAGACTAATCCAGAACAGAAGAATTTGTTAAAAAAAGTTATTTTTGTTTTGTCCTTACTGCTTTTCTAGGCCTTGAACGTGTCAGTTGTGTTGCTGTCCATGGAGGGTCAGAAAGCTCTCAGATTTCATCAAAAATATCTTAATTTGTGGGCCTACTTATAGGGTTAGGAATAGAGTATGGTTTAGGGTTAGTTGTATGTAATTATATAATAATTTACTGTTATTACTGTAGTATAATATAATTTTTTATAGTATTTTTTTTAATTTAAAACCAAAATTAAATTAATTCAAGCGTTCTTTTTTAATACATAAAAATTATTCATTATACAGACACATATAAAGGTTGTGTATGTTTTGTACCTTTGGTCAAATATCCGCATCAGGTGGACAACACGCAGGTATCACACATGTGATGCACCACATGCTGCTGTTACTTAATCAAGCTGCATGACCCTTGAGAATTGTAGTAATTGTAGTTAACCTTTCCTAATAGGCAGTGCCATCTGCCACATAACATATTCAGGGGAAAATCAGATTTTGGCCATAGATTATTTGTTAATCATGTTCAATATTAGTTTCAGATTCCTAGAGATGCACGTCATTGCACACCAACACAAGACCACATGGTCAAGATCATTTTAAACACTTAGATTTCCAATGGAGATATGCACAGTAATTTACCTATGTAACATAATGCATGCATGTTAGGCTTTAAAAGTGACACTATGTGTACATGCAGTACTTTCACCTGAGAATGTGTGTGTGTGTGAACCATGTCTATGTATGAGGGATTAGAGAGGTTTGGAACAGATTAGTTAATTATAGACACCTGTCTGCTAAGCATGGAGACTGGAGTCAGGTGGATGAGCTTGAAGAGTGTGTTGGACAGCATTCAGCGTGGTGCAGCACAGGTGGGGGGCAGACAGCAGATGTGAGACCATGTGCCTGTGCACACTCCTTGCATGTGGCCACAGTCCAGGCTCTCCACTTGCACAAAATGGGTGTTTCACACTCTAGTGGGACTTGCAGACTCACTACAAAGAGATTAAAGCAGCGTCAGTATTTTTAAAGGTCAAACTTTTTAACGTCTTATGTTTTTAGTTGTCATTTTGTCTGGTCCCACTTTAAATCAACTGCTATGTATTTACATCAGAAAATAAGTACAATGTACTTATTGTGTTTATATTATATTGCAAAACACTTTCGCTGCTTTTGAGGTGGGATATGGGTAAGGTTAGAGACAGGCTGGGTGGTATGGGTAAGTTTAAGGTTGGGTTAAAGTGTAAGGGATGGGTCACAGAAATTAATTGCAGATGTAATTACATGCAGGTATTTTTAAAAATACAATTACATAGTAAAAACATGTATGTATACATTAAGTGCATTGTATCAAATGATTAAATGTAAGTACCATAGTTAAGTTATCATAGTTAAGGCCACCTAATATAAAGTGAGACCTTTTGTCTTTTTTGATACACTGAAATGAAATCTGGTCTTTTCAGAGTAATATATTCTAGAATAATTCTGTAAATATAGAGAAAATGCAAACATTTTTGCAAAATATCCAAAATAACTGTAATATTATCAGTTTAAAACTTTAAAGAACAAACAAACAGTAATTAATTAATAAAACTGGTATTTGAATTAGCAAGGCCATGCTGCTGCTCAGAAATTGCTAGTAAATATCACAATTAATTGCAAAGAAATGACAAATAATATACTGAATTAAATGTGAAATTTTAAAGTAGAAAGACTGAGATATTTTCTTGTAAAACATGCTTCAATAATCTTTGTTTTAATTACAACTTTGAAAAAATCCTCATTACAATGTACTACAAGTTGTAAATAGAAAGCTGCATGATAAATTTGAGTAGCTTTTCCACAAGCTGAGGTAAATATTAATATATAATAGAAATTAGTTTGTAACATAAACCCCCAATATACATAAATGATAACAAAGACTATTAAGAAACACAGCTGAAAGATGCCATCAAGTGTCACACAGGGAATTCTGGGAATGCCATTCTTGTTCATTTTTACTTCCTTAAATAATATACTGTAAAATTACATAATGTGTAAGGTTAGATCTATTACAGTTTAGCATAAGAACTTAGCATTGACAGTTTTTTACTATAGCATTTTTAGTCTTTTATATAAAATTACAATCAGTTTTTACAATGTACACTCTTGAGAAGTCAAGCCAGTTTTTGAATATTTATAAGCGTTTGGGGCTTTCAGAGCTTACAGTTCTCATTCACTACTAATTGTTTGATCTGATAGCGTCTGTGCTTAAAGGTGATGAGAAGCCCCTGTCTATTCCTGTCATGTTAGGCCCGAGTCTGCATGCAACTTAAAGGTCAGCGGAGGTCAAGATTACGTTTTTCTTTAAAGGAGAAGCTCACTTCTAAACCAAAGATTCACATATAATGTACTCACCCCTTTGTCATCCAAGATGTTCATGTCTTTCTTTCTTTAGTCGTAAAGAAATTATGTTTTTTGAGGAAAACATTTCTGCATAATGGACTGATATGGTGCCCTGATTTTAAACTTCCAAAATGCAGTTTAAATGTGGCTTCAAACGATCCCAAATGCGGTTGCAAACGATCCCAGCCAAGGAAGAAGGGTCTTATCTAGCAAAATGAGCATTTATTTTCATTTAAAAGTACAATTTAAATACTTTTTAATCTCAAACGCCTGCTTGCCTTTCTCTCCATGAACTCTGTGTATTCTGACTCAAGACAGTTAGGGTATGTCAAAAAACTCCAATCGTATTTTCTCCCTCAATTTCAAACATCATTTCATAATCATCCTACAGCGCTGCAGAAATACCGACCCAGTCTCTGCAAAGTGAACATGCAAAGAAGATCAAACACCCTTAACATAAAACGTAAAACAGTGATATAGGGCAATTTTGAAGTTGAGAGAGAACATGAGATGGGAGTTTTTCTCACACCCTAACTGGAACAAAAACAGTCCAGGTAGAGTAAGACAAGACAAGCGTTTGGCATTAAAAAGTATATCACTTGTATTATTTTTATTAAAATAACCGATCATTACGCTAGATGAGATTCTTCTTTCTCGGCTGTGATCGTTTACAACAACTTTTGGGATGGTTTGAAGCCGCATTTAAACTGCATTCTGGAAGTTCAAAATTAGGGCATAGGGCATATCAGTCCATTATATAGAGAAAAATGTTTTCCTCAAAAAACGTAATTTCTTTACGACTAAAGAAAGAAAGACATGAACATCTCGGATGATAAGTACATTATATGTGAATCTTTGTTTTGGAAGTGGACTTAATAATGCAAAGTATAGGCCATGATGTCTCCATGGAAAGCACCTAATTGTCCATATAAATTTATACTTCATTTTTGCCCTGGTAATTTATGCAGATCACACATACTGCACAACTAATTATCTTGATTTTGAATCCGTTTTGCATGAAAGCTATAGCTAGACAGCTCTTCTGAATCTGTATTTCTGCCATGTATCACTCTTTGATTCCATTCATTCATTTCAGAGCTCATTAGAGAAGATCAGACCTGGGGAGTGAGATGGAGGAGGTGAAACAAGGAGGTGAGAGAGAGAGGTCGAGGAGTCTCAAGCATATTAGCTGCTACTTACACATAATCTGGGTGCTAGACTCCTCCTCTGTGTTGTCCCACGGAGCCCTGAGCAGCACCTCTTCGCCCATTTCTCTAGTACCAATGGTGGGATAAGATCAATTCAAAGATAGAGGATTGTGCATGGAATCTCCTATCCGGCATTTTCATTGATCTTACAAGGAAGTGTTGCTGATTGCATCAGAGCAATCACTTAGTATATTGCTGTTCACCTGGTGCTTGGAGTTTTGACTGACATTTCTAATGACCTGGACCGGATTTCCTGATGGATAAATTGTAGTCTGACAGCATTTCATTCAAAACCATTTCTATAGCCCATGGCTGTCTAGCAAACTACTGTGAAACTCTTCCTTTTCAGTAACTGCACTACAACAGGTAAGGTTATAAATAGCCCCTTTCGGGATTTTCTTGCATATCCGTATTTTCAGTTAGCAACTTTTGAATAGCTTTAACCTGATGAATATTTGAATATGAGATTTATCATTACATCTAGTCTGCAAAAAAAGCATTTGATTTAATCTTTAGAGGACTCTGCAGCAAATCAAAATGTGTCTGTAGGAAATGCCTGTACAATATATGCCTTTAATAATGTTGCCTATTGTTCACCTAATTAATTGCCTTAAATGAACTGATTTCTAAAAAGATCCAAAGGACAAGCACTTAATCTGTAAATAACCCCCAGACGAACTCTTGTCACTTCATGTCAGTGAGATGGAGCTAATGTAGTCACTAATGAAATTGGATTCAACTGTTTTTACATGAAAGGACAATCTAGGCAATAAGTGTATTTGCCGAGATCAGAATGAATATTACATATCAAATATCTGGGCTTGTTTTGAATCATTTAAATCAGTCAAATGCTATTGTTTACCATTTGAAACCAAAACACTCATTCGCACCTTGACTTTTCCTACATGCTCTCAACTGTTGTGCAACACAATTACTGCTGTGCTCAATGGCTAAAATTAACCAGTTACCAGGCTTTTATCTCATTAGGATTGGAGCTTTGTGTATCAGACTGTCTCTGATTTCCTTGGCATCATTCAACTTTTTAATCTTATTCAGATGAGCCTGAGTCCAGCTACTCTGAGACGTTCACAATGTACACAAACACTAAAGGATCTATTATCTGTTGTGTTGATTTTCTTTTGTTGCTTGAGCTGTAATAGTTTTTCTTTGTATTTCCTTTCATTTTTCCATGCAGGTAATGTTTAATGAATGGTGCCGGACCCCCCCCCCCACCCCAACACACACACACACACACACACACACACACAAAAATGCCTGCAAGATACATCAACTGCAAGATACATCAATATCAATTGTAATCACGTTGCACTACTGCAAGAAAGAAATACAACTTAATTGAAACTTATCTGCTGTACTGTTGCATGCATGTGCCTAATTACTGCAAGACTACAGGTTATGTAACCAAATGGGTGTGTGTGGGGGGGGGGTGACTTTCAAGAACCTTTTAATCTAGACCACAGTAAAGCGAAACAACTCTCATGTCATGTGACACCACGTGACCGCCTGTAGTAGTTGATATACAGCTGATACAGTTGATATACAACCACAGGCACAGTTTTAGCAGTATTATTTCTGATCTTCTCTAGACTTCGATAAGATCAGCAAAAAGGCCATTACAGTGAAACTAGTTTGATATTATAGTGCAGTACATAAAAAAAACTCATAAAAGTTGTACAAAACGTGGTAACTGTTTTATATCAAATATGCCTTTTTGCAAAAAAATAAAAATTTTGTTTTGTTTTTTTGGAACTGTGCATTTACATTCCACTCTGTGGTTCACTGACTTTGATTGCATCTGTACAAAAGTTGTAGAAAAAAACGTTAGATTTAAACAAGTACAAGATGGCAAAAGTACACACATCATTTACACCTCAAGTAGAAGTAGAATACTGATGTTTAAAAATACCTCACATCATATTGACACATTAATACAAAATAATTTACATTTAAAATTTGTTAGCTAATGAATGTATCAAGGCTAAACAACCACCATATAGTAATTTGTACTTTGTTACTTATCTCTGGATGTAAACGCAAGAATTGCACAGCATTGTCATTGGTGTCACTGTTTTTGCAGGATGTCATTCTGTACCCAAACATATCTTGGTCACAAATCTTGACACTCACAGCAGTTTGTATTTATGGCATGAATTAATGAATTTTGCATAAAGTGGTAATTTTAGAAGGCCTGAAATGACAAGCATAGCTAGTACTGCTAGTGTTCGTTGATTAGATAATTTATGTTGACATACTTTACTCTATGCTCCACTTCTTCTGCCCACCAGTGCCAACAAAATGCAGAAGCAAGTTGAGATCAGAATGCACGAGAGTCATCTGGACCCTCCTCCACCACCTGAAGAATCCATGTGTGGAGGCTGCTGTGACAAACTCATGAAGAATCTGTTACTTACGCTCACAGTTCTTGGCAAGTTCCTTTAGCATTTTTGTTTGTTCGTGTTGTGCTTTAGTTTGTATTATAGGTGAATGTAGCTCCCAGGTGTCAGTTTGCTAATAAAAGAACACTTGTTACTGTTGCAGTAAAATATTAATGTATAATTATAATTACCTGAAAGCTTTTACATGGAATATGGAAATGCAACAATAAGCCATCAATTAACAGCAATTTCATTAAAGCACTAAGTATGTTAAAAAAAAATAAATGTATATATTGGTTTGCTAATAGTTTTTGCATTGCATGATACTCAGCGATACTCATCAGAATATACAGCTGAAGTCAAAGAAGGTTAAGATAGGTCAAACGCTCGATGCTTCAGAAGGAAACACGATACATGGGGGGTGAAAACTTTTTGAATTTGAAAATAAGGGTAAATTTAACTTATTTTGTCCTCTGGAAAACATGTAAGTATCTTTTGTAGCTTCTGAAGGGCAGTACTAAATGGAAAAAATATGATATTTAGGTAAAAATGTACACATCCTCATTCTGTTCAAAAGTTTACACCCCTGGCTCTTAATGCATTGTGTTTCCTTCTGAAGCATCAGTGAACATTTAAACCTTCTGTAATAGTTGCATATCCCTCAGTTGTCTTCAGTGTGAAAAGATGGATCTCAAAATTATACAGTCATTGTTGGAAAGGGTTCAAATATACAAAAAAACGCTGAAAAACCAAAGCATTTGTGGGACCTGAAGGATTTTTCTGAAGAACAGAAGGCAGTTTAACTGTTCAGGACAAACAAGGGACTCATGAACAACTATCACTAAAAAAAAAAAAAAAAAAAAAAAAAAAGTCACACACACACACACAGCTGTGGATCATTTAGGTAAAAACACAGTATTAAGAATGGGCTATTTTTTTTATAAATTCAACTATTATTTTCTCTTGTGGGCTATATGTAAACATCTTTTATGTGAAATATCTTATTCAGGTCAGTACTAAATAAATTTTGTATGATCCTTCTTATTTTGGTAAAATAATTAATATTTTGCAGGTTGTGCAAGGAGTATGTAAACTTTTGACTTCAACTGTATGTATCAATGTTTCGATATATAGCCACTATAACAATAACAAGAAGAATGACAATGTGTAAAACTGTTTGCACTACAAACCAGTGTGTTCATAATTAGGATAGTACATTAAAATAATATGGTAAAAAAAATACTAGTTTGCAATCACACAGCGAAACGAGCTGTTTTGTACAGCTAAAAATAGCTGGAGGCGTATTGGACCAGAAGCCAAACCCATAAAATGTACAAATGGCCGCACCCGATCTTACAGGAAAAATGAGGTGAATATCATGCTTATTAAGTACCATTTTGTGACTGTTCCTGATTACAGTGGTTAATATATGTCTATAAAGGAGAAAATTAATTGTGTTTAGTCCTGTGCCTCAACCTATGAGGTCTGTATTTAAAATATATTAAAAAATCTATGTTCTAAGCTATTACAATTATACCAGTTTTACATGCATGTATCAGAGTGCACTTACACGAAAAGGTCCAGTATTATTTCTCTGTGAAAGGTCCCATTTCTGTACCTTGACATTCACTGTGATTCTCTGTCTCTATTTTAGGTGTGATCACTGGTTCAGTAGCTGGTATTCTACTGCGGTACGCATCACCGCTCCCCGCCGATGTCATTATGGTCATTGCCTTCCCGGGTGACATTCTCATGAGGATGTTAAAAATGGTGATTTTGCCTCTGATCATCTCAAGTTTGATCACAGGTACTGGTATACGCTTTGCTGAACACCTCCAACAATGTTATCAACACAGAACAATAATACCCCCTTTGTTTTTGTTCCTATGTGCATGCTGGCAAACCAGCATAAATATATCTGCATCAGCAATACAAGAAAAAAAATCTGCTGCAAAAGTACTGCCTGAAACGACCTCATAGTCAAAAACAGTGTTATAGCTTTTATTTTTTAAACATGGACTAACCATAGTAATTTTGTAATGATTAAGGCATTGTTTGTCCTTTTGACTTTTTCTTTGTAATCCAGAATAAGATTAAAAGCATACCTTTCAAATGTAGGGTGGATCACTTTCAGTAGCTCATAAGCAGAACATGTCTAAACATGTTACCAAAAAAGAAACGCAATTATAAATTCAAAACGTTCCAAATTCATTACTCATTCAGTAATCGCAGCAATGATTATGGTACTTAACCCTGAGGAATACCCTTTGTGTGTAACTTTTAGTATTATAGTAGCTTGAAAAAGAAAGAGTAATGCTAATGCAGTGATGTAGTTTAAATGCCATACTGTTCTGTATTGTTTAGGATTAGCAGGGTTGGATGCCAAGTCCAGTGGTCGTCTGGGCACAAGGGCTATGGTGTATTACATGTCTACCACCATTATCGCAGCTGTGTTGGGGGTGATCTTGGTGCTCCTCATCCACCCTGGTAACCCCAAACTGAAGGCCAACCTGGGCGAGGGCAAAAAAAATGATGAAGTGTCCAGTTTAGACGCCTTCTTTGATCTCATCAGAAATCTCTTTCCAGAAAATCTCGTTCAGGCTTGTTTTCAGCAGGTGTGTACATCCAATGTGCTTTGATTTCAGATAATTGCATCCATTTAATCTCAACCATAACTAAATTTCTGATCTTTCATCCACTAATTTTGATTAGTCTTTCATTAATAGTTCATTAACAGTTCGTCTGTCTCCTCATGTAGATCCAGACGGTTACTAGCAAGGTTGAAGTAGCTCCTCCTCCACCTCCGACTCGCTTTGGACGAAATGCTACCAAGGGCGCAGCGAAATATGTGATCAAGAAGTCTCTTCAATTCAAGAGCGGCATGAATGTTTTAGGTAACAAATGGCTTTGATCACATAGTATATGCATGAAATTGTCATTTACGTACTTCAATTAACATGGTGGCAATGTGTGTCTCTGTAGGTCTCATTGGGTTCTTTGTGGCTTTCGGGATATGCATGGGAAAGATGGGAGAAAGGGCCAAGCTGATGCTTGAGTTCTTCAACGTTCTCAACGAGATCGTTATGAGGCTTGTCGGCATGATCATGTGGTCAGCTTTTATGATTGTTAATGACTAGAGTAAAGTTTACATGAATTCCATTTTCACCGTTATAATATATGTAAAGTATGTACATTACCATTCAAAGGTTTGGGGTCAGTAAGAAAATATTTTTCAAAAAAAGTCTCTTATCGCATTTATTTGATCAAAAATATACAAAATGTTATTATTTAATGTAGAAATCATTCTTTGCTAATTTGGTGCTCAAGAAAAATGTCTTATTTTTTTTTAAGTTGGAAAAAAAATTGTTTGGTAACTGCGATACATTTTTTAGATTAGAAACATAGTTTTCTAACATTATAAATATCTCTACTGTCATTTTTGTTTAGTTGTGCTGTTCAGTTTAATGCTTTAATGCTTGCTTAACTAAACTCTTACTGAACCCAAACATCTGAACCATAGTGTAATGATGCTAACTTTAACAGTTTAACTGCCTTTAACTGTATTGAAATATCTGATTAACCTGTTAGTTGACTTTGCCGCACGTCTCTTTCCTGTAACAGGTATTCCCCCCGTTGGTATTGCATGTCTGATCTGTGGGAAAATCATTTCAATTAATGATTTGGAAGTGGTGGCCAAGCAGCTGGGAATGTACATGGTCACTGTCATCATTGGACTTATTATTCACGGAGCCATGTTCCTTCCCTTAATATATTTTATTATTGTTCGGAAAAACCCATTCAAATTCTTCATGGGAGTTTTCCAGGCATGGGTCACTGCTTTAGGAACAGCTTCGAGGTAAATAGCAACAGTAACTGTACCTTGTTTTTATAAACCTTTGAGAGTTAAGACACATATTGAGCCAATATTGGGATGTTTGGAAGTTGAGTTATGATTAATGAAAAGAAGGGATTTTGAAATCTATGTGTCTTTTGTAGTGCTGGGACCTTACCTGTTACTTTTCGCTGTTTGGAGGAAAATCTGGGCATCGACAAGAGAGTGACTAGATTTGTATTACCTGTTGGAGCAACGATCAACATGGATGGTACAGCGCTTTATGAGGCCGTAGCGGCCATCTTTATTGCCCAGATGAATGGAATAGAACTTGATCCTGGTCAGATTGTGACAGTCAGGTAAGACCAAAAGTCTGGACACAGAAATGGTATATACTTTATACTTTACAAAAATCTTATTCTGATGGCATGTACCTGCTGAAGGAATAGTTTCCCCAAAAATGAAAATTCAGTAATTATTTACTCGTCCAACCTTGTTCAGTGTTATTTTTTCTGTTGAACAAAAACAGAATAATCTTTGCACAGTTTTCCATACACTTCATAGTGATCATGTCTTCAAACTATTATGATGATATCAAAAAAAAAAAAAAGCAACAGACAAGCAGTCCATATGAATTGCGCTCAGTATTCCGGGTACATCCGGATCATTAAGTCAGAAAAGAACAGTACAATCTGATTTGTGAATTCAATTAACTGGTTCATTGAAAAGTGGTTTCTTTTATGAACTGGACTGATCTGGCGCTCAAGTTCAGCTCTTTGACTCGGTCGATTAGGCAGCAGCAGGTATCAGCTGATTAAATTTCAGTGTGTTTGCCTTATAAAACTATCATATTGTTTCAGAAGACTTGAAAATATAGTATTATTTCTGGCTTGATAGATATGGTAAATATCAACAACTGCTGCTCAGAGATTCTTTGGGATCGGGAAGGGTCTGCGAGCCGGGACGCCATGTCGTTCGTGTCGACGCGCTGCCCACAAGGCTATCGAAGCCACGCTCCAGTTTTTGAAGTTAACCGTTCACAACAATAAAATAAAAGTCTATCTATCCGCATCTTCTCCATTTTTTTCTTCTTGTTCTTCTTGTTATGGAAACATCAGTTCTAGCTACTTGCTTGTCGTTGGTCAGCTGTCAAAAAGGCGCTTGACATAGGGTGTTTCTTTCAGAAAAGTTTAACTTTTTTCAACTTGAAAAGACGCTCTGAGTGGCAGAAAAAGACGCCGGCGGTGGTGTTTAAAAAAGCGCTCAGGACTTTTTTGAAAACACAGTTTATTACTCCATAGGATTATAATGTAAAACAAATGCTGGCAGTTTCAAAAAAGAAACTGCCAGCAAAAAAGTGTGAACATAGCCTTACACAGTAAATCATTATTATTATTATTATTTTAATAACTGTTCACTGAAAGGTTCTTTGGGGAGCCAAAAATGGTTCTTGGCATCACTGCAAAAACACCCTTTTGGAAGCTTTATTTTTAAAGTAGAAGTTCACTTCCAGAACAAAAATGTACAAAAGACTTGTTATAGAAGACTTGAAAATGTAGCATTATTTCTAGCTTGATATAGATATGGCAACTGATAGTTGAGATTTCTTTTGGTTTTTCTCAGTTCTACAGAAAAACCAAATCACAGCGTACAGTTTTGGACCGACATTGGGGTAAATAAATAATGGCAAATTAGAAATTTTCAGTAAAATTATTCATTTCATCATCAGAACTATCTATTTGAAACAAAATATTGATAAAATCACATTTTCACACCATTTTCAAAGTACGAATGAGAGAAGAATGTGATGTATTATTCTTAAATGTTGTACCTAACCTCATATCATATCTAATATTTACATTTTGTTTGTAGCCTTACAGCAACTCTGGCTAGCGTGGGAGCTGCCAGTATTCCCAGTGCTGGTCTTGTGACAATGCTTCTGATCTTGACAGCTGTGGGGCTACCGACTCAAGACATCAGTTTACTGGTAGCAGTCGACTGGCTACTGTAAGTTAATCTCTCTTTGCTCTTTTAGCGATACAAAAAATTGATCTCAAGAAATAGTCATCAGTCAAGGATTCAGTCATAATGCCTATGATCTCCAGTTTATGATTTGTCGTTAAAGCTAATTTCTCGGCATGTTTAGCCATTCGTTTTGCATGTTAGAACAGGCACTAATGGCATTTGGAGTCATTTAGCCTTGAGAGATGTGGCACCTTTCTTTGTATCCTTCTGCTTTATCAAACAGGGACCGCTTTCGAACATCAGTCAATGTTGTTGGTGATTCGTACGGGGCGGGAATCGTGTACCACCTCTCCAAAGATGAGCTTGACATGTTCGATGCGCAGCAGATGAGGCCAGATGACTTTGAGATGGCCAAGACACAATCCTTTTTTGAGAATAACACTAACCACGGTGTATATGCATCTCACAACTCCTGTCAGCCGGTCCAAATAGATGACTGCAAGGTACATTTCACTCTCACAGACATAGAAACCTGTATGTAGATGCTTTCATTTCTTTCCCCAACACTGTATGTACCATTGTGATTTTTTTTTTACACTTTTGTATTTTTTGGTCATTCCTGATGTGAATGCATAAGACATTTAACAGAATGAAGGAATAAATAAATAAATATGGTTTATTTATTTGTTCTGGTACATGGTGAAATAGCAGTTTTTGATCCATATTAGTATCATCAATTTGGCAAATTTCTTTATTGGCATCGATGGTTCCTTGCAAATACAGAAATGGTTCTTTAGAGTCGAAAAAGGTTCTTTAGATTTTAAAATGTTCTTTAAAATGGTTCTTTTAAGAACCGTTTACTGAAAGGTTCTCTGGGGAACCAAAAATGGTTCTACTATGACACCACTGCAAAAACACCCTTTTGGAACCTTTATTTTTAAAGGAGAAGTTCACATCCAGAACAAAAATTTACAGATAATGTACTCACCCCTTTGATATCCAAGATGTTCATGTGTTTCTTTCTTCAGTCGTAAAGAAATTATGTTTCTTGAGGAAAACATTTCAGTAATTATCTCCATATAGTGTACTTCTATGGTGCCTGCGAGTTTGAACTTCCAAAATGCAGTTTAAATGCAGCTTCAAAGGGTTCTAAACAATCCCAGTCAAGGAAGAAGGGTCTTATACAGTGAACCGATCGTTTATTTATTTATTTTTTTAAATTACCGTTTATATACTTTTTAACCTCAAATGCTCATCTTGTCTAGCTCTGCGTGAAAAACTCCCATCTCATTTTCTTCTCCAACTTCAAAATCGTCCTACATCACTGCAGAAGTGTTTACAAAGAAACCAGTGTTTACAAAGTGAACGTGGAAAGAAGATCAAACGGCCTTTACGAAAAAAGGTAAAACAACAATGTAGGACGATGTTGAAGTTGGAGAAGAAAATGAGATGTGAGTTTTTCGATTTACCCTAACTGTCATGAACCGGAATACACAGAGTTGATGCAGAGCTAGACAAGATTTGAGGTTAAAAAATATATAAATGGTCAGTTTTTTTCAGAAAATAACCAATTGTTTCGCTAGATAAGACCATTCTTCCTTAGCTGGGATGTTTAGAGCCCTTTGAACCTGCATTTAAACTGCATTTTGGAAGTTCAAGCTCAGGGGCACCATAGAAGTCCACTATATGGAGAGAAATCCTGAAATGTTTTCCTCATAATTTCTTAACGACTGAAGAAAGAAAAACATCAACATCTTGGATGACAAGGGGCTGAGTACATTATCTGTAAAAGTTTGTTTTGGAAGTGAACTACTCCTTTAAGAGTGTACTAATGCCAAGATGTTCTTGGCAAAAAACGAAAGTGGTGAAACAAAGCAGTGCACACCTCATTTGTACCAAAAGCTGTTATTTCATTTTTTCAAGCTCGATGTTAAGCTTGATTTCTATCAGTAAGAAAACTGCAGTTGTTTTCTTTCTTTTTTGTGAATTTTATGCCTCTTTTTGACCCTGTGTTTCACAAATGCATAGGCCTGTGTGGTAGCACGCGTGACACGTTTTCAAAACCCCTTTATTAGGTTAGCTTTGGGCAGAGATTCACTGTAATTAGAACAAAAATACAGTTTATATTTACAAAATATTACAATTCAAATGACTCTTTCTATTTGTATTCAGTCTTTCAGCATTCTGTAAGGAATCCCGCTGCATGCAGCTATTTATTATCTGTCTTGTGGTGGGTACATTTCTGTGAATTTGGATATAAATTGTGCTGTTAAAATATCAAACTAACTGGATTCTCTGCTCCAAACCATAAACAGTTTAGTTAGCACCGGTTAATGCATTTTGACTGTGCCTTGGTCCAACAGTTAGTTGTCCCTGATAATTGCTTTCAGGTAACCTTGGCCTCAAATGGCTCCCCTGCGGACTTCTCACTTGTTGAGGAGGAACCATGGATACACGAGTAACACAGCACAAAGATCCAGCTCCGCCTTATTCTGAGTCCCGCAAGCTTATCCTTTCTGGTGAAAACCAAATGCTAATTTTGTACATATCAACAGTCAGAAGTTACCACAGAACATTTCATATGCACAAGCACTGACTTTTGTATGATATCTCAGTACATATGATACACAAAGGGAAGAGAGCGTACCTCGAAGTAGCAGGTGGTTCATTTGACATAGAGGACAGGCTGCATTTTGAACCATTGTTGTTCACGCTCAAGGATTACGATAGTTCGAATTCTAGGCCTTGGGTTTGAGCATCGGTCTGAAACCTGCTGCCTTAAGGCTAGCGCATAAAAGGATCGCAGTGGTTTGTCTAGCCCCAGATTGACCCTAGAGCACTACTAGTGGCAGGAGGAGAGAAGTGCAGCTTGTTTGCTGAAGATACCTTTGACTGGCTTGGCTTACGTGGATTAACCCTTGGTGGCGGCACTCCAGATCAGCCTCTTATAAGAGCTTACCGATGTACTTAGAGGTTCTGAAATAGTGGTTTGCCTCCAAATGCTGGCACTTATTTTAGACGCTGCCCGACGTAAATGCCACGTCAGCAATTACAGAGCGATCAGACATGAAGTATGACATTGAGTCGATTGACGTTATCTGCAAGGACTGTTGTGGACTGAATACTTTTCATTCAGACTTGAATAAGTCTCTATGCATGTTTATGTTTGAGGAAAGGGACTTGCATGTGTGTAGGTTTTGTATGTATCTGTGTGCTTTGTTAAAGGAGAAGTTCACTTCCAGAACAAAAAATTACAGATAATGTATTCACCCCGTTGTCATCCAAGATGTTCATGCCCTTCTTTCTTCAGTTGTAAAGAAATTATGTTTTTTAGAGGAAAACATTTCAGGATTTCTCTCCATAAAGTGGACTTCAGTGGTGCCCACGAGTTTGAACTTCCAAAATGCAGTTTAAATGCAGCTTCAAAGGGCATTTTCTAAAAAAAATAAAAATGTATATATCTAAATGCCTTTTACAAAAAAAGGTAAAACATAGCAATGTAGGACGATTCTGAAGTTGGAGGAGAAAATGAGATGGGAGTTTTTTGGACCCGGATGACGCAGACTACGCATGTGCATCACAGAGCTAGACAAGACAAGCATTTGAGGTTAAAAAGTATATACTTTTTTTTTTTTTTTAGAAAATAATCGTTTTGCTAGATAAGATCCTTATTCCTTGGCTGGGATCGTTTAGAGCCCTTCAAAGCTGCATTTAAACTGCATTTTGGACATTCAAACTTGTGGGCACCATTGAAGTCCACTATATGGAGATAATTCCTAAAACGTTTTCCTCAAAAAAAAAAAAAAAAAAGAAATTTCATTACGACTGAAGAAGGAAGGTCATGAACATCTTGGATGACAATGAGGTGAGTACATTATCTGTACATTTTTGTTCTGGAAGTGAACTACTCCTTTAAGTTGTCGATTTCTTTATGTATTTATTTGCTAAGTTACAATCTTGCCTTGAAGATATCAACTGCAAACTGCAGACGGAAAACTTTATGACATTAACATTAAACGCAATCCCGTTTTCTTGTATCTTAGATCGCTAATAGTGTTTGATTCTCTGAGGAGCATTCTTGAATACTCAGATATTAAGTCCAGTTGAATGGATTCGATATTCACGCTGGTGAGAGAGGCCCTCAAGTTATTTGGTGCTCAGGTTGGTAGCATGTAACAGAAAAGAGTTGACAGAATTGAGATCTACCAATACATCCGTACTATTTATTTAATAGTCCGTAATAGCAATATGACCAGCATTTCTCTTTTGCACCAGAATCTTAAAATGTTTTCATTAAAGTGCCTCCTTGCACTTTCTGTATATAAATAAATACACATGTATGCTGTTATATTTTAGATATATTTTTCATGCAAATGAAAGTGTAGAATTTCATTGCTTTTTGCCTACTGTTTTATAAAACAACGGCAATTCATGTATTCAATTCAGTATTTCAATAGATAGATTAGGTTGTCTTAAGTAGTTCTTGCTATAATACAGTACAAATCACAGGGAACAAGTGGCTGTGAAACTTTGATGAGTAAAAATGTATGTATATGAATGTAAGCATATTTTTCACTGTTACAATTCATGATGATATTGTGTCTCAAATATTGTGTGTTGTTAAACATTTTGGTAGGAATAATGACACTAGAGGGAAAAGTCAAATTACTAATCATTATAAACCAGGCTTGCTACAGATTTAACAACCTTATAGAGTGCAGAGATCTTGAGTATATCTTAAGTAAATTATACACAACCTGGATACAATATCGATAATGTAAAAGTGTGCACTGTTGGAATATCTGTTCAGGCAGGGCCTGACACATTTGTTTAGGTACAGTGATGTATATTAACAAGTATTGTATGATCATCCTGCTATTTTTATTTGTGCAGCCCTGTTTGGTTTCAAACACACTGTGTTACTTGTCTACCAAACTTGATTTTGCATCCACTTTTTAAATTTGTCTTTTTCCTCTATTTTTCTATGAAACACCTATAACAAATTGTAAATAAAGGCAATGCTTCTTGTCTCAGTGGTTTTTCTTTTTCTTTTTTTTTTTTTTTCTATTCAGTCATGCATTTTGTATCCAGCTATTTTAAGTTAACAAACTGATTACAGTTGAGGTCAAAAGTTTATATCCCCCTTTAAGAATTTGCTAAATGTTAATTATTTTATGAAAATAAGAGGGATCATACAAAATGCATGTTATTGTTTATTTAGTACTGACCTGAATAAGATATTTCACATAAAAAACATTTACATATAGTCCACAAAAGAAAATAATAGCTTAATTTATAAAAATTAACCCGATCAAAAGTTTAAAGATTCTTTTTTTTGTAATAGTTGTTCATGAATCCCCTGTACAGTTAAACTGCCTGCTGTTCTTTGGAAAAATCCTTCAGGTCCCACAAATTCTTTGGTTTTCCAGCATTTTTGTGTATTTGAACCCTTTCCAGCAATGACTGTATGATTTTGAGATCCATCTTTTTACACTGAGGACAACTGAGGGACTCATATGCAACTATTACAGAAGGTTCAAACACTCACTGATGCTCCAGAAGAAAACACGCTGCATTAAGAGCCGGGGGGTGAAAACTTTTGAACAGAATGGAGATGTGTACATTTTTCTTATTTTGCCTAAATATCATATTTTTCCATTTAGTACTGCCCTTCAGAAGCTACAGAAGATACTTACATGCTTCCCAGAAGACAAAATAAGTTAAATTTAGCCTGATCTTCAAATTTTTGATTAAACTTTTGAGCAGGTTCATTTTTATAAACTCAGCTATTATTTTCTCTTGTGGACTATATGTAAACGTCTTCTATGTGAAATATCTTATTCAGGCCGGTAATAAATAAACAATAACATGCATTTTGCATGATCCCTCTTATTTTGGTAAAATAATTCACTTTTTTGCTGATTCTAAAAGGGAGGTGTAAACTTTTGACCTCAACTGTAATTAGTTATTTAGTGTTAGTCAGTTCGTTAGTTAGTGGAAATTCCCATACCTTGTTCAAATTTCATGTTTTATTGAAAGACTCATCCCACCATAAATGTGCTCTGAGAGCTGACAAAAATACATCTTTATGGGTAATTTAATAAACTGAACAATTGTTTCATTGCGTTACAACCTGCATAGGGGTTCTCTATTTATAAAAGACAGGGCAATGTCTAACATTCAAAAATGCATCATATCTCACACAGTACATAGTACTTACAAACAGATGAAAACCAGTATAAAAATGTTTTCTCGCCATATAATTTTTAACCATCACTCAATAAGAGATAATAAGCATTTTTTATTATTGAGAAAAAAAAAAAATAATACTTTAGATTAAAAAAGAAATGTGAAATACAAGAAGATTTTTTTTTTTAATTCTGAAGCAACAAAAACAGAAGCAAACTGAATTAAAAATCGGACTCCGAGCAGAAAAAACATCACTAGTGCAAATAAAAAGTACAGTAGAGTTGAAACCTGTTAATACACAATATGCAGAATTTCAAATATTTACATTAAATACTCTTTCTCACATTCATCCAGACTGGCAGCAGTACTGTCCTCCTTTTGACCATTCTGCAGCTTCGTGACACTCATCAGTGCCACTATCTCCTGTTCTTTCTGTGACAGTGGCAGTGTTTCTGATTTACTGTAGTCTTTCTTCTGCTCTTCAGTTGTGATGTTTCTGCTCTGTCTCGGTCCGTACCACCTAGGTAAAGACTTACATTCAGTAAACTGAATTTGGACCGCGATGGCCGATGAATGTGATAAATTCACTCAATGAAAGAAATCTAACAACCAAACTTACTTGTCTCTAGTAGCAATAGCAGCAAGTATGCATACTATGGCTCCAACAACAACACAGAATGCAAAGATTATCAGCCAAGCTGTAGAAGGGAGAACATTGTAAATTGACAGATTTACATTATAGTCAGTTGAATAAAAAGTCAAGCAACTGGTGACATGTGCATTGCAGTCACAAGAACTTACTAGATGGTCCACTCTCCTCGTGAATGGGTGCAGGTGGAGGCAATGCTCCCACATTCCTTATGTCTGCAGAAGATGCATCTGTAATGAGACTTGATAACTTAACATACTGTATTATGCATTAACATCATTACAAAAATTTACATCAACATATTAAACATACGTTATGTACCACATGATGATATTAAATCTTAATATTAATTCAAATGTAGCTTATTGTTATGTCGTCAACTCCTATGGAAGCATGTTTTTGGCTAAAGGCTCATTCATACCAAGAACAACTATAAAGATAACTGTATTAGCATCCATATCAGGGACGACATTGTCTGTTTATTTTGAGCGCATGCGCGGCTGCCGCTTTATATTCTCGAGCTCGTTACAGCAGGACTATGGCAGCCCATTTCTGCCAATGAGTAAAAAAATAGAAAAGGTAATTGCGACTTTATCTCACAATTCTGACTTTTTTCCCGCAATTGCGAGTTTACTTTGCGCAGTTCTGACTTTATAACACGCAGTTGCGAGTTATTAAGCCAGAATTGAGACATAAACTCGCAACTCATGAATTTATATCTCACAATTCTGACTTTACATCAAGCAATTCTGACTTTATAACTCGCAACTGAGTTTATATCATGTAATTCTGACTTTATATCACACAATTCTGAGAAAAAAGTCTTGTAATTCTGACTTTATAACTCGCAATTGCGAGTTTATATCACGCAATTCTGAGAAAAAAAGTTAGAATTGTGAAAAAAAGTTTTTATCTTGCAATTCTTACTTTTTCTCACAATTGTGAGTTTATATTACGCAATTTTGAGAAAAAGTCAGAATAGTGAGTTTATATCTCACAATTCTGACTTAATATCACGCAATTGACTTATATCTCGCAATTCTAAGAAAAAAAGTCAAAATTGTTTATATCTCGCAATTCTGACTTTATATCACGTAATTCTGACTGAAGTTTATATCATGCAATTCTGAGTTTGAACTGCGAGATACAAACCTGCATTCGCGAGAAAATTTTTATCTTGCAATTCTGACTTTTTCTCGCAATTGTGAGTTTATATCATGCAATTCTGAGAAAGGTTTGAGTTTAAAAGTCTCCAAGAAAAAAATAATCTTGCAATTGTGTTTATATCTCGCAATTCTGACTTTATATCATGTAATTCTGACTTAATAACTCTCAATTGCGAGTTTATATTTCGCAATTCTGACTTAATTTCTCAAATTGTACGTTTATGAGAGAAAGTTCAAATATACTCATGAAATATTAAGTCAGAATGAGAAATATCATTGATATAAAATTGCAATTACTTCCCCACTCTGAAGTGGAACAGGCTTCCAAATGAACCAGGCCACACTGACACTATGTTGGTCTTTATGATCCCCAGCCAACCCCAACAATATCCAATATAGAAGTGCTAGGATTTGTAAGGATATTTACCTTTATGACTTTCCACCATTCGAGATTTCTTTTCATGAATTTGATTCTTCTCAGTTTTGTCTGGCACTGATGTACTCTGAGCTGCCTTTGTGACAGTTGCTGTTATTGTGAATTGACTAGGCTTAGGTTGTGTAAACGACTCAACTGATCCTGATCCACTGCCCTCTGTATCAAAGAACGAAACCCTAGGAGTAACAGAGGATGAGCTCTTCCCAAAATGGGGCTTGCTTGTAGGGCCTTTGCTGTCTTCATTGTGTGTCATTGTAGAGGGTTCCTCCAAGGCAGGCACAGGGGGTTTCTCATCAGTTTTGGGGGCAGAAATTTCTCTTTTTACTCTTCCCATTATCTCCTCCACATCTAGTAGAAAGCCTTCAGTCTCGACCTCTGTAAGAATGTCTTCATGTGTTTTTTCGTCTTTGTGAGAAAACAGATAAAGGATTACTTCAAAAAAAGCTTAAATATTTAAATGTTAAATCAGTGTTTTGCATTTCGCTGATGCCAAAGCAAAATAAAGGAGTGGAATGTTACACTAAACCATGCAGATACTTTTCTACAGTGAGTGAATGGTTAAACAAGAGACAATAATGACGAAGGATTCGCTTCCTGAGTATTCAGATACAATCAGCAACTTTTTGTTCTTCCTTCATTGTCGTACTGCAGGTGCGTAAAAAATGCGTGAGGTCACAGAGATATGACTAATGCTTTGGATTAGGTGTGGTTGGATAATGAACAATGAAGTGTATGTCTGCTGCATGTCTTGCTTCAGAATACACACCCCTCAACTCAAAAGGTAAAGTGACTGCATCAAAAGTCTAAGCAATTTAAGGCAATGAAGCACATGATATAGAAATATAATTCTACTGCAGGCAATAGAGGGAACGTACTTGCTGTGGCTGTGTTTCCATTGGTTAAGCTCTCAGAGTTAGATTTACCAGTATCTTCACAGTTTAGTGATGTATCTTTATTAGAGGGAAATAAAATGTCAGTAAGACAAAACCTGTTTGAAGCATGTTTGTTTTTTATGGTGTTTCTCAGTAAAATACCCTGCTTTTTTATACTCTCACTTGACGGGTTAAAGCAGTAGACATTGGAAAGATATTCTGCCACTTCAGGATGGAAGGTGATCTCAGTGGAACTGGAGTCACAGTTTGAACCATTAACGTGTGGGAGGAACATGACATTTTGTCCATCTATCCAGCCATATCTAAACAAAGGTGTGGGGTTCATTTAAAAATTAAGTACTGCCATTAGCTAATATCAAAAGAAGTGCATTTATGTCTCAACATGTTATTTAGCTCTAGGCTAAGGCTATTGTGCACAGCCTGCTTTCTTTACCTGCATGTTCTCAAGCCTTTTTTATAAGCGTCATTGACCTGTTCCTGTGTTGCGAGTTTGTAACCTAAACTCTGACACAATTCAAAACCCTGTTGGAAAGTAAGAGAGTAACGGCTGGTTCCCTCAACATGAAAAACACCGGCAAAGCCGCATCTGCCACCGGAACCTGGCAAAAGGGATACTAACGTGAATATTTAAAGTCAGAAATCTTAATTCATTTTTTGTTTTCCTTGTATAATCGCACTAATGATTCGTTTTAAAATGAGTGCCAGATGTGTGTGTAACAGATGAGCAATTTAGCGTGAGGTATCATTAGATAAATCTCTTAATGATTCATTGCATGTGCAGACATGAGCACATCAATAACACATCTAGGGCATCTGTAATCCACTGACTTTGTAAATGACCTCTCGTTCTTGTCTCAAAATAACATGTTTGGACCAGCATACAATTTAAAAGACATCAATTAGTGGAACAAATGATATAAAGTGCGCAGAAGAGGGAAAAAGAAAGATTAATGTGACTATAAACTGGCACTAGATGGATTGAGACACTATTCTGGTCTTGATTTCCAGACTTGCTTGAAAGTGAAAAAAACAAACATCAACAAAATGAGTTGATTTTTTTAAATGAAAAACTCTTAAAATCTTATGTTACTTTGTATCTTGAATTAAGAATGTTTAGATTTGTACTGGAAAACAAGAGAAAATACTGAGTAAGAAAATAATTTTTGCAGTGATGTTAACATCTGAGAGAGGAGTCACACGAGGTTAAATAACTCTTGAGGAACTGAGTGAATGTATTATGCGTACAATAAACTTAAGCCATGGGCTCTGTTGCAGAAAGTTCATTACTCTGGAATATTATCTTATCTGTATCAGTTAACACCTGTCAGATCTTAATTACATCAATAAAGATATGACGTTTATGTAAGACAGACTTAGGCCTTTATCTTCAGTTATATTATGTGAAATTTATCTACTGAGAACAACGTCGATACACTAAACTAAACGTGGAAAAACAAGATAGCCTACAAAAATCTTTATTTACATTCTGATCCTTACGATCACTTTTGCTATCATCTAACAGTTAAACTTTAATTACACTAATCATTTAATTACACTGTTAAATGTAATTTTTTTAGCAAATCTCAATTTAAATACACACTTTTATAACGTACATTACAACGACGTGATGCGTAAATTCACTTACGATAAGCATTTACGATAAAATGATTATTAGTGGAAATGTGCGGGAACTTTTTGTTTTCCTCTATGATTTATTTCCTCTATCTTTCAAATCTCACAGATAACAGCAGAGGTCAGCTGAAATTGCCTCTTCAGATTAATGATGAGCTTTATAACCATAGCCTTTGTTGCAGTCTCACTACTACAGTCATATCAGTATCACAAGTATGACCTCATCCTGCAATTGTAAATGCGCCTTGACCAAGACTATACAGTATGGAAAGACACCCGCCACCAAAAGCACCTCTGAAATAAAAAAGTAACACATTCACCATCACTCACCCTGAACTGGGGCTGCCTGAAGTAAAGCTGGCGATCCAGTAGCAAATACTACAAATAACAAAGTCCACATGTTTAGTGCTGGTTCATGTGCTGGATAAAGGGAAGGATACCTGTGTGTTGGCCCTGAACCGGTATGGTTCTTACAATGCTATGATTCTCCACGAGTCTTTGTACTTTTCTGAACTCTCTAGAGATGTACCTCACCTATTATATACTCTCAGACTAAAGTACTTGCTGACACACTCTGCGCAGTGATGGGTGGTGCTATGGAGAACACACCCTCGTCATTGTCTCTCACACTTCCTCTCTATCTGCGTCTGTGCAGCCAGCATTAACATGTCAGACACATTTGCATAAATCACTTCAGAAAAAAAACACAGTACTGGTGAATTTCACAGATTAGTCTGTTTATGTATGCTGCAATTTTAGTATTTCTGTAAGTACATGTGTAGTAATTTTGTACTGTACTGCACTGTTTGCAATGTTTCTGTGATCTAAATAAATGATTCAGATGTTCAACTGGAGCAAGTCACTTACAGACAAAACACTGTATAAAATACTGGAACCACATATTAAGTGCCTTTAACTACTATGTACTAACATTTAAATAAATAATAAGATCATATTCACTTACTGTGTAAATTATTATTTTTTTATGTTTCATTTTTAGTAAAATGATGTAATAATTATGTCATATTATTATTTCTAACACATTTTTTCAGAAATATATTTTATCCATTAGGAGAATACTTATAATTTCACATATATTTTGTGCACTTGCTTGAAAATGTCTTTATGTCTCTTAAATTAGAGTTTTTGCAATTTTTATTTTTTGCAAAGATTATCTATATTTCTTCATCCTAAATACCCCAGAAAAATAGGTTCAAATAAGAAAACATTTAATTTTACTCACTTCCACAAAAATTCTGTGACCTCCTCTATATTTGATCTCTAATAACTTATTGTCACGTGCATATCTGGTTATGTTCTGTTTTGGTTTAGTTTGGTTCAATGTTTTGTTATTGTCGCACCAGCCTGAGTTCTGTTTTTAATTTCTATGGTTGTACACGTTCTGTTTCTTCTCACAAATTCAAACCATGAGGTTTCCTTTGTTCATTGTCCAGTATTGGTTGTGTCAAAAAGTTATCTCTTAGTGTTGCCTCAGCGTTTGTGTATCTAACACAAACACTGGTATGTGTATCTAACATATTACAGAATACCGGACCTAGAGAAGTTTTCTTTCTTTCTCTCTCTCTCTCTCTCTCTCTCTCTCTTATTTGTTATCTTCAACCATGGACCTACCTGCTGTCTAACTCCTTTTCCAGGAAGACTGTTCCCACACCAGAGACCTCTTGGATTTGGCATGCCAAACTCACTATCCGGACCATGCATCTGCTGACCGGTCGGCAGAAGAATTTCACTGCTTCCGTGAAGTAGGTGCTGGTGAACAACAATTCTGCCTTGCAGAGGTGGATTTCACCAGTCCCACTCCAAATTCAGAGTCCAGCTAGCTGCCTTCCCTTGCACTTCACTGAGCTGTTATCTGAGCCCACCTTAGACACAGATCTTGAGCCTGTCATGATGTCAGTGCCCGAGGTGATGCCTGAGCCCTTCATAGGCCCGGAGCTCAATGATGAGTCTGACCAGGTGCGCAAGCCGGTAACATCGCCCAACCCCGAGAGAGTTTTGATGGAGTGCCCTGTGCCCTGGTTACTTTCAGTCCCTCAGTTCATCCTCAGTCAGTTCCACCCGGGTGCTCTGATTCTCCTCAGGCCTTCCAGTCTCCAGCTCTGCCTTGGCATGAGGATCCCCTGTCTCTACCTCCAGCCACTGACCACCAGACTCCACCTTGGCCCTCCGACCCATCAGCTCCGCCTTGGCTCCATGTGCCCTCAGCTCCACTGTGGCCAATCATCCCACTTGATCCACTAGGCTCTTTTGTCCCTCTGACTCCCCCTTGATCAGTCGTTAACCTGCCTCTGGTACAGGATTCCACTTCTCCGGCTTTGCTGCATCCCTCCATCTCTTTTTCTCAGTCGGACTCCTACTTCCCTCTAGCTCTGCCTTTGTCCTCCATCACTCCGGCTCCACCGCAGTCTTCCGGGATCCTGCCTCTCGCCTTCAGTGTCACTCTGCCTCTGTGTCTCCCCGGTCCACCTGGGTCTCCACCTCCAGCGACCCTTGACTCCACCGTGGGCCTCCTTCCTGGATGGACGCTGGATCCCTGCCTGGCTCGTTCCACCATCATCTCCATCTGTCATCTCCCTTGGTTTCCTGCTCTCTGCCTTTTCTGCGTCCTCCTCCGGAGCCCCACCTTCCCTAATGTGTTGGACTGTTCTACGGTAAGAGGACGCACCTTCCGGGAGGGGGGAGTTCTGTCACATGCATATCTGGTTATGTTCTGTTTTGGTTTAGTGTTCCTGTTGTGCCTGCCTGAGTTCTCTAGTTAGTTTCTATCATTGTTAATTAGTCTCCACATCTGTTCTGTTTCTCTTCACATATTCAAGCCCTGAGTTTTCCTTTGTTTATTGTCTGGCATTGGTTGTGTTCGGTGTGTTGTTTCCAGAAGTTATCTTCTAGTGTTTCCTCAGTGTTTAAATAAAACAGTGTTTTTGATGTATCCTCTGGCTTCTGAATCTAACACATTACACATATTGTCAAGGAGTACATTAATATCCCTTGTTGGGTACATTTTTATGGTTTGCAATTTTGTATGATTTTAATTGCCTGCATTTAATTGCATGTACACCTTAACTCACCTTTAAACCTAACTATACCATGAAACCTGTCTCTAACCTTACCTGCATGCCATCTTAGTAGCAGCAAAACTGTTTTGTAATTCAAGAACATAGTAAGTACATTGTACTAAACATTCTTTAATGTAAGTAGGCTACATACTAAAAAGAACTAATATAAAACAGAAGCAAAACGTATTGAATTTCTCTTCTTAAAATGAAAAAGGTGAACACTGGGAGTAAATAGCCTAGTTTGTGGTGAGGAGGGTGGCTTCATGTATTATGGTGAGTCAGTGTGAACATGCTGTGGTGTGGCTGACTCAGGTGTGTGAAAAATGGCCTCGCCCTCATGTCTGCTGATACACGTTCACTTCCTGATTCAAGTGCGGGAAGAAAGTGAAGGTGGCTCGTAGGAGGTTGTCACTTTTTTCTCTCATGTTGGTTCTTGTGGAACTTCAAAAGAAATCAATAAACTATTACGTAACTTGGCTATTTTCTTAACATTTTACCTATGACGTCTATACCAAGTTAGCATGAGTTTCAGTCTATGGAGATCAATTCAATCTATGACGTTGGAACATATTGAGAAAGAGGAAATCGATTTTTTTACTGTTTCAAGATATGAATGATATTTGTTTTTCTGGAGTTATTATTACCTTATTATTACATTACATTACATTACATTACGTTAATGAAAGGCCATGCACTGCATAATTCTGCAAGTGGCCAATATCAAAATTGTGTGGCGAAATAGGATCAATAAAGTCCCATTTTTGGGCTTAGTGTTAAGGCTGTGAACTACAAGTTATCAGGACATAGTTTGTGCAGTTATGTATTTACAAAAACACACTAATTTTCCGACGATCCTTCTAAACACACATAAAGTTGGATTTCCCAACAAAAGTCGAACTAAGATCATATAAACAATTCAAATATAATAATAATTATCCAACAGCCTGTTTCATTGAAATGTTATGTAATACGTAACGTTACACAGAATTTACAGTACTAAATGACGCAGAAAGTGCCATCCATCAATTATATTGTTAGATCATTTATGTCTAAGTGTACTGTAGTAACTGTCTTACACTGTAATATTGTTTTTTTAACCATACCAACACACATTTTTAATGCTACTCTGAACACAGCTGCACCAAAACAATGTATTAGGATACACAAGATTATTTTTCGGAATAACGGAAAGCGCAATACTTGCACGTGCATCATTGCGTGACATGCAACACACATGTACTCACTCTCACACTGTGACACTGGAATACCAGATAGTGCTTGTCCAATAAAACAATAAAAAAATCGTGTTAATCCCCACAAGGACAATACGTTGTGAGGACATAAGTCATACTTTTTATTGTATAAACACAAAATGTTCTGTAAGGGGTATCTCTGGGGCAGTTGTGGCCTAATGGTTAGAGAGTTGGACTTGTAACCCAAAGGTTGTGGGTTTGAGTCTCAGGGATTGTAGGTGGGGGGAGTGAATGACCAGTACTCTCTCCACTCTCAAATCCACTACTGAGGTGAGACCCTTGAGCAAGGCACCGAATCCCCAACTGCTCCCCGGCCCCCGCAGCATTGGCTACTCACTGCTCCGGATCTGTGTCCACGGTGTGTGTGTGCACATGGATGGGTAAAATGCAGAGCACAAATTCTGTGTATGGGTCACCATACTTGGCCACAAATCACCTCCTTTCCTTTCCTTTCCACAATGTATATAATATCCTGAAAAACTGATAAAGAGAGAGAGAGAAAATAAATTAGTGAAGCTACCTTCTTGAAATGTGTTTTTGCTGGGTGGGCTGTCTGTGTCGACAGAGAATCTTCATAATACATACCTGCCTTGGTGAAAAAAACAGCATATGCTGGTAGGTATGTTTTGATGCTGGGATGCTGGTTAGGTAGGTTTTGATGCTGGTTTATGCTGGTCCTTAGCTGGTCCTTGACCAGTAACATGACCAGCATAAATCAGCAAAGGACCAGCATAAACCAGCATCAAAACATACCTACCAGCATATGCTGTGTTTTTCACCAGGGTGTTTTTTTTTTTTTTTTTTTTTTTTTTTTTTTTTTTTTTTTTTTTTAATGTTTCATGAACACTCATTCTCACAGTGTACAATAAACCGTGATTTCTCAGTTATTGTAGGTCTTTCAGTATTTTTCAACCAATAAATAAATGAATAAATAGAGTGCCATTTAACATGTAAAATAGCTTGAAATTCTCTTAATAGTCCAGTTATCAGGAAGTATACCAAAACAGAATAATAATAATAATAATAATAATAATAATAATAAAAAAAAAACATGTCATATCATGAGACTGACTTCTTTCCAAAGCTTGTTTTATTTTTCTCAAAATCCTGGATACAATTAATTAATTGCAATGAATTTTGCACTGTTACATTTGGGACAAACACCAGCTGAGTTACTATTAATTCTGTTTAACATTATGCGTGTACCTGCTTGACCATATTTTAGCTGTAAAAATGTAGGGAGTAAGTGTTAGGTTACAGTTTGTATCTACCTGTATTTAATAACAATAGTTTATGCAATATCCCCATTTAGGCAGTTAAACAAAAGATACTGTTAAAAAAGGGGGGAAACGAAAGAACAAGCGTGTGTGTTTTTTGATATTTTTGACATACTTACTTCCTTGTTTGGGGGTCTTTTATCGTTTAAAACTCTTCACTTCCGTCTTCCGCTGAAGCGCTTGCTGTGTGATCACGTGTTGGTTTGCTGTTTTGGGTTGTTTTGCGCTGCGAAACCAACTGGAATGTAAATTCTAACAGTTTGAGCCTTTTTCATCATTGTCTTTACAGTCTTTTTTCAGTGTGTCAAGAATGTCGTCAATCGTGAACACTAAAACCGAGGAGTGCAACGGAAAAGAAATAGGGGTAAAACTAATATACTGTCCTTAACCCTGGTTTTGTGGAGTATCTGAAATACTCGATATCGTTTGTTTCTCAGAATCGAGACAGCAGCATTAAAGATCTGGTCAGAAGTGTGTTTTATGTGGGTAATCACGCAGTAACAGATCTTAAATTGTTGTTTAAGGATCAGGAACATCCACGTGTGCTGATCCCAGAGCTCTGCAGACTCTTCTATCAGCTGGGCTGGGTGACAGGAACCGGGGGAGGAATAAGCCTGCGGCATGGGTTAGTCAAGGCATTTTAACGTTACACCATATTTGATACATCATACACCATATTTGATACATCATACACAATAATCACTTCATACGTGCTTTTTTCCCTTCTGCATAAAGGTTAGAAGAGTGAACTATAAAAGATTATGCCAAACAAGCTATTAGTCTTTCTTTTCTAGAATTTTATTTATTTATTTATTTTTTTTAAGATAAGGATGGTTGCATCACCATGATGTTTCTGACATAATCTTAAAATTAAAATTCTGTGTAATTACGACATGTTCAAGCTTCCTTGTGTACCGTACCATAGGGATTTTATACATCATCTGAAAATTGAGTAAATAAGCTTTTCACTGGCATGTGGTTTGTTAGGATGGGACAATATTTGGCCGAGATACAACTATTTGAAAATCTGGAATCTGAGGGTGCAAAAAAAAAAAAATAAATAAATAAAAATATTGAGAAAATCACCTTTGTCCAAATAAAGTTCTTAGTAATGCATATTAATAATCAAAAATTACATTTAGATATATTTACGGTAGGAAATTTACTAAATATCTTCATGAAACATGATCTTTACTTAATATTCTTATGATTTTTTTGCATAAAAGAAAAATGTATCATTTTGACCCATACAATGTATTTTTGGCTATTGCTACAAATATACCAGTGCTACTTAAGACTGGTTTTGTGGTCCAAGGTCACATATAATGCAATATATGTAAGTGCATTAACTATTGCTTAAATTCAAATAAAATCTATATGAAATTATCATATAAAGCAAACAAACGTCTTTAGAAGATTTGGAACAAACCACTTGATTAATATTCAACTTATTTTAAGATGCATTTATAACATTTTTGGTTACCTGGACTTTTAATAGAGGGGCAGAAACCTTTTAGGTTTCAGTAAAATTATTTTAATTTGTGTTTTGGAGATGAATTAAAGTCATACCGGTTTGGAACAACATGAGTGACTTTTTTTAAATTCCTAGGTGAATTTTCACTTTAATGGCCATCGAAATCATTTTTATTTGATAAATTTAAAACATGCATTGACCGTGTACTTGCAAATGTGTAAAATTTATTGTAATGTATAGTTATTTCTTCTTCCAGTGAGCACATTTATATAGCTCCCTCTGGTGTTCAGAAGGAGAGAATACAAGTAAGTTTTTGTTTTTTGTTTTTTTTTTTAATCACATGCACCACACATCACTAGCTTTTTGCTGCATGTACAATAACACCAACAAACTATCATTCCACTCCTGTTTTTAGCCAGAGGACATGTTTGTGTGTGACATTGATGAGAAGGACATCAGTTGTCCACCTCCACAGAAGAAGCTGAAGAAAAGCCAATGCACGCCCCTCTTCATGAACGCCTACACAATGAGAGGTACCTGTCCACGCACAGTGGGTTGCTAACTTGTTTCTGTTCTGTACAGTATTTAAAACACTTTGTCATTTCTTTTTCACAGGAGCTCAGGCAGTAATCCATACACACTCAAAGTCTGCTGTCATGGCAACTCTCATGTTTCCAGGCAAGGAATTTCGCATCACGCATCAAGAGATGATCAAGGGGATTCGAAAAGGAAACTCTGGTACAAACTACAGGTTGTACTTGCTGCTAAGATGCTTTACTTATGCCATAGTGTTTATTCCAGAAAAGAACAGTTGTGATTGTAACGTCAGCATCTAAAATTCTGCTTTTACTTACTGTTTGCATGTGTTTTGACTCAGGTATGATGACACTCTGGTTGTTCCAATTATTGAGAACACCCCAGAGGAGAAAGACTTGAAAGAGCGCATGGCCCGAGCCATGGAGATGTACCCCGACTCCTGCGCTGTTCTCGTCCGCAGACACGGGGTCTACGTCTGGGGAGAGACCTGGGAGAAAGCAAAGACTATGTAAGCTATGAAATGCACACCTCATTGGCTATATTTTGTGTATGTATACATCATTTATCTTTCAAATCTGTATTATTTTTCAGGTGTGAATGTTATGACTACTTATTTGACATAGCTGTGCAGATGAAACAATGTGGCCTGGACCCCTCTGCTCTTCCCACTGAAGATAAAGGCATTGTTTGACACATTTAAGTCAAATAAAGCAACAATGTTTTTAAAATAATAAATTCTTATTGCACCTTGATTTTGAAAATGTACAGTTCAGTATTTGCAATTAAATATTTTTAAATACAGTATTATAAAAACAGTATTCTTTTCAGTATTTTTACAAAGATAAATGTCAGTTACCTGCGAACAGAATGAAATGTAAGAATGCTGATTAGAACGGCTGACATGCCAGTCTACAGCATTCTGAAACTAATTAATGCCATTTTTCTTTTCGTGTGGATGTTTTGATGCTTGGCAACAATGGCATCATAATGTCATGATTAGCATTTGTTGCCAAGTTTGGCAGCTGCTTGTATTAAAATGAAATTGCTATCAAAATTAAAAGTGCTTATAAGCTAAAATTGTTTATACAGTTATAACTGTATATTTGTTGGTTTTCTCCAAAAGTGTTAAGTAAAATAATACTTCAAAGTAATATCCACTTAAATGATTATAAATACTGTTTTTGTCATTTATTATTATATATAATACCTACAAAGTGTGGGGTTGATACGATTTTTTTTGTTTTTGACAGAATTGCTGCATTTATTTGATCAAAAATACAGTGAAACCAGTAATACTATGAAATATTAGAACTGAAAATAGCTGATAATGTTTAATATATTTTAAAATGAAATATATTTCTGTGACAGGCTGAATTTTCAGCAGCCATTACACCAGTCTTCAGTGTCACATGGTCCTTACTTTAACTTTCAAACAGAGGTACAGAAACAGAGGTACCTCTTAGGTTTCAATAAAAATATTTTAATTGGTGGTTTAGAGATGAATCAAAGTTATACAGGGTTGGAACAACATTAGGGGAAAGTAAATGATTTGTTTAATTCCTATATGAATTTTCACTTTTATGCCCATTAAAATTATTTTTATTTGAGAAATAAAAAACATGCATGTACCATGTACTTGAAAATTTATAAAATGTAATGTATAATTCATTCTTCTTTCAGTGAGCACATTTATATAGCTCCCTCAAGTGTTCAGAAGGAGAGAATATCACATATCACTAGCTTGTTGCTGCATGTAATAAAATAACACCAACAAACTATTGTTCCATTCATGTTCAAAGCCAGAGGACTTTGGTCCTTCATAAACTATTTTAATATGCTTGTTTGCAGTGATGGGAATAACGGCGTTAGAAATAAACGGCTCTATTTTTCAATAAGGAGTAATCAAACGAATTACTGTTTCTCCGTTACAACGCCATTACCGTTACTGACAATAAAATGTGGCGTTACTATAATTTATTATAACATTATTATAAATATAATTTCATTTTTATATTATTTTTCAGTTCATCTGAATGGATGTGCAGCGTACCTGTATTTGACAAACCATAAACTCTAGTGTGAATTAAGGCACACAACTTTGTCTCACACACACGCAAAGAAAGATACACAGCGAAAGAGTCTTATATACCATGCAGAATGACGCGTTGCATGTAGACGATATTCTTTGCTGTTTTTTCCTGTCAAAATAACACCGGAGTTCTTTTGGAACACTTCGGCTTTTAAGAACTACCGGTTTCTCCGGTAGTAGGCGGAACTAATGCGCAAACGGCAATCTCATTGGCTGGCGCTCACCTATTATCATCCCTGTTTTGATTTCAGCAAATCAGTTGGAGAGAACGCAGACAAGGTGATTAATATTCATGAACCCAGCACCTCATTAATCCTTTTTATATTGTTATTAGTAGTAGAATTTGTAGTAGTTTTGTTATCTTTTCAGTATTTTTTTTTATTTTTTGCCCCATTTTTTATAGAAACACTAAATTACAAACAATATCTTAAGCACCACCACCAATCCTAAGTTTAGTCAATATGACAAATACACATTTATACATGGTTATTTTAAAGTTCTAATTACTAAAGTTTAATGCTAAGTTATCAAAATGTCATATTATAATTCTTGACTGACTGATGCCAAGTGTACATTCAGATACTTAAAAAAATGCCATTAAGCTTTATATACTGTATCTGGTGAGTAACCTAAAAATGTCATTCAATTTATTGAAATTTCATTCATTTAACATTTTTAATATTGGGGGCATCCAAGCTATTTGACATATTCAAACATTTTTAAAAAAGTAAAACAGTAGTTACTTTCCCTGGTAATTAGTTACTTTTATAATGATTTACCAACTCAGTTACTATTTGTGAGAAGTTACTAGTTACTATAACTAATTAAATTTTTAAAGTAACATGCCCAACAGTGCTGATTTGTTGCTTAAAAAATATTTCTTGTCATTCATTCCAAAAACAGTTGTGTTTTTTTTTTTTTTTTTTTGAAAGTGTGATGCATTTTTATTTCCCCCTAAGTTTAGAAGAAAGTTCAAAAGAGCAGCAATTTGTTATAATATATATATATATATATATATATATATATATATATATATATATATATATATATATATTTATTATATTATATATTTTTTTTTTTTTTTTTAAGTTACAGTCCACAACTTCTTGAACATCAGTAGAAGTATGTATTATATTGTTTCTGAACTCATCAGAGGGTGGGTTCTCAAAGCATCAGAATGGTCATGTTGATGCTTTTAATGAGTCCTAACTGCTGCTGGATCAGCTTAATAGTATCTTAGTATAGTTTGTTAAATGTTATGCTTTTGACTTATGGTATTATTGACACTGGAACTGTGTGTACTAGGCACTTAACTGAGATTCAAACCATATATACAGCATTATGTACATTCACGAAAAGCAGCCAGGAGATGGCACTGTTGTCTCAGTGGCCTTCTTGTAGTTCTCAAGAATTCTTGTGAATGTGCCCTCTGCAACTTCAAACATGTTTGTATTAGTCATTTTTAGTACGTCTGCATTTAACAGCTTGAGTGTCAGTGGAATATGAAAACAACTGTGTTGTGCCAGAGTCAGAACTCCGAGAAAAACTCTATCGAATGATATTTGAGGGAATCGTGAAGCCATGTTTTACTGCCATCCATTTTGTACTGCTTCTGCCTGCCCATCCATTTGAATGAACATTATTCTCAAAGGCCCTGTAATTCACAAGCTTCCCGAGCCTGCTAGAAGCTACAGGGCTGGTCTGAACTGAGCTTGGGTGATTCAAACCCCCTCAGAGGCTGGTCTCATCATCCCTCCATATGCTGTTGCAGTTAACATCTCTGAGGCAATGCCTCTTGTTGTCGAGCAGGTTTCATCAGCTTACTCAGTGCAATCAAAATATGATCAAATCTGATGCACCCTCCTTTCTAAACTGCTGCAGACCATCACTGGCAGAGATCTAAATGCAACTGATGCTGAGTGAAAAATGTCCATAATGTTCAGTAGACCCACAGAACACAATATGACTTGATGTTATTTCATTGCGGTGTTTTTTTTCACAATTGACACAAGAATGATGAAGATATAGCATTTAAGAATATAGATTCCAGTTATTTGTAGAATATGAATTTGACTGAGCACAATCTTTTACATCAGTGTCTATATGAATATGAATATTTCTGAAGTGTGTCATCTCTATGAGTGAAGCCCATGGATAACATTCAGATTTATGCTTCAGAAATAATATTCAGGCTATGTTTCACTAAGTGGAGATAACAGGCCTGTCTGTGTAATATCTTTTTAAGATGGTGTTTACTACAGAATTTAGTTTTCACAGTGGAGGACCTGCTGTGTGCACCCTTCGTTTATAAGATATAGCTTGTATGTCGCTATATTGAGTTCAAAAGTTTACATACACCTTGCAGAATCTGCAAAATGAGAGGAAGTTTTTTTTTTATTTAGTACTGACCTGAATAAGATTTTTCACATAAAAGACATTTACATATAGTCCACAAGAGAAAATAATAGTTGAATTTTTAAAAATGACCCCTTTCAAAAGTTTACATAAGCTTGATTCTTAATACTGTGTTGTTACCTGAATGATCAACAGCTGTGTTTTTTTTTAGTGATAGTTGTTCATGAGTCCCTTGTTTGTCCTGAACAGTTAAACTGCTTGCTGTTCTTCAAAAAAATCCTTCAGGTCCCACAAATTATCTTTTTTTTTTTTTCAGAATTTTGTGTATTTGAATCTTTTCCAGCAATGATTGATTGAGATCCATCTTTTTTTGATCCAGAGGACAACTGCAACAATGGCACCCACACCGAGGGCAGCGCCGTTTAAATAAATATACAAATACTTGCTGCGTATTTCTTCTCAATAACAAAATATATATACACAACAAAAATGACAGCAGTGAGAAAGCAGGAGTTAAGAAAAATATAGTTTCACAGAATCTAAAGATTATTATTTTTTTTTTTTTCTTTTTTTTGTCTGTGCCATTTTCTGTTGATGCGTAAACAAATTTAACTGGCTGCGGAGAGTGCTAGTAACTGATCAGTTATAGCAAAATAAACATGAATGAAAATTTTAAAAAGATATATTACATCTTAACAAAATGTTTAATCACTCATCCACATTTCCATTTAACTACATTTACCTTAGAAAAAAAAAAACCAGATAGCACATATACATCTGCAAGATGTCTGTTAAAGATCACTTGATCTGGAAAACATCTGCTGTGTACAAACATCTGACATACATTCTAAATCATAAACATCTTAAAGACATCTAATAGATCTCTATTTGACATCTGATAGGAAATGTCCTACAGATGTATTGCAGATGAGCAAACACTCTAAAAAAATATGTCTTCCAAATGAGGACGTCTCCATGATGTATCTCTAGCATACATTCATCACAGAGACGTCTATTTGACGTCTACATTTACATCTGAAAGATGTATTTTTTTTTAGAGTGTTTGTTCATCTGCAATACGTCTATAGGACGTTTCCTATCAGATGTCTTTAAGATGTATATGATTTAGAATGTATGTAAAACTGACATCTTACAGACATCTGTCAGATGTTTGTACACAGCAGATGCTTCCCAGATCAAGTGATCTTTAACAGATGTCTTGCAGACGTACCCCTGATAGCACACATACATCACAGAGATTTCTATTTGACGTCTGCATTTACATCTGGAAGACATTTTTTTTTTTTTTTTGAGTGTTTGCTCATCTGCAATACGTACGTCTATAGGACGTTTGCTATCAGATGCCAAATAGATGTCTATTAGATGTCTTTAAGATGTTTATGATTTAGAATATATGTACAACTGACATCTTACAGACATCTGACAGGTGTTTGTACAGAGCAGATGCTTTCCAGATCATATAATCTTTAACAGACATCTTGCAGACGTACATGTGCTATCTGGGATGTGTGCTCTCAGGGCAATCATTGTACATAGTTTGTTAGTTAGCCTAGCTAGGAAAAAAATTTTGCTAAATATATTTGTCACTAAATCTGTTTGACATAAAAATTGGAGATTTGTAATAGATTATATAAAAACAATGTGCACTTTATTTGCAATTTAAATTTATACAAATAAGCTTTTGAGTGCTGATTATTACTACAGGCTTCTTTAAATACTAATAGCAATTTAATTGAAATGTTTTGGCTCTGTTGTTAATTTTAACCTTTAATATATTGTAGTAATGTACCAAGTAACAGGATTCATTATAGGCTACTGTAGTTTACAGAATTATTTCTGAGAAATTAAAATGTACCTTAATATTGAATTAAATCAACCTCAATAAAGCTTTTGTCATTCAGAATTGAATAAAATGGTGAAATCTGTATTTTTCACATTTGCTGTTCTGTTTGAGACAAACGTCTTATACAGACATATCGATGTACTGTATGGATCCAAGATAAAAATTTAGATTATGCCTGCATAGAGGTCCCAGCGTCTTATATAGTCATATGTATGTATGGATCTAAGCTAAAAATTTAGATTCTACCTGCATAGAGGTCCCATACTCTAGAGATGAAGGAAAATGTTGGCTACTTGAAAACAGCAGGGCTGTACTGCAGGCAATCAGGGGTCAAGCGTAATTTGCTGTCTTTGTGCGTAGCTCCCACTGAGCACCATCTATCAAGATGGATGACTAATTCTCTCTCTCTCTTTCTCTCTTTCTATAAGGGACAATTTGCCCTGTTGAGTGAATCCAAGAGAAAGGAATGTGGCTAATGACCTGAATATCCTGGCAAGGAAGTTATGAGACCACCAAACCTGTTTATCAAAAGGCTGAAAATGTCTGCTGTGGGCTAAAATGAATCAGGGAAATCTGTTAGTGCATGAGCGCAGTGAACCAAAGCCACCTAAATTGACAATGTGTGTATGCAGGTACTTTGAACATAAGTTGCTCTTATCGATTTCAAGCACATAACCTTCTCTGACAGGTTTTAGAGGATTCAGTGTGGGCGCATATGAAGAGTTGAGGTAACAATGCTACAGATACAGGTTGGCCTCTATGTGTCCTGTAGTGCATGTGTTATGTTTTACGTTTAACAGCTATGATTAAAAAGCAGAACATCATTAAATGAGTCTGAGCAATGCTTGAAATACAACTTATTACCAGGTGCATATGACTCAGCTTCTATTATTTTCATTTGTATGGTGCTGTAGATAAAAAAACAACCTGTCTAGAATATCTGAATAAAATATGAGTTATTCTTTTGGTTATAACTGAATTAAAGTTAAAATCATAGCAACATGATATATTGAGTTTTTATAATTACCTGATAACAGTGAGTCTTATAGTAAGAATATAATATATCACTCAACATAATAGTCCTATTAGTAATCCATAGTAATGTAATGTTCCTTAACAAATGATTGGTTGCTAAACGCAAAATGTCCTGCTTATTTCCTTTTCATGCATAGTTTTAAATCATTCTTAATATTCAGTGAACTTTTTTATCTCTGAAGAAGAGAAAAAACATTCAAAAGGAAAGACATTATTTGCTATAGTTTTTTTTAGATGCACACGGAGCTCAGTACTTAATGCACAAACATCAATCACTGTGACAATCAAAAAACATCATTAAGTAAAATGCTGAGCTCTGAACATCAATGCACCACAAATAACTAACAGTGACAATAAAAACCAATAACAACAGCATAAATTAAGTCAGCAAAAAAGCAAAACAATATAGTAACCAAATAATTTAATCATGTTGCAATTCCTTGACAAATCAGGAATATTCTTGAATATGAAATAGTTTGCCCAGACATTTGAAGGAATATTGTTGGGCTAACATGTTTTTGTGTATATTCAAGATCATTCAAGGTAATTTCTGTGTGCTGGAGAAAATCTAATTTTTAAATATTTTTTTTTCTCCAGTTTTTCATCAACACTGTAAAATACCTTTGAGCCACACTGAAAAGTTATGAAATGAGTCAGATGTGCGATGAATATACAACAGGATATGTAATATTTTTTCTCCATTTGTAATGAAGGTCTGATGCGGTCATCTCCTGCATGGCTAAAAGAAAGGAATCTGGTGGAATGGGCAAGAGTGCTGGGATACATTAAGGAGGTAATCACAATGCTTTTTTGGCTACGCTTCGTCAATGCCTAGCAGTGGAAAATCAGGGTATTCAGCTCTCGCTGAGCTGCGTCTCTAGAGACATCGATCATCCCAGGTCCCTTCCACAGGCTTTGCTTGTTTTGCACACATGCTCATTTGCAGATTGATTCAGGCCCCATCGATTCAAAGCCTTGAATCAACCAGCTATGTCCTCACAATTACAAGAGTGACATCTTATATCCCTCGCCATCGCTGAAGTAAAACACAAGCTAAAGCACTGATGATTAAAGCTGTGAGACAAGTGGGCATGTGTGAATTAGCAGTGTGAAAGTATTTGTGTATGTGATTCATGTTTTTATTTATTTTCGAAGCATATTAGCAAATAAGCTATTAGAGGTGTGTGCTATAAAAGTCACAGCGAGTTCTTGATGGAAAATCTGTCATCTGTGTTTCAGCAAGACTTCTATTTCAAGAGTCAGGTGTGTCTGAGAGCAGTCAAATTGCAGGTAACAATGCTCACATTAGTTCATTGAGGCAGCCATAGCAACAGGGATATGCAGCTGAGTGAACAATGACAAACCTGCATCATAGTGCTACGGTTAAATATCCTAATGTACACTGAAATCAATTTCTAAACGTGGGGCCTTTACCATTATAGACATTGACGGGGATTAGATAAGGCCAAATTGTCTCCCCTTTTATTACTCCATTGTGCATCACTTTTTTAAAGGCTAGTCATCTTGAGTGGTTTAAAGTAATTGTCAAATTTAAAAGTGATTTAAAAGCGATTAAAGTAAATGTCAAAATGTTTGAGATGACCAAAGAAAGTCAAGTTTAAATTCCAACAGTGAAAGGTGAGATTTAAGTAGTTAGGCAATGAATATTTGAATTGTTTCATGATAGAAATACAGTAATATCCTGTGATGCAAACATTTTCATTATTGCATTTTGAATTTAATATACAATTGAATAGCATATATAACTTACGTAAACCGTGAAATGCAATTCATAATTGAATGTGAGAGACAAGAAACATTAACAGAGCTGATAAGGCATATTAGACATACAATTTAGAGTCAGTATGCATATTTTAGAAATAAAAATATTATTTACAGTTAAAATGTATTCTGAAAAAGTGTTTTAAAATTTAATGCCAAGGTAATTTACCGCAAATTATAATGTATATTTTTTGTTTTTTGCAATGGTAATAAAAATAATGCTAGGTTCATGATGTTAATAACTGTGGAAACACATTATCGCAGTCTGTAAAAAGGTTCCATAGATTCAGTCCCTTATTTCTTTAATTAATTTAAAAGGCATCTACACTTTAAAAAATGCTGGGTTAAAAACAACCCAACTTGGGTTATTTGGCAACCCAGCGCTGGGTAAATATTGGACAGAACACATGCTGTTATTTTGACCCAGCTGGTTGGGTTAAATGTTTTTACCGAACATGCTGGGTTGTTTTATTTAAGTCAACTGTTAGTTAAAAATATTATATTGCTGGCTTAAAATGGACTGTAACTTATAAAAACACACAGAATAACTAGAGGCGACAGCAATAATCAAAAGATGAACATTTATTGTTAAGCAAGAACACAGACAAATACAAGACAAATTGAATTTAATTGGGTGAATACAGCATAGTTAACAATATTATATACAGTTAAACTCATTTAACAAGCGTTTTAGACATTAAAAAATATAACATTTGAAGTAAAATTTTAATTTTAGTGTGTTTAACCATTCTCTGTAATCGTTTTTTACTGAAATAGCGCTGATTCTCGTGCTGGTGTGTCACTGAAATCTAAGCCAGTGAAGGGCTGCTGTTCGCCGGGTTAATTGCAAACTTCAGACCGCGGCCTCGCATTTCACTCGTAGCTGAAAGATGCCGTGACTGACTCCAAAACCTGCCCATAAACAAACAGTACCGACATTAAAGAACATATTTTACCTTAAATTAAATTGAACTCAGTACTATAATGAATAAAATCAATTTATTTTCTGCAAGGCAAAAGGTGTTTCCATCATGCGAAGTGACTGCTGCTGTAAAATAATATAATCTACAGCAGAGTAAAGACTTTATAAATGAAATAAAATGTATACAAACCTTTATTCCGCTGAAGAAGTGCACCAAATTGGTGGCGTTGAGAACCGTGCTCTCCTGTAACTCAGCAGCTGGGTTGTTTTGTCAAAAACAGGCTTGACCCAGTTGGGTAGAAAGAAATTACCCAGCGTTAAAAATGACTCAGCAACTTACTTACAGAAAAACTACCCAGCAACTGGGTAAAAAAATATTAAAAATAACCCAATAAAATGACCAAACAAGTTAAACACAGCATTTGGGTTAAAAAATAAATAAATAAATAATCCAGTATCTGGGTAAAAATAATAAAAACAACCCAATAAAATGATCCACTGGGCTGAACCCAGCATTTTTTAGAGTGTATTATTCCCCTTTTACAAGACGTAATATAAGTCAGGTGTCCCCAGAATTTGTCTGTGAAGTTTCAGCTCAAAATAACTCACAGATCATTTATTATATAATTTTGAAAATGCCTATTTTGAGTGAAAGCAGAAACACACTGTTTTCGTGCATGTCCCTTTAAATGCAAATGAGCTGCTGCTCCCTGCCCACTTTTCCAGAATAGAGCTGTGCTTTTACAGCTCTTTACTCAGGTACTATGCCATAAAACATCTGTTTGATTTTGATTATCAAGTCTATTGCACTGAAATCATGCATTTTAAAGCCGTATCAGTTTAAACTTCTGATATACGGTATTCTGAGTGCACAAATCCAAAGCACAGGCACAGAAAGTGGCTTCACACAGCACACTCTTCTCTTTTATGTCTTATTGCACTTAAACTGTCAAATACACACACGTTTATGTAAAAAACACACAAGTTACAAAAACAGTCGCTTATATCTGTGAAGGTAAACAGCTGAGAAAGAAATCACATATTTATATTAGATCTGCGTATTAATTGACAGCAGCATAATATACATTACCTGTACTGTTGTCTATATGAACCAAACAATAAAATAAAAATATTTTTCTTTTGAATAAATAATTTCTGTAGCTCTAATTAGAAGACATTTCTTACTTGAATGCTACTTTTAAATGCTCTAGCATGAAGATAAACATGGCGGATTGTGTGCAGCTCACTGTGTGCTAATACGGCAGTGTCCGTCAACAATCGTAGGCAGGGCCTGTAAATGTAACGCCACATTTTACAGATTCTGCGAACAACTTGTTCTGAGACACTGCTTATGATTTATGGGGATAAAAAAAAGGAGCGGGTGAATTTTTCATAGGTGCTCTTTAAATAAATAAAAAACCTACATTTGTGACAGCATCTGCCCCCAGCAGAATGTTATGGCCTTGCCTGAACAATATGATGAGCATGTGCATTTGAACATAATAAAGTGTTTACATTTTCTGGTTTGAGATTTCCCCTGGTCTGAAGGACAATGAAGTAGCTAAAAACATCAGGCCTGTTCCACTACTTTACCATATCTGATGGAGTGTTTATTGAGAAAACAACAATTTTGCAAGGTGTCACGAGGCACAACAAACATGTGAGTCATCTTAATATTACTTCAAGCTTTGCAAACGGTTGTGAGAGGGTTTTTTGCTCTTTAATCCAAATTTGATCTCCCTATTTTTGATGAGTCACTGCATGAAACCATACAACATGTGATGCTTTGCCTTATGTCAAGATGATCCGAATCGGTTCCATCAAGCAAAATGGCTGAGATATTGTGTTTTAAAGGGATTGTTCACCCCCACCCCCACCGTCACCCCAAATGAAAATTCTGCTTTCATTTACAGCCCCTCATTTTGTTCCAAACATGTTCTGTGCATAAAAGAAGATATTTTAAAAATGTATGTCAACATTCTACAAAATATCTTCCAAATAAATATAACTGAATTGTTAGTTTTATATGAATAATTCCTTAACCTAAAGCCAAAAAGATGATATAATAATACCTGCATATCTGCTACTAATCGACAGTAATGAACTTCTGTGAACCAGATTTAAAAAAAAAGCTGATATATGATTTGACAAGTAAACTAGGTGCTTTGATGGCCAGTTGCTCTCTCTCTCTCTCCTCGCTCACTCTCTTTTTTTCATCCTCCTGTCTTTTTCCTGCCCACTGCTCCTCTCGCCGCTCCCTTTGTATTTCTTTGAAATTGCTGGCTATTGCTGGGAGATTCCTATCAGAACAGGTTTTGAACTGAGGGGAGACACAGAGCACTTGTAGAATAACAATGAGGCCATGGCTTCGGCTCTAATATTAACTTATTGAAACAGTCCCCAGGAATTGTGTTGCCATTGCTGTCTTTAGGATATGTCAGGATGAATATTAGTCTTTGATTTTGAAGCTATTAATAAAGGCCATGGAAAGGTTAGTCCATCAGAGGAGGCAACGAGTAACATTCAGGAGCCTCAGATGTTTCAATTTCGTGTTAGAAAGATAACGTCTTTAAACTCTGAATTTGATGTGGGTTTTTTTTTTTTTTTTTCTGCAGATATGTATTTCACAAATTCGGTGAAAGTATTTTATTATGCTTAGTTTTATTCAATAAACTGGCGTTGCGTCATACATAACTGCAGGGAATTGCATTCACACAGACTGTGTTCTGTTATGCAGCACAAGCCAGTTGCTGGTGCTTAGATACACCACTCTCATTTTGCAGAGACTTTTTCCAGACACAAAAATAAACCAGGATTGAAATAAACCCAGTGTTACATAACATCAGACAAATAACTCTTGCAGTCTCTCAGTCTGTGCCTGCCTTCCAATTTGTTGTTCATGATGTTCTGTTAGTTTTGCTATTCGCTTTTTAACAAGGACGCAGGTGCCTTGACGGAAATTCAATTTGATACCATTAATGAGAAGATTCCCTTTGTATGAAGTGCTTAGGGGATTTTTTTTGTGTGTAGGCTTTGTGCTACAGTCTATAAATGAAACATTATGCACATTGCAGAGCCATGCTAGTCTAGAAGTGCTTATTGCTTTCCAAGGAGAGGTCCACCCTAAAGTGGGCATCCCATAGCCAAAACCCCTTAAAGAAGAAGGACTACCTAGTTGTATAAGCCAAAAGCGAGCGCTCGAGCATAAATCACAGTCTTTAGATCTAAGCCTTCGAGTTAGTGAGGTGCCTGTGTGATTTGTTTCCCATTAAACCTAGTTTCTTATGTGTATTCAGGCTTAATTAAGGAATTTAGAGGGTTTTAAAGGCAATAATGTATTGATCTGAATACTGCATGCTGATGTTTTCAATTTTACAAACTTCAAGACATCCCCTCTGAAGAAAACTCGAGAGAACTGATATGTTTCATAACAGTCGTTCATTGCTAATCATGGGATGGTGACAGCATTCCATACTCAAATCATTACAGAAGCGCTGGATTACCGAGAGAACTCCATATAGCGGCAGAGATGAAGGTATCGTGACTTTCCTAGTAGTGACAATGTTTGCCAAGTATAGTCATTGCCTGCGGCAAACTGCACCAGCAGGTTGTGAAGACGGGGAGCTCACTGAGTGATAGGAGGGTGACGTCAATTTGCGGGTCCTTTGGGAGCTATTCTCCTGAGCTCCTTATTTTTAACATTCCATATAGTGCCGTAAGTCTTCTGATGGGTCGGTTTGTTCTTATTTCGAGAGGGATAGGTATCAAGTGCGAGGAGTCAGGGGATAGAGAAATCGGTCCCCTTTTGCCAAGCAGATAAAACACCATTGTCGGTTCCCTTTATCGAGACTCTCCTCCCTTATTCCGTCTTTGCAGCGAGCAGGAGGATAGATGGTCCTACATCCTGCAATTTGCTGAGTCTTAATCAGACTAAACAGAGACGCCTTGGGAAGTCATTACCCTTCTATTATTTGAAAGGACATGAAGGAACGGCTACATGGGCAAAGCTCCTGCAGAGAGCCCTTCCATTCAGCCTTGTAAATCAGACAGTCCATAGAGGAAGTGTCACAGGAGCATTGAAATACTCTGCCTGTGATTAGCCTTTGACCATGTGGCCACATATTTGCTTAAAAACCACTCTGGGCCATTATATTTCACAGCTCTTCAAAAGCACTCTTACATCCCGAATGCAAGATTGTGCTAAGATTCGAGCACAGTATTAAAGATGAAATGTATTTGTTCCAGTCTGAGATGCTCTGATCAGCATGACATCTCAGTAAACTGCCCAAGAGAGAAATAAATTGAAATGCAAATACAGAATGACACGATCGTGTCCTTGAAGTCAATGGCTGTTTTTTCTTCTAATAATGTATCATCCATGTTTTAGACAGTGATGGGAATAAGACCGTTTTAAATAAACTGCGTTACTATCAGGCTTATTTTTTTTCAGTAACAAGTAATCAAACTAATTACTGTCTCCCCCGTTACAACCCCGTTACCGTTACTGACAAAAAATGTGGCGTAACTATAATCTATTATAATATTATAATATTATTAGAATTTTATTTTCCAGTTCATCAGCGTACGAGCCATGAACTCTAGTGTGAAGGCACACGAGCCGTCGTTTTGTCTCATACACATGAAAAGAAAGATACAGAGCAAAAGAGTCTTATACCATACAGAACTGACGTGCACCATGTAAACGATATTCTTTGTTGCAGTGTTGGGGTAACGCATTACAAGTAACGCAAGTTACGTAATATTATTACTTTTTCCAAGCAACTAGTAAAGTAACACATTACATTTTAATTGACAGGAAAATATCTGAGTTACTTTTTTCAAATAAGTAACGCCAGTTACTTTTCCCCCCCATTTATTGATTAAAGCTCCCCTGTCTCCATGTTGAGAGAAATCAGAAGATATTAGTTCTAGAATAAATGTGAGCATGCATTAATTCATCTCACTCACAAAAAACAGATTCAGTATTCCTCAAAATTAATAAAAACAGTGAAATTCAACTCAGAATATGACACAAACCTGCAATAATTAAATGTTAAATAATACAAATATCCTTTATGCATTTAATCCCATTTTATTAACCGATGTCTTTGCTGCCGACCTTTGATGATCCAATTCAACCATACTAATAAGCAAAAATTAATCAAGATAATCTAACATTTGTTTTCCTTTTTTATTGCTGAAGAGTTGACATTTTTTTCTTCTGCGGTCTACTGTACAGACGTGAATTTACTTTTCTCAAAGCCTGAGGCTTTTGGTGTGAAAAGGCTTTTACATTTGACAAAAATAGAACTTTTTATATTAAAAACAAACAAGGAAGCCCTGCCCAGATTTAAAAAGTAACACAAAAGTAAAGTAACACATTACTTTCCATAAAAAGTAACTAAGTAATGTAATTTGTTACTTTTTTAGGGAGTAACTCAATATTGTAATGCATTACTTTTAAAAGTAACTTTCCCCAACACTGCTTGGTTGTATTTTTCTGTCAAAGTAACAGAGTTCCTTTGTAATTCTTCACCTATTATTGTCCTTGTTTTGATTTCAGCAAATCAGTTTGAGTGAATGCAGACAACGTGATTAATATTCATAAACCCAGCAGCTCATTAATCCTTAGTGCGTTTTATGTTGTTATTAGTAGTAGAATACGTAGTAGTGTTTTTTACAGAAAAAAAAAAAAAAAAAAAAATATATATATATATATATATACATACATACACATACATACAGGATATCAGATATTTAAGATTAGTCTGGAAAAATTAAATTCAAACATATTTAATATTGGGGGCATCCAAGTTATTTGACATATTTGAAGATTTTTTAAAAAAAGTAACACAATAGTTACTTTCCCTGGTAATAGTTACTTTTATAAAGATGTAACTCAGTTATTAACTTGTAACTAGTAACTATAACTAATTACTTTTTTAAAGTAACATGTCCAACACTGTTTTAGATGAGGAACAAGATGACTCAGCGATTTAATTAATGAGCAATTCCATTTTGTTGTTGGCAGAGGTGTTTTGAGCACACCTTTTGGTATACTGGCTTATAGTTAAATATCCAATAGGATGACTTCCTTGACTTTGGTTGCAGCCCAAGAGACGATTCGTTACATGTGTTTTCGTAGGTTTAAAAAGGGAGCACAAGCGAAAATAAACATGTCTCCTCAAGATGAATTACAAGCCCAGATCATTTTTCCCCTCGAGCCCCTTGAGATAGCGCTTGCTGACAGTATAAAGGAGTTTTTGTACTTATTGTTATTGTTATGTCCACTTCATGTGTAGTTATTTTTTGCTTTTGCTTACCATGGGACTCATTCTTTTAATCTTACCCAAATATTGCCAGAGCGAATATATTTCTCTGCTGCATCCTATATGTTAGTGCTTCTTATCACAAGTTAAAAAATGTCCCAGCTGTGGTTTGCGGTTACTGAGATAAAGGGTATTTTAATGGCATTTAGCTGAATTAAATAAGGAGGAACTAGGCTGGATCTGTATTAAAGTTGTATTCGTTGATTCATGATGCAACCTGGTACATCGATTTCCAGGCATCGCTTGCAACCGTCCTACCAGCCGTCATCTTCTTCTGGCTTAGCACTTAAAGCTGGAAAGGAGCAAACACATAAGATAATTTGCATGAATCTATTTCCTTTCCTTGATGAGCCTGCCATAATTTTCAATCTGTTGTAAATAATACCGCTCAGACGCACATTTAAAAAGTCACGATCCAAATGAAAACAAAGCAGCAGCTAACACCGAAAGTGAAGTGAATAAAAATGACTGCTCCATATGCATTTGCTATCTCAGCTTGCTAAACACCCTGAATGATAACAAACACGGTCTTTCATTTGGCTAATGACAGGCATATTGTTCTTGACACTGGCACATGAATATTGACTCTGTTCCATCTTTGTATTTTGAACCCTTGCTCCTCTTTCACCGTGAGCTCGACCAGCGTCTCACGTTCGCGATGGTTGGGTAGCTTTCTCTGTAGGAGGGGAAATGAGGACAGTTTGTCATTATCAGAGCGGGCTTGAGAGGAATTTAATCACAACTGCACATTCAGCAAGTCTCTGACATTATTGAAAGGGAAAAAAATGTTTTAAAAAAAGAAAGCAAGAGAAATATTAATACGGAGAAGCTGACAGATCACTCTCATTAATCAGAAAGCAGTGTGCCTTCCTCCAAATGCATGCTGTGCACGCTGCAGGTTCACAGGCTTGTACTGCTGTTAGTGTCCTTCCCATTCAGCGAGGTGAGACCAGCCACATGAAAATAGCTTGTGGATTTAGGACCGGTGCCATCCTTGGACTTGTGACATATTCTCTGTTTCAGATAATGAATTGGATTCAATTTGTTCCAATTTATAGAGAGCGGATCAAAAGGTGCAGAGTAAGTAGGAGAATTAATAAATAAGGATGGAGTCATGCGAGGAAATGTGTGTGTAGAGGGATGATATGTGACTCAGAGACAAAGATAAGCAGTTTTAGCCCTTACAATCATTTAACAGCAGCGATTTAATAATGTTTGACTTTTTTTTTTATCTGGATTTGATTTCAGGCAATTGCTTGGACCGCAATTTGCTATCAAACTGGGACGAGCCCTTTCTTGTAGGAAGGAGAGAGGATATTTCTAATGCCAGGCCAGTAAATCCATCTTGGAGTATTACGCTGCCACACCTCTTTCTTTTGCCACAGAACGTGAGATACTGAAACACAGGCCAGAGACAGCTGAATAAAAGCAGTCTTCTGATATTTTTGGTTAATCTTTGTCTTGCTCTCAGTTTGCAGTCTGCATTAAACCCTAAATCTTAAGGCCTCGTAGCTCCTCCGACAATCTGTTACATTTCAGAAAAGTGATGTTCATGAGGTCAGTGAAATGTGTTTCCAACATGTAATTCATATGGATGTTCATGCTGTTTTCCTCATAACTCCCTGAAAGCTACTAATCTCTTTAAAAAAAAAAAAAAAAGGATGCTTGTTAAGGAGTTTTGAGTTCAAGGGATACATAGAAGTGATAACTCATTACTGTCACTTAAGAGACATTACCATGTTCAAAACCTTCTCAACAGATTTTTTTTGACAGATGGTTGGTTGTTAGACATTCCTATTAATTAACCCTTGTTAGTGTTGTCAATGACTCTCAATAGCTTAATTTTCTGTTTGTGTAATGTCAGTTTTTTCATGTTGTTTTGACGATGACTTCAGAAAATGAAGATGTTAAATTTATAATGTTATGAACATAATATTATATTTTCATGCCAAATTTTCATCTATCTATCTATCTATCTATCTATCTATCTATCTATCTATCTACTACACTGACCAAAATGATAAACGCTACACTTTTGTTTTTGCCCCCATTTTTCATGAGCTGAAATCAAAGATCTAAGACTTTTTCTATGTACACAAAAGGCCTATTTCTCTCAAATATTGTTCACAAATCTGTCTTAGTGAGCACTTCTCCTTTGCCGAGATAATCTATCCACCTCACAGGTGTGGCATATACACAGGTGTGGGGGGTTCCGGGGGGGTCCGAAAACTAGTCAGTATCTGGTGTGACCACCATTTGCCTCACGCAGTGCAACACATCTCCTTCGTTGATCAGGTTGTTGATTGTGACCTGTGGAATGTTGGTCCACTCGTCTTCAATGGCTGTGCGAAGTTGCTGGATATTGGCAGGAACTGGAACACGCTGTTGTATACGCAGATCCAGAGCATCCCAAACATGCTCAATGGGTGACATGTCCGGTGAGTATGCTGGCCATGCAAGAACTGGGATGTTTTCAGCTTCCAGGAATTGTGTACAGATCCTTGCAACATGGGGCCGTGCATTATCATGCTGCAACATGACGTGATAGTCGTGGATGAATGGCACAACAATGGGCCTCAGGATCTCGTCACGGTATCTCTGTGCATTCAAAATGCCATCAATAAAATGCACCTGTGTTCGTTGACCATAACATACGCCTGCCCACACCATAACCCCACCGCCACCATAGGCCACTCGATCCACAACGTTGACATCAGCAAACCGCTCACCAACACAACGCCATACACGCTGTCTGCCATCAGTGAAAACTGGGATTCATCCATGAAGAGAACACCTCTCCAAAGTGCCAGATGCCAAATGTGAGCATTTGCCCACTCAAGTTGGTTACAACGACGAACTGCAGTCAGGTCGAGACCCAATGAAGAAGACGAGCATGCAGATGAGCTTCCCTGAGACGGTTTATGACAGTTTGTGCAGAAATTCTTTGGTTATGCAAATCGATTGTTGCAGCAGCTGTCCGGGTGGCTGGTCTCAGACGATCTTGGAGGTGAAGATGCTGGATGTGTCCTGGGCTGGTGTGGTTATATGTGGTCTGCGGTTTCGAGGCCGGTTTGATGTACTGCCAAATTGTCTGAAACACCTTTGGAGACGGCTTATGGTAGAGAAATGAACAGTCAATTCACGGGTTGACTGTTCATTTCTGACTTGAAACTAAAAATAGCTTCTGTTCATAGCATTTATTTTTAAGTATACAAGTCTTTACTGCTGACTCACTTTCTTGTTGGCATCTTGTTGGCATGTAATATATATATACAGCAGGTAAAATAAGTATTGAACATGTCACCATTTTTCTTAGTAAATATATTTCTAAAGGTATTTTTGACTTGAACATTTCACCAGATGTCGGTAACATCCCAAGTAATCCATACATACAAAGAAAACAAATCAAATAAGTTCAGAAATTAAGTTGTGTGTAATTAAATGGAATGACACAGGGAAAAAGTATTGAACACATAAAGAAAGGGAGGTGCAAAAAGGTATGGAAATCCAAGACACCAGCTGAAATCTGTTAGAAATTAGAAAGCAATCCTGCCCCTTGTCAGTGAAAATTAATATTAGCTGGTTCAGTCCCAACACCTAGAGTACCAGGATGATGAAGATGGAACAAGGATGGACATTTCAGCAAGACAATGATCCCAAACACAGCCAAGGAATGTCTCAATTAGTTTCAGAAAAAGAAAATAAAGCTGCTAAAATGGCCCAGCCAATCACCTGACCTGAATCCAATAGAAAATAAGATCTAAAGATCAGAGTTCATAGAAAAGGCCCAGAGAACCTTCAAGATTTGAAGACTCTGTGGAAGAATGGGTCAAAATCACACCTGAGCAATGGATGCGACTAGTTTCTTCATACAGGAGGTGTCTTGAAGCTGTCATTATCAACAAAGGCTTTTGTACAAAGTATTGAGGAAATTTCAGTAGTCCAATACTTTTTCCCCATGTCATTCCATTTTATTACACATAACTTAATTTCTAAAATTCTTTGTTTTGTTTTATGTGTATGTATGGATTGCTTGGGTTGGTATCAACATCTGGTGAAAAATTCATGTCAACATCACCTTTAGAAAACTATTTACCGGGAAAAATGGTGATGTGTTCAGTACTTATTTTACCCGCTGTGTATATAACGCATTAGTTATTGGTAGTCACTGGGTTAACTGTACCTCCTGGTCCTTCTCTCAGAGGACTCACTAATCTCACTATCTGCTGTAGGAAGACAGCTTTAAAGATACACCATCCACACACTTATCATAGCCACAGAGCTTCTCCTCCATTGTGCTTCCATTTCTGCTGTAGGACTGAGGTGAATCAGGCAGACCATGTGCTGGGGTCTCACAGGATCCACTGGTGCATAACATTGTTGACTGGCTGGTTTTAAGCAGTAAAATCTGGTGCGGAGGAGGACGTTTTAAAGGAAAATAAGACTGAGTCTCCAGCAGTGTGTGTTTTGTTACACTTGTGGATGTGAATTAATGTCCTTTGTAGATGAAGGGACAGTGAACTCAGGATGACAAGCAGCAGACAAGCCTTGCAAATTCTTTTTGCACAATTTTCAAGAACATGAAGGACCTGGTTTAATATTAATGGTTTAGGATTTGGGCTACCTGCATAAAAGCTTCTCAGACTCTCTAATTATAGCTGACACGGTTCCTCTGCTCATAATACACATGCGTGTTCGCCGCACACTCCTCCTTCATGAATATTCATTCCTGTGATATTATCATACTCTGAGCGGTGACTCATTGTGCTTCACATCTGACTGACATGAACAAGATTGAAAGTGAGGGCCCTCATGAATATTCATATAGCCCTAACAAAAAAGTAATTATGCATAATGTCAGATGGAGTATTTCGTAAATGTGAATGTAAAACGAAGGGAAAAAACACAGTCGTATTAACTTCAATTTGCTTCTCTAATGGTGGAGCACATTTAGCCTTGAAATAACCTCCAAACAAAAACATACATAAACATATTTATATATAATTATTTGTAATTATGTATACACACATGCACACACCCGATATACAATACACACACACACACACACACACGCACACATTTTGCTGGACAAGAAAAAGGATAAGAAAAAGTGGTTGCCATGCTTACACATCAAACAGTATGGCAATATCTGCAGTGCAGCATCTACCCTGCTGTATTAGATTTACAGCAACAGTGTCTGACATGGAACATGGTGAGACTAGGAAATAACAGTGTTCCATCAAAGCTGTATCTTTGGGGTGCTTAAAAAGCATGTGCCTTGCAGAGACACACATATCCTGGCAAAAATGTAGACAGCTTCTTCTCTCCTTCTCTCGCTCTTTTTTGTTCTCTTTCTATCTCCTTGTGTCCATACTCCTTTCCAAATCTATTATTCATTCAAGCAAGTTTTTCAGCTGTTATGATTAAGCCATTATCAGATACCCTGAACAAACTTTTTAGTTTTGCCTGCGGTGTTTTCTATGAACCTACTCTCTTTCATTCATTATGGATTGAATTTTAACTTTTTTGAGGACAAACTACTACACTATCGTTCACTCATGGCTTATTTAGATGTTGCTTAAACATCTTGAGCTCTCAGATTTCTATATGGTTGTTTATGCAAATTCCATTTGGCCATATAAATGTGTCTCCAGAAAACAGATATAAATCTTATCTCTATTATTCCTGCGCAGTATGCAAATATTCACTTCCATGTTGATTCTAATAGCGAGCAGCAGAATTTTGCTGCACTTGATGTGGCTCATTAAAACCAAAAACAGCAGGTGGTTAAAATTGTTTTCCATGACTGCTCGCTCACATGTAAAATACAGGACCTCAAAACTTCCATAAATGCTGACTGTGATTCGGCTGTGATTGGTTCATGCCTTTTGTGTTTGTGCGGGTTCTGCGTTCACAAATCAACACTGTGGTGATTAAAGGAGAGGGTCACTTCCAGAACAAAAATTTACAGATAATTTACTCTCCCCCTTGTCACCCCCTAAGATGTTCATGTCTTTCTTTCTTCCGTCATAAAGATATTATGTTTCTTGAGGAAAACATTTCAGGAATGTTCTCCATATAGCGGACGTCTATGGTGCCACTGCAGAAGTACCAGCCCAGTGTTTACAAAGTGAACGTGCAAAGAAGGTCAAACGTCCTTTACAAAAAAAGGTAAAACAGTGATGTAGGATGATTTTGACGTTGGAGGAGAAAATGAGATGGGAATTTTTTCGACATACCCTAACTGTATTGACCCGGATTACACAGAGTACCCATGCACATCACAGAGCTAGACAAGATGAGCATTTGAGGTTAAAAAGTGTATAAATTTAACATTTTTTTTTTTTTTTAGAAAAAAGCCGATCGTTTCACTAGATAAGACAATTCTTTCTCACCTGGGTTTGTGTAGAACACTTTGAAACTGCATTTAAACTGAACTTTTTTGCAGCCAACATTGAAGTCCACTATAATCCTGAAATGCTTTCCTCAAGAAATATAAATTCTTTATGACTTCTTGGTTTACAAAGGGATGAGTAAATTATCTGTAAATTTTTGTTCTGGAAGTGAACTTCTCCTTAAATGCAAAGACTAATTTTAAAAAAGTAAGTAAACAACTCACACACTTAGATGTAACCACACTAAAATGGCATGAAAACATGATCTGTGGGAATTTTTAGTGAGTAATATTGTTTAAATTGTTACTGCCTTGAGTTATTATTTTGGAATAAATGTAAAATGCTTAAAAACACTAACTTGATGAGATTCATACTTGGCTTTAATAAATAGAATATTAACTGTGTTGTTAATTTAAAAATCTAAAATAGGTATTTTTTTCTGATAGTGTAAGTAATGTTTATTTAATCAAGAAAATGTGACTGAGACATTAATTTACATTTTTTTTTTTTAAAACCACTTTTGTATTTACATTTTTGCATCTTGTATGCATTTCAAACAACCTCCTGAGGTTATTGAGCGATTGGATTGCTATCCATCTTGAATGCTTCTCTGAGGGCATTTATGCTTGTTTTTGTTTTTTGTTTGTGTTTTTCCATGATGATAGTTATTCAACCAGTAAAAATGCAGTAAGTGTAAATACCACCTCAGAAATAATGCTTAAAAGCCAAAATACAGCATCTTTTCACAGGAAAAATTAACATGTAAATCACATGCACACATATTAAACTACCAAATCAGGACAAGTGGAGAAAACTGATTGTCCTTGAAGGTTTTTATTTACCAGAGTACTGATAAATGGCTCAATATGTTATGAGCATCAGGCTTGTTAAAAGCATCTTGACAGGCCAAATCGTCAAGTACGTATTCATGTAAATCCAAAATCAAGCCTATTCTCAGCCAGACTTTAATGAAAATGTTTGCTGCAGCAGACTGGCAGACTGGAACAGAAAACAAAGCCTGCTGTTAAAAGAACTGTGCAAAGGGAAGCCAGGAACAATAGCTGGGTGCCCTAAAGTCTACTGAACATGTATCTAACAAGAAACCAATTTATACTGCTCCCAGTTTTTCCGATATTTTCTTTTGTCAACAAAATGTAGCCCAGGCTTTCTGCACTGTAAATACCAGGATAAAGAGAATCCAAGTTTATAAAGAGTATCACTGTACAAACAACATAGCGAGGTTTTTAAATGACTATAAAATGTAAACGGCTATAAAGTGAATCTTTTCAATACTCATAAAGCATGAGCTCTCAGCTGCTCTCTTATCAAGTGAAAAACCGGAAGGAATGTTTTTACAGTTTTATTTGCATAACTCTATAAGAACATTTTCCTTGCTAATGGAATCGTAGCCAGTGCCCATATGCACATGACATTAGCACGCTTGAGAAATCAAAGCCAATGATGTCATCAAAAAGCTCCCAGCTGGCGACTGCTACTCTCATTACGCTCTGCTGTAAAAGCTCGCCACTCTCAGACGTGCATCAAAGCATTTGTTCTCCTTACTCTCTCCACTGGCACTCTCTTTTAATTATCGGTTAATGAGACAAATGCTTTGTCAGATATAGTTGGGATCAAATCATGACATGGGGCGTAGTGCACAAGTGACCGTCCTAGACCGCATGATACCTGCTTAACCCTAAGACAGACAGGCTGTGCTCTTCTCTGCTGGCTTGCTGAGTGGATTAGCCTTCAGACAAGATCCTAAAATTAGCCTTCTGTCCAGTCCATCAGCCGTTGGATAAACAGGTTTAATTTTGTTTGGCAACATAATCCAAAACATAGCTTTAATTAATGGAAAATGAACACAGCTTTAGCAGAGGTAGGGTTTTGTGAACGGACAGCATGGTAAATATAGTATCTTTGTTTTCATAAGCTGTGTGTTTATCTTAAACTGTTTATATTGTGCTTAGGGGTGTTGCAATATACCAGTATTGACAGTGAAATGAAATAAAGCCAATAAAGCTGAGAACTGTGTAGTGAAAATCCGGTGTCACAATATATCAGTAGTGACAATAACCGTGATTTTTTTTATATGATTGTTTCAGATAATCCAATCATTGTCAATTATAGCAGGCATTGCTATTTGAGCTGTGTGAGCTAAAGCTGGAGGGTGAATAAACAACAGTACACTGAAGAGCTTTGATAGCAGTTACTTAACTGCATCCAACACATTCAAATGCATTAGTTATTCACAAGATACTTCATTATTTATATAGCAATATGACGGATAGTATTATTATTATAAACAATGACATTTTCAAAATGATTTTGATTATTATTGTGATTTTTTAGGCCATGATAATCGTACTAAAGAGTATTTTTATTGGTTAAATCAGGTAAAAATTAAAGGTTACTACTTGTATAATATTTACAATGTATAATAATCTATGCTTTAATAATCTATGTAAAACCTAAAAAAGTTGGCTCAGTGTGGAAAACAATTCACTTGAAGGTGACATCAGATGCAAAAAATCTCTTTTACATGGTGTTTGAATATAAATGTTTCTTAGCAGTGTGTGGACACAACCATCCTACAATGATAACAAATGGAGTGTCTATTAACACTATGTGCAAATAGCCCTCTTTGTTGGCAGAGGCTATTTACAGTAACTCCGCCCACCATTGTGTGATTGGTCTAGTCAACACTGCAAAAAAATGATAGTAATTCATCAGCTCTAGTGGCACAGAGGATAAAGTGTGTATTCTACATTTTTTAACGCGATCAACCCTGGTTCGAATCCACCTTCTGGCGAACTTTTTTTCTCCCTTTTCAAATCTCATATCATACCAAAAAGGCATTTATTTTCAATTTATATTTCAATAAAAATGAAGAAAATAACTGAAAAGTCGAAAATAAAGTATCAGTTAGGGTTAGGCTAGGTGTAGGGAAGGCTTATTGCCCCAATATGGCAGCATCCATTTAATAAATTGAATTAAAAGTATAATTTACACTCAATACATAATTACTGCATACTGTTTTAATGTACTACAATACTGAAAACACTGTATATACTGTAAATAGCATCTATCGCTATTTGCACTTGGTGTAAATAACATCTATCGTTAAGAAAATGTGCTATTTGCACTTAGTGTAAATAGCCTCTACCGTTATAGTAGCCGCAGCCTCGATTCATTCCTTTTTTAATCCCCAAAAATCATAAAAAAGTACCAATTCTCAAGGCATTTTGATTTTCTGAGCAGTATGATGTCATAATGCTTAAGCCCCACCCACAGCCACTGACAGACTGTCCTGTATTAGCATATTCCCGCTCTCAGCCAGTACGCTATCCGCCATTTTCTCCATGCTGTAGTGACAACGTCTTGTAAGCAATGCAGGTGTTTTGTAGTTGGATGTAAAAATGAACATAAAATTTTCTCAGAATATTTTTTGCACCACCAAATACACAAAGAAATGAGTGAGCAGTAGCTCATTATCATTTAAGGAGACATGCACCAAAACGGATCACTGTGAACAGAGCTGTTTTTGACAAGGTAAAGTGTGTGGTTTTACATGACCACTGAGTAATTTTGCAGACATTTCATGAAGACCCGAAAGAATCATACCAACTTGTGGAAAATGGGCATCTGATGGCCTCTTTTAAAGGTACTAATTGATAGATTCTTCACTCGTTTCATCAGCGAATACAGTGCAGTTCTGTATTCAAATAAGAAGTTCAGGAAAGCTCAGCTCAGCCTGGGAAATTGTTTAACATCAGCCATTGGAGCAGACCCAGTGCATTTTACATATTTAATTTAAGAGAGCCCTGCAGGCATAACATGGTCTCCAGACAGCATCGGCTATTGTGCTATCCACTGAAATGCAGTGCTTCTGCAAGTGACAATTGCTAGTTTCAAGACATCTTAATACACACAGTCAAACTTGGAAGCGTCACTGCAATACAGATTCAGAGGCAGCACACAAATCCATTACTATCCATCTTCGCACGTCTTTTGCCAGGCAGGGGATATATCTATGTTGTCTTCATCGCTGGGGTCTGTCAATGCTGCTGTGTGATTTGGTGGAAATCCTTCTGTGCTCTTGCTGTTTTGGTACTGTGAAACTCTCCAGTCTGCCAAAGCTATGACTTCAAGTCAGCTCTTAACACAATTGTCGTCTCAAAGACAAAAGGTTCTTGTCACAGCCGTGAGATGCAGTCACATCGTAATTCAGTCACAGAGGCGCGGTTGCATCCACAACCTGATCTGTGCTTTCAACAACTTGTGTCCTTGAGAGGCGGATGTGCTCTTCTTAGATTTCCTCTTTTCTATTCGAGACCACCATTTTGCCAATCCTCAGCAGGTCAAATGTTTCTTTTATTCGTTTACCATCATCGTTGCTCTATTTTGTTTTCGTGGATAGCAAATCATTTTGCACATTCTGCATTTTGGTTTGGATTTTGTTATCTATAATTTTCCCAAATACTATAAACACACACACTTGTCAGGACAACACAGACGCAGGATGACAGTGAACCTGATTTTTTTGCAGGTTTGGAAAATGATACAGGTGAGTAAACAGATCAACAGTGGTACTGGAAATGACTTGGCTAGGTGAATAACACCATCTTTTTGCAGGACAGTCAGCAGAAACACTCAGGGTTTCACACAAAGATAACAAGGAAGAATACCACAATAAGGATGGAGATACAGGTAAATGCAGAGGAGACTGTGTGACCAGAGTGAATATTTGTGCAGCTACTCATTGTAGGTAAAATGAGGAACTGGTGTGAAGTGTTTAATAGTGGGTAGAGTGAAGAGTGGAGAGGGAGAGCCCGGTGCAGGCGTGACACTAGAATTTGTGTAAAATTGTGTAAAGTTGTAGCATGATCAATATTATGTGTTTGGTAATTAAAACAGTTAAAAATGTTCCACCTACACTAAACCCTACCATAAACCTAACAGTGTTACCAAAAGCAAATGTGTTAACAAAAGCAAATGCTCAGTGCATTGTTGTGCCAGGTGAGCTCCTGAGCAATTTTACTACATCAGAAAAGCCATATGGAACTGGTTATGTGAAGCAACTGTCAGAATGTATTTGTTTACAAGTCATGCAGTGAAAATAAGTCTTTATCAATCAAACATTTGCCTTTGTTATCATAATTTGTGTGGAAAAGTATAAAAGTTGGTGTTTTGCTGTCACATATGGCCATTTCAGCTAGAAACTGTAGTGAGTTTCATAGGTAGGGAAGAGTGGGCTAAGTTGAGCCAGTGGGTAGGTTGACCCACCCCATGTGTCTTGGCATCTGTACACTTTTACTGTCATGTGACCATGTTTTTTTGGAATCACACATCATTTCTTCCAGACTGTGACAAGGAGAAACACATGGGAGTGGAAGGCACCCATTTACTATTTACTATTTTTTGGCTTGACAAATTAAAATTTTAGCATAACAGATGCTACATCTAAGCAAATCCAGGTCTAAAAATATTTATGATGCATATAGGTGATTTAGCAACATATAAAACCATGCAAATCATTTGGCTAAATATTAGCCTGAATTTGTAAGCTAAATAGTTTTTTCCAAAATGCCAGCTATGGGGCAAAGTCAGCCAAATGCTGTGGGTTAAGTTGAGCCAGCACTTTACCTTACCCCACCATAAGGCATTGAAGTTAAGTTAAATCTCTGAAGTGTAAATTGGTATTTTAATGTGATATTACACAACTGGTTTCGTTGATCATATACCGTATATACAAACTATTTGTAGTTTATTTGAGAGGGACAGTGTACAAGTGCACCAAATCCTTCTCTAAGAGCCAGAAGATGCTTTTCATCACATTATAATCAAATATATCTTTCCACCTGTAGTCCTTAATGGTCTGTTCGACATTGCAGAAAAGCTACCCTGCCAAGAATCTTTTGTCTAAAATGTTTTATAGTTTCAGTGACATTTTTTCCTTCATTCTAATTCAGTTTTTATTTAATTTTACTCAACAAACTCTCTGTTTAGAGTGTTTTTGGGAAAGTTAAAACTTTGGTGTTCGACATAGTATTTCAGAAATGCAAACAATTAAAGATTAAACTTCATATTGGCTTCATTTTGTTTAGGTTAGCTTTAAGAAATATGGCTGTTGGTAAAATGAAATTTGATTATTAAGTTAGTTTTTAAAAGAGGTAAGTTATCTTTAAAATTTCACATGGGTTTGAATCAAATTCAGTCAGATGGTCAGTTTTCACCCAGATGGTTCACCTTATCCACTGACTCGGGTCAACTTACCCCTAACTTGGGGCAAATTGAGCCACAGGAACACTTTTTTATAAGAAGCCATAATTTTAGAACCCTTTATCATAGATACATTCTGATCATTTAAAATGATAGGAAACATCCTAAAATTACTTTAGATACTTTCATTGTACTTCTGCCTCATTTTTCCCTATGAGGACCACATAAGTAAAAAATGGCTCATCTTACCCCACTCTCCTCCAAAAATGGCCATAACACCAAATGTAACAAGCTTGCTCAGTAGCTCAGCTGGCACAAAATTGGACTTAGGATGTGGAATCCTTGGGTAAGAATCCTGTGAAAAACATGACTCACGATGAAAGAGCTGAAAGATGAGAGATCAAAAAACAAGCTAAAACAGCATGCTTGCAATTGCATTTTTACGTCACATCTGCTTTTGTTCATACTATCGGGTAGATTTAGGTGTAGTGCATATGGTACGTTACAGACATTTCAAGTCAAAAACAATGTAACATTGTACATTTATCTGTCACAGGGAAAAATAACGAACACTATTTAGCGTCACTCAGTGGATATTTCACAGTGAATATGTCACAAAACGCACATATATTTTGCGTCTTGTGAAAAAATTTCCCACAGGTCATTTTGAGAACAGGCTGATTTTAACTTTCACAACAACAGAAGGAAATCAATCTAATGTTACTATATTTGTGCAATATCTAAATGTTCAACTGGCTTCTGGTGGTAAAAAAATAACTGACTACAGTATAGTGACAGCCTGTTAATTTTAGCTTGAGGTAATTTAGATAATTCTAACCACTGTTTTATATTACACACCTCCTTCCATCAAATGTACTGCCATTAATATGAAATTACAAAACAGTTACAAAGCCAGGAAATACATGAATTTTATCCAAACTGATTATCCTTAGTTTGGAGTAGCAAGAGAGTTAATTAAAATGTGTTATTGCGTAATATTTTAATGTTGTATCTCTCCTTGTGTATTCTGGGGTGTAAGCAGAGAGTCGGAGCAAATAAGACAAAATAATGTGGAGGCTTATATAATATGTGATATAATTCAGCATTTCTCTAAAGTCTGCAGATTCATCTGATAGCTGTCTGTTATCAGCAGTCTGGTTGAGCTGAAGCTTCATGGGTAAATTCATCGCTCAGTTTGGATCTTGATTCAATTCTCAGGTGAGAGGTCCTGATGGGCTCCTCTAGTGCCTTATTTAGAAGTTTTATCATTGCTTTAGGGTAAAGAAACACAGACAGAGATAAAGAGAGAATAACACTTCTCTGTTTCCCCACCACAGAGACATGTTGTCTTTTTTAGCAGCATGCACTGAGATTCCTTTCTAAACAATATGAGAGAAACGGGTAGATGTTTTTTCTTGCAGATTATTATTTACTGTATTAAAGGAGTGTTTATTATTCTTCCAATGTAGCATTTGTCATAAGCTGTTTTAGAATCCGGTCTGGAAGTGTTGGATTTCCATTTTTTGTTTTTGCTATATCAAGCATAAAATTGACAAGCTGGTCAGAGCCATGGTTCAACAGTAGCACATTTGGTTGGTTTGACTTCTGGTGCTTCAGTGTTGGGTATGCAGGTTGAGTCTGTCTTTTCTACTGTATCTACCAAAAACAAGGCCAAATGCAGAACAAATGCAAGAACAAATCTTTTAAAAAGAAAAGACTATACAAATAAATGGTGAGTGATGTAAAATTCTGTTGAATGCCTTACATGATAAAACACAGCAGTGAGCATTAACATAAAACAGATTGGTCCTGGGGAGTGCTAGTGGTCGTTGACTGAATATTTTTTCTCATGTAAAGCTGCTTTTATACATAATTTAATCCTACATTGACTGTGTTTTTTATTGCTCTGCTTGTCAAACAAGCTGTCATAAATATTTCATATCGTTCTGTTCTCTAGCCAAAACTATGAGGCGGTATATATTGAGGACTTCAGAGATATATCAGTAGTGATGTTACTCTTGAAAGAGTAACTGAGTAATTGCCTGGCACATTCTCCATTGGTTTTAGTGCTAATTATTTCAGCTTGAAGAATGAAGCTCCAGAGGATAAGCGCAAGCACAATGAGCAAATGTTGGTGAAAAACAGAAAATGTCTGCATTTATAATACTGTGAGCAGAGCTGCAATCGCTCAGCTAAACTCATTTGTGCTTTATACACAGAGTTGGTAATGGGAAATGAGCTGAGATAGTGCAAACATATTGTATAAATCTTATGAACCAGACATTTTGTGCAACATAGTGTCTCAGGGGTGATTTCCCTCTAATGTTTGATTTCCCTTAAAATGCAATTTTGTCCAAATGAAAATGCAATTGCTTAAATATAACAGGTTCCTAACTGCCATTTGGGGCTAAATGTAATCTAGGGTGTAAAGATGCACTGTGTATCGACACGTCTCACAGTAAACCCTTTGACATGCTGTCGATTGCATGCTGTCAGAAGATTATCTATCTGTCAAGGTGAAGCCAAGGTCAAGACAGTACACATGTTCACAGGAGGTTGAACAAACAAGACAGGACCAAGGGGGCTTTCCATGATTGCTTTGCATGTGAAGAAACAGAGTGTCATGCCCTGAGAGCCACCATGTCCATCTGTGACACACAGACCTTCATTTGGCAACTCCCTTTCACACTCTTGTGTCTCTGAACAACAGCCAGAGGAGTTGGATGGGTTAGCTGTGAATTGGATACTTGGAAAATTCAGCTTGACCTTTTGCTTAAGTAAATTGTGTTACATTTTCATAGGTCAGAAATGGTGACGCTGATCTGTCTGCAAAAGATGTAGCAATAGAATTTGTTATAAGAAGTCGATTTATTATACGGCTCTCTACTTTATTCTGATTGCTCAATTGCACCATTTGCTGGTTAGTTATTTCCTTATATTCTCAATTATATCCAGTAGCTATATATCTGTCTGCTCATCCAGGTAACTGAAATCAGTGCTACTTTCATGTTTCACGTATCATGTGAAAATGACCTTAGATGACTACTGTAATTAAGCGCATAGGCTTTTATTTGACATTAGTGTGGACATAAAAGTAGATTTTTTTTTTAATGATGTTGCACATCACTTTATTTTAAAGGCATCCTATTATGACTGTTGTACAAGATGCAATGTAAGTCTCCTCTGAGAAGTCCCCAGAAATGTATTATTCAGTGCTGTAAATATCCCTTTACCCATTCAGTTTAACAGCATCAAGGTAAAGATAAACATACATGTATTAAACACTTACCTTATGTTCTTACTCCATCCACGCATTAAATGCACTCCTAAAAGAGTGCATTTTCTGGCATTTTTACTTTAACTTTTTCAGGTAATGTCAATGGTATGACCCATTTCAGTGGTTGCATATTATTTCTTTGATCAAAATGATTTATATTGGTAGGGCATGTCCCTGTTGTCTCTATTAAATTCTGCACGCTTCACTGTAATATTGTTGCACTTTGCATCTATTTGTTCAGTGTTTTCTATGTTTGTAGTGGACTATTTCATGTTCTCAATGGAAACATTAAAGCGTTAGCTCACCCAGAAATTAAAATTCTGTCATTAATTACTCAACCTTGTGTCGTTCCAAACCCATGAATCCTTTGTTCATCTTCGGAACACAAATTAAGATATTTTTCATGAAATCCGAGAGCTTTCTGACCCTGCATAAACAGCAAAACAACTGAATTTTCATTTTTGTGTGAACTATCCCTTGAAGGTAATAAATGTTTATTTGTTTGTTTGATTGGAATTCATGTTGCGCTCCTGATCACCCTGTTTGGTTTATTTTGTGTTAATAATAGACTGACTGTACATTATTCATATGTACTAGTGAGTATCAGGTAGTAGACCGTTTACAGTAAAACAAACAAACAAAAAAAATATTGTTGTCCCTATTGTACTGGGAAAATGCATGGAGCTTCCTATTATGATCAATTACAGCTATAACAGCTCCCTCTGTGCTCCCTACAACCCTATATCGTACATCTGTTCCTCTTCTGATCATGTCTTTCTGCAAAATAATTACTAATCTACAAAACTTCTGAATTGAATACCTCATTCAACTACTCAGTCATTTCAAGGCTGTCTGGTTCCATGTCACCACAGTTCAATACATAGGGTATTCCCTCAGCTATAATGAAAGGAGGGGCAAAGAGCATGAATTAGTTGTTAATAATAAATTTTGTCACTCTCTGTGTCATGCATGGTCTCATGGGTCTGTATGTCACTGATGAGTGACACAGTGACTCATACTATTGAATTTCTTGCTTCCAACAAACTACTGCCACTATATGTTTTTTTTTTTTTTTTAATTATTATTATTTGTGGTGGAAGACAAAATTTTAAAGGCTTGAAGTGAATGTCTGAAGCCGTGTATTTAACTATATGTTGATTTAAATAAATCATTTAATACAATACTTACTATGTACGTTATGTTATATTTGAAAATGATTACTGCGTACCTGCGTATGATTACATCTGTAAATAATTTCTGTAATTACTTCTATAATTACACTGTAAACACTGCTCCTACCCCTTAACTCACTTTTAAATATAATCATACCACAAAACCTGTTCATAACCTTACCGTATCCCTCAACAGCAGAAGAGCATTTTGCAATACCACATGAACACAATAAATACATTATACCAAATAATACATTTCTTTACTTTATTTATTTACTGACATTGCATTATAGTTAAAGACAGCTGGTGAACATTCAAAATATTTAAGAGATTAAATGAACACTAAACTTGAGATTTAATTTTCACCTTGTATTTCTGTCGCCCACATTTCCACAGACTTATTTGTATGCCAAGGATAGGTCCTTATCTCAAGACGTATATTTATTGGCACCGTTTCAAATTTAAAAGAGAAGTATGCCAAAACACAGGTAAAAGCCTTCTTGAAAATGTTCCAGTTTTTCTCTCTGTAATGAGAACGCTGAACAAATAGAGCCACTACAGAGTTCATTAAGATTGCCTCACAACAATAACTTCCTATCAGGCTTAACTACAAAACGCAAATCGGCTTTTCCACATTTCTATGGGGTTTGAGAGCAGCTATATAAATAGAGGTGACTGCTGAGCAATGGGTCTGTGATTTGACCTGGTTTACTTGTGTTCAGGCTAAACAGTGCAGTTATCTTCTGCCTGCACCATATGATGACCATATGCTTTTCTATGAGAAGCCATGCCAAGAACCCTACAGCTTCGCCCTAGAGGTTGTGCTTTTTGCTGGCCTACTTCACACATTTAAATGCGTAAATCAAATATTTAAACGAGTATACTCTGACTGGACATAAGAAATATTATGGTTTATATGTAAATTACTGTGTTGTAGTACTAGTTTGTTGCAGGTGCAAAGATAAACAGATCATATCATTATACCAAATATATACAATGGCAAGGTCATGGGTTCAGTTCCCAGGGAATGTATGAACTAATGTGACGTGATGCTTGAATGCAAAGTCAACCACTTTGAATAAATGTTTCTGCCAAATGCGTAATAGTAAATATAAGTATTTAGATATCTCAATAGGCTCTGTTTGTTCAATTATTGTCACACCCTTGTGGACTGTTCTGTTGGTTTTTCCCTCATGTGTCCTTATTTGGTCTTTCCTGTTCCGTTTCTTGTTATGACGTCATTGTTTAATCACTTTCACCTGTCCTGTTCTCATTAGCCTGGTTATATAAGTTTGATTCAGTTCTTCGTTTCTTGTCGGGTCTTAAAGTCACTTCATGTTACTTTTCATTGTGTTAGCGTGTGGTTTCCCTGCGTTTCCTGTTCGTTCCTGTTCCCTGGTGTGGATTATATTAATAAAGTGCGTGTTCCTGACTCCCTCGTCCCTACTCCTCCTTCCCGTACACGACGCCTGACAATTATAAGGAAGTGGAAGCTATATTAAACCACCTACACTGTCTGGATGATGATGTTAGTTGTCACTCCCTATATTTGCAATTTGAAATCACTGTTTTAATACATTTAAAAATGTAATTCATCCCTGTGATAGCAAAGCTGGATGCTTCAACTGTTTTCAGAACTGATAATAATATGAAATGATTTTTGAGAGCAAGTCAGCATTTTTAGAATGATTTCTGATCATATGACACTGCAGACTGGAGTAATGATGCTGAAAATTCAGATTTGCCAAGACAAGAATAACTTACATTTTAATGGAGGTCCCCAGAATGTGTCTGTGAAGTTTCAGCTCAAAATATCTGACAGATCCTTTATTATATCATTTTGAAAATGCCCATTTTGAGTGGAAGCAGATGTGTGTCCCCTTTTCCAGAATAGGGGTGTGCTTTTACAGCTCCTGCCTCAGATACTCTGCCAAAAAACATTTGTTTGGTTTTGATTATCAAGTCTATCGTGCTGTTTAAACTTCTGATGTACGTTTTTCTAAGCGCACAGAAAGCGGCTGTTACGCGCAATGTAAGTACTAAACTAAGTTCTCTTCCATGTCTTATTGCACTTAAACTGTCAAATACACACAAGTTTATGATAAAAACACACATTAGTTGGTTGGGAAAGAAACTGAATGTTTATATTACATCTGTGTATTAAGTTACAACAGCATAATATACAGTACTTATACTGCTATCTACGCTGTTAATATGACCCAAACAATAAAATAAAAACAGAAAATTTGAATAAAGTTTGAATAAAGTATCGGGTAGGGTTAGGTGTATCTGAGCAGCAGATACGCTCAAACGCTTTGTTTACTTTGCTGTGTTTTGGGAGTGCAGCAGACGCGAATAACTTGTGAAAACACAAAATAGAATTTAATTAACACGCAGTGGTGTAATGCAGGGTATACCCACGTATACTAAGTATACCTACTTCTTTATCAGTCGGCTTTGCGTAGCCTACACCCACTTCTAAGTCCCCTCTGATGCGCATCGTACAGTAGTATCCTGTATTAGCCAAAATCATAACAGTCCACCAGTAGCTAATAAAATCGCATGTGAATAAATGCAAATATTCCCTAAACACACCCAGTAAAGACAGTAATGCGGTCAGAACCGTGGCGCCAGCTTCCTTTGAAATATGTTTGATGATTGCACCTGATGTGCCCACGCCCACGCCCGCTCCATCCACTCCTCTACCCCAGTTGCTGCCTGTTAATACATGTGAGCATAGAGCTTAATCTATTAGCGCATTCGTCATGTGGAATGGATTTGACTGATAGCGCTCTAAAAAGTGCGCAGACATATTCGCTAAATTAGAGACGGTAAAAGTGGGTGGGTCCGATATCATAGGTCTTCAAAAGTGGGTGGGTCCTGTCCCACCCACATTCAATGGTTCCGAAGCCCATGCTTGAATGCTGCTTTTGTGGGCGGGGCCTGTAAAATGTGATGTCACTTTTCTATGGATTCTGTGAATGGCTTGTTCTGAGACACTGCTTATGATTTATGGGAATAAAAAGAGGAGCGGGTGGATTTTTGTCATTATAGGGTGGTTGTGTACACACACTGACATTTATGTTCAAATAACATGTAAAAGTTAATTTTCCATAAAAGGTGCCCTCTAAAATATATTAAAATAGATAACAATTAGTGAAATTAGTAACAATTAGTTTTTTTAGGGTTTTAAGAAATTTTTACATTTACAGCTATGTTTAATTAATATTTTCTGTGGTTTGCAATAGATCTTTACATCTTGGACCAGATTTCACCATACTTTGCCAAATAAATCATTAAAAAATGGTGGATAGTATATTTATACTAGAATCATATATGATGTACACATATTGGTGCTGCGATGACACCTTCTGCTTCTCAGCACTGACACTCATCAATCACTATCATGGCTGCCATTTCTCATAGCTTGTCATAAACACATTTATCATGAAAGTAAAAGGAAATGATAAATACTTGAATGTGTTTGCCTCTCTCTGCAGTCACTTTCAGCATGCGAACCAAAGGACCGTAGTTTCACCCATGGCAGGGAGATCTGTCTGGTGAGTTCACGTTCTGCCCATCTAGGCCTGCACTGTTGAATGTGCATTTTTGTGAGATTTATATCAGTCTCTCTGTGAATCTCTGAGGAGGAAAAAAAGAGTAAAGGTGCCTTTCATTCCCCAGGCAAATGGTAGGAGGGAGATTCAATGACAGATAGTTATGGTTCACAGCAGACAAGACACTAAATAGATTTATAGAAGTCTACAGATGTCAGGTTGAGCCAGACTCCTGAACATTATGATTGTGGCAATTTTGTGATGATATAGTAGATGACACCCTGATTTAATGAGTCAGATCTTATCACTGATATCTTCATGCTTTTGTTTCAAAAGCAGACAAGACCTGAATCTAATTTCACCCATTTCACGCTCAGACTTTCATCATAAAGACCGCTTTGACGTCTGTTTGTGTGTGCACAGATAACGCTCTGTTCACCAAACAGGAATAAACAAAATTTATGCGACATGTTATGAATTCACCCAAATCTTTTGTAAAGTTCTGGTCAAGTTAGCATTACGCAATTTCATTCATCACTGAGAAGCAATTTCGCTTTTCCTCTTTCTTCCTGACTGCACAAACAGCACCCAAAACATAAAATTTGATCTCAAAGACACGGTGATTGCAAACATCCAAACAGCTTCTCGAGAAAAGACAGTGATATCTATTCAGAGGTGCCTATCGCGAGCGATGCACTGGAGAGCTTGATGTGTAACAATCATTTCCATCCTCCCCTTATTCAGCCCGAGGTCTGTTCTCTCCTGCTGAGAACAATGTGTTTGTCAATTAGCTTAGGAAGGTGTTTTTGCTCTGTGGGGACAATTTCTGTCTCCGGGCAGCAGACACCTTATAGAGTCCACCGTAATAAGGCTGAGATAACGCAAATGAGATCACACTGCATATGATTGTAGTGATGAGTGACTGAAACTCCCCAGGGTGTGGAAAGCCTGAGAGAATAGTATTCCCCAGTCTCTCTTCTAAAACAAACGCTCTGTTCAGTGAGACCTTATAGAGATGTTCACAAACCAAGGCAACACTGGGTAATTTCACTTGGGCACAACAGATAATGAATAACATCTGTGCTTTTGGGCTTGATAGGATGTTACCGAACAGGTTAGCACCTATGAATCAGATTTGGATAATTTGTAATACTAAACTCCCTCAGCTGACCCAAACCCAAAGCAGAAATTATGTTATATTGCTTTGAGGACTGAATGAGAAAATGATGCCAATTGTCCATTACTATGGAGCCCCCAAAGAGACATTTGCAAGATTAAAAAAAACAAACAAACAAACCTGAGGCTGAAAACACTTTAGTCAGGTTAGATGCTATATTGAATTTTACACGGCAAACAAGGCAGTGAGGTATTCCTCACAGACTTGCAGTCTTTTATTTTCACAACTTTCAAAACTGTTTTAGGGATTTTTGTCTATCGAAGGTTTTTTGGAAGTATTTTTCATCAGCTGAGCTACACTGACCAAAATTATAAACACAACACTTTTGTTTTTGTCCCCATTTTTCATGAGCTGAACTCAAAGATCTAAGACTTTTTCTATGTACACAGAAAGCCTATTTCTCTCAAATATTGTTCACAAATCTGTCTAAATCTGTGTTAGTGAGCACTTCTCCTTTGCCGAGATAATCCATCCACCTCACAGGTGTGGCATATCAAGATGCTGATTAGACAGCATGATTATTGCACAGGTGTGCCTTAGGCTGGCCACAATAAAAGGCCACTCTAAAATATGCAGGGGGGTCCGAAATCAGTCAGTATCTGGACCATTTGCCTCATGCAGTGCAACACATCTCCTTTGCATAGAGTTGATCAGTTTGTTGATTGTGGCCTGTGGAATGTTGGTCCACTCCTCTTCAACGGCTGTGCGAAGTTGCTGGATATTGGCAGGAACTGGAACACGCTGTTGTATACGCCGATCCAGAGCATCCCAAACATGCTCAATGGGTGACATGTCTGGTGAGTATGCTGGCCCTGCAAGAAATGGGATGTTTTCAGCTTCCAGGAATTGTGTACAGATCCTTGCAACATGGGGCTGTGCATTATCATGCTGCAACATGAGGTGATGGTCATGGATGAATGGCACAACAATGGGCCCCAGGATCTCATCACGGTATCTCTGTGCATTCAAAATGCAATCGATAAAATGCACCTGTGTTCGTTGTCCATAACATACGCCTGCCCATACCATAACCCCACCGCCTCCATGAGCCACTCGATCCATGACGTTAACATCAACAAACCGCTCACCCACACGACGCCGTACATGCTGTCTGCCATCTGCCTTGTACAGTGACAACCGGGATTTATCCATGAAGAAAACACCTCTCCAAAATGCCAGGCGGCATCGAATGTGAGCATTTGCCCACTCAAGTTGGTTACGACGACGAACTGCAGTCAGGTGCAGTTTTTTGAGGAAAACATTTCAGGATTTTTCTCCATATAATGGACTGGTGTGGTGCCCCGAGTTTGAACTTCTAACATGCAGGTTAAATGCGGCTTCAAACGATCCCAAATGCGGTTGTAAACGATCCCAGCCGAGGAAGAAGGGTTTTATCTAGCAAAACGATCGGTTATTTTCATAAAAAAAAAAAATACAATTTAAATACTTTTTAATCTCAAACGCAAGTCTTGTCTTGCTCTCCCTGAACTCTGTGTATTCTGAATCATGACAGTTAGGGTATGTAAAAAAACTCCAATCATATTTTCTCCCTCAACTTCAAAAATCATTTCAAAATCATCGCTGAAGAAGTACCAACCCAGTCTTTGCAAAGTGAACATGCAAAGAAGATCAAACACCCTTAACAAAAAAGGTAAAACAGCAATATACAATGATTTTGAAGTTGAGGGAGAACATGAGATGGGAGGTTTTCGGCATACCCTAACTGTCATGAACCGGGAAAAACAGAGGTCGGGAAGAGCAAGACAAGATGAGAGTTTGACATTATAAAGTATATAAATTGTATTATTTTTATGAAAATAACCTATCGTTTCACAACCCTTCTTCCTCAGCTGGGATCATTTGCAACCGCATTTGGGATAGTTTGAAGCCGCATTTAAACTTGGAATTTCAAACTCGGGGCACCATATCAGTCCATTATATGGAGAAAAATCCTGAAATGTTTTCCTCAAAAAACATAATTTCTTTACGACTGAACAAAGAAAGACATGAACATCTTGGATGACAAGGGGGTGAGTACATTATCTGTAAAGTGTTGTTCTGGAAGTGGACTTCTCCTTTAATGAGAATATTCATTTCATTTCATTTCCTTTTTCATTTCATTTCATTTTATTTCGAACAAAACATAATTTAAAACAATACATATAACACTAATACACATATATACATGTGTTGCCGCGACAACAAAAACATCCCAAAAAAACTTCATACAGTACAAAAAAAAATGTGGGATGAAGTGGGATGAAGCTAAAGCTTATTTATTCCCACCCCCTATACACGTACAAACTGAAAATCTCACATAAAGAAGAGAAGATAAAGTGTGAGCATGCATGTGCACATATAAAGGTTTCTTGTGTGTGTGGGAAAGCCTAGTGGTTTCGGATCCATGCGTTTCTTATTTTTAAAAATCAAAATAACATGCAGAGCCATCTGAAACAAGGGCAGTTAATAAGAGTCAAACGAAAGCCCTTATTGAGCACCGTGCTGTGATTCTATAAAACACTAAAAGATCCTCAAACAGGCCAGGCCGTTTATGTTGTGTGCTGAATGGTAAGAGAGAGATTGCTTGGCTAAATGAGTCTATGAATTTCTCATAACCTGGGACATTATTCTGCAGGCATTTTCTTCAATCTGTGGCTTTGTGCTGCTGTTTAACAACTGCAATAAAATGGTGCATTTCCTCAACTTCTATTGAATTACTTTTGCATTTGCAGTTACGTTTGTTCCACTATAGGCCACAGAAAATCATTTCACACTGTGTGTTTACAATAAAGTTTCATGATTCATATTTAAAATTAAACTGGACAGGTTTTCTATGTAAGCGTTTTCTATGTTTCTTCCATAAAATAAAAAAAGGTAATAGAGAATGCGACTTTATCTCACAATTTAGATTTTGTTCGGTTTGAAATGTGAGATACAAATTCAGAATTCTTTTTCTTGCAATTTCGGCACACACAAGTGTACATCTCACAATTCAGACTTTTCAGTTTATCTCATGATTCTGCTTTTTGTTTCTGCCACATAATGAAAAAAAAAAAAAAAGTGATCTTTTTATCTCACAGTTATCTCTACTTGCAATTATAGTCCCGGTGTAGTATATACACCGATTAGGCATAACATTATGACCACTGACAGGTGAAGTGAATAAAACTTATTTACTCTTTATCACGGCATCTGTTAAATGGTGGGATATATTAGGCAGCAAGTGAATATTTTGTCCTTAAAGCTGATGTGTTAAAAGCAGGAAAAATGGGCAAACGTAAGGATTTGAGTGGGTTTGACAAGAGCCAAATTGTGATGGCTAGACGACTGGGTCAGAGCATCTCCAAAACTGCAGCCCTTGTGGGGTGTTCCTGTTCTGCGGTGCTCAGTATCTATCAAAAGTGGTTTAAGGAAAGAACAGTGGTGAACCGGTGACACCGGCCAAAGCTCACTGATGCATGTGGGAAGCAAAAGCTGGCCCGTGTGGTCTGTGCTTATGCTGACCCCTGTCAAGCACCGAGAGTGCCAACAGTGGGCATATGAGCATCAGAACTGGACCACGGAGCAATGGAAGAAGGTGGCCTGGTCTGATGAATCATATTTTTTTTTACATCACGTTGATGGCCGGGTGTGTGTGATTTGCTTACCTGGGGAGCACATGGCACCAGGATGCACTATGGGAAGAAGGCAAGCCGGCGGAGGCAGTGTGATGTTTTGGTCAATGTTCTGCTGGGAAACCTTGGGTCCTGCCATTCATGTGGATGTTACTTTGACATGTACCACCTACTCAAGCATTGTTGCAGACAATGTACACCCATTCTTGGAAATGGTATTCTCTGCTGGCTGTGGGCGCTTTCAGCAGGATAATGTGCCTGCCCCAAAGCAAAAATTATTTAGGAATGGCTTGAGGAGCACAATAAGGTGTTGACTTGGCCTCCAAAATCCCCATATCTCAATAGAATCGAGTATCTGTGGGATGTGCTGAACAAACAAGTCCAATCCATGGAGGCCCCACCTCGCACCTTACAGGACTTTAAGGATCTGCTGCTAACACCTTGGTGCCAGATACCACAGCACATCTTCAGGGATCTAGTGGAGTCCATGCCTCAAAAGTGGGACCAGCACAATATTAGGAAGGTGATCACAATGTAATGCCTGATTGGTGTATATATATATGTCATCATAATTCTGACTGATTTCACAGAATTGCAAGTTTATTTCATTATTATAAGTAATATAATTGGGTAAGTAAAAAAAAGTTTGGTATGAACCTTTGACATTCAAGTGTAAATGTCATGAATTTAATATATTGAACACGCGTTTTCAGTTAGAGATTTTCTTGAACAAAACTCTTAGCACAACTACACTCCACAGGCAACTCTCAAACTCTCTATCAAAATGTAACTTGTTAAGCCATTTGAAATTCAAAACAAAAGTCATATTTAAGAATACTGATGTCAGACTTGTCATAACAATGTATGGGGGTTGAAGGCACGCTATAGGTTCGATCATACAGATCTCACTGTTCTATATCACTCGTTTTCCAACCTGGTTGGAAAGCTGGGCTAGATTTGAAATTTGCTGTCAGTTTATGTCCATGTCGTTTATCTCGAACTGTGTCACCATCAGGTCTGATCAAACTGATGAAAGAGTCTTCCGTCACCAGTCCGTCCTTCCCTGTCCAGACTGAGGGGAAATAGGGGAAGAATGGGTGCCTGCATCTTGATTTAGGCATGATGGCAGTGGAAGGACCTGACTGAGTCTCTGGGCTTTCAAGAGGCCAAGGAGGAGGACATCCATCATCTAGCGCTGAGCTCAGCCGGGGAGTCTCTCCTCCAGCCACTCCATGCAGTGATGGATGAGCATATCACATAGGATTCTTATTATTTCAAAAGAGGCCAAAGGAAAGGCCAGTGAGTTCAAATACTGAGCGATCAGTCGCAGTGGTGGATCAGAGTTTTATCTCAGAATCTAATCCATTTATGGGCCACTTACAAATTCTTGAAGTGTTAGTTGGTTAAGAACCGATATTGTGTGTCGAGGAGAGTGAGAGAAGTACACTATTCTTCAGAGAGCAAGAACGGTGTCAGGAATAGCCCAATGCTTCCTGTAGCACTGCTGTGTACCAGGGTTATTTTAAAAAATTTTATTTAGTTTTTATTTCTAGTTTATTTTCAGTCCGTCCTTCCATTTTGTTTTACTCTATGACAATGATTTTTTATTTTATTTTAAATTATTATTTTAGGTAATTTAGTTTTTAACTTATGTTTTACACTACTGTGCAAAAGTCTTAGGCCACTAGTATTTTCATTAGCTAAAAAATGGTTTAAAGTCAGTTAAAGTCGGTCTTTTGCTGTAGTGTGTCAGTAGGAAATATCAGATTACATTTCCAAACATTCATTTTGCCATTAATCGTAATAATCCAGTGAGAAGGAGTCTGACAACAGCGAGTGCTCTGCACAGAGATCTGATCTCATCATCATCCAGTCTGTCTGGAATGACATGAAGAAACAGAACAAACTCAGACAGACTAAATCCAGAAGAACTGTGACAAAGTCTCCAGGATGCTTCAAGAAACCTACCTGCAAAGCTGCAGCACTGTTAAAAGTTTTAGGCACTTGTGTAAAAATGCTGTAAAATGAGGATGCTGTCATAAATAGTTTTTCTTTATCAATTACCTTCTATTATCTAAATGAAATCAACATTTGGTGCGACCATTCTTTGCGATTACAGCAGCTTTTGCCCTAGGTGCAGTTGCGCTAAATTTTTCAGGTAGCTTTGCAGGTAGGTCTCTTGAAGCATCTTGGAGACGTTGCCACAGTTCTTCTGGATTTACTCTGTATCAGTTTGTTCTGTGTCTTCATGTCATTCCAGAAAGACTGGATGTTGATGAGATTAGATCAGTGTGGAGCACTGGCTGTTGTCAGACTCTTTGTGCAAACAAAAATCTCACTAGGTTATTACAATTAATGACAAACGGAATGTTTGGAAATGTAAAGCGATATTTTTTACTGACACACTACAGCAGATAGAAATAACTTACTTTAAACCATTTTTTAGCTGGTGAAAATACTAGTGGCCTAAAACTTTTGCACAGTACTGTATATTTTTGTGCTGCCAAAGTTAAAGAATTAGCTTACCCAAAAATGAAAATTACTCACCCTCATGTTGTTCCTGTCCCCTAAGACTTCCGTTCATCCTTGGAACACAATTGACCCTTTGCAAAAAAACCAGCCCTCCTTCGTTACTGTTACTATGTCCGACAAACAATGCTGCTCTCACACTACACATCATGTTCTAATGCAAAAGAGCAAAGAGGAAACTGTCGACATTCAGCATTATGATTGGTCAGATCACCTGTCAATCAAGCTGTTTGTGAATGGTCAATTGACCCTTCACAGGGAGTTTTACTGACAGACGATCTGACCAATTATAATGTTGAATCTGCCATTTTGTCAGACAGGGGAGTAGATTCATGTTGGTAGACTTGAACTTGAAAAATGATGTGTATTGACATTATTCCACGGTTAAAACCAGATACCTTCTGATGCTCATTCATGTTTATTTTGTGCTATAACTAGTAAAGATGAAGAAATGATCGGTTCACGTGCCGCTTGAACTGAGGCACAACAACGCCACAAAATAGTATTTATTGTTTGAATTTCTTAAAAAATGACAACATTTGAAAGCTAAGACTTAGTTTCATACCAACTCAGTTTCATTGCTCTGCAATGTATTTTTCACTACGTGAGAAGGTGATGTGTGGCATGAGCACTTGTTGGATATACCAACAGTAGGGAGTTATTTTTCCTCCGAAACATCCTGGCCAGGATTTCTATATTGCCTAAAATATACAAGTTTTGGCTTAGTTTGCACTGCGCAGACAGATTGGTGTATGACACGAAATTACCGTGAGAGCTATAGAGAGCAGACGGCTCCTTATGCTTTTGAATCGCTCTCGTGGTACTTCAATGTCAAACACCAATCTGTCTGTGCAGTGCCGCTTCGAATTGAACACACGTAATATGTATGCGTATTTGCATCGCTTTGACCATTCTCTGTTGATTCTGCCTTCTCATGTGCCATGACTGGTCGATTATATACAATGCCTGCATGTTATTGATCAAACTACTGTTGTATCATTACCTTCCACAAGTATGAAAACAGGAAAACAAAGCCAAAACCTGGATATTTTAGGTAATATAGAAATCCTGGCCAGGACGTTTCTGGACAAAAATGGCACATATGGTCACCCTAAGCAAGAATAACAAAGGGGAGCAGGTTTTGCAAAGGGTCAGTTGAAGTTGTTTTAAAGGGGTCATCGGATGCAATTCTCACTTTTACATGCTGTTTGAACATAAATGTGTGTTGGCTGTGTGTGTACACCACAACCCTATAATAATAAAAATCCACCCAGTGCTATTTTTTTTAAACTTTATAAGAAATATCCCCTTTTTCAATTCAACTGAAGACACAGAGGATTAACGTTACTTTTGTTTTTGAAGGAAATGTGCGATCCCCGATCATTCGTGATTCAGTTTCACAGCAGAAGTGAGTATAATGGTTATTATGCATCTTTGCAAATCGCCTTTCTTAATAATGTGCTAGTTAGCAAGTTTTGCGGCTAAACCCGGCTAAATGTGGCTAAAGTAAACAGACCAGCTCATCACCCCACAGAAGAGAGGGGCGGGGTAAGCAGAGCTCATTAGCATCGAAAGGAACATGCAATAGAATGGCTCGCTCTGAACAGGGCTGATTTTGACAAGGTAAAAAGGGTGTTTTTTACACTACCACTCTGAAATTTGAACCAAAGTATGTTATAGACTTCTCATTAAGATCTTAAAGTATAATATCAGCTTGTGGAGAATGAAGAAGCTTTCGTGAATGCAAGTTGGAGATTGAATCAGAAATGAAGAAAACGTTGAATATAGTCGCTATTTTTTTTTTTTTTTTTTTTTTTTAGCAGCAAACAAAAAGCTTTCCCATCACTTCAGAAACTGTTGAACCACTGGAGTAACATGGACTACTATCTACTATCTTTCTGGTCCTTCGAGGTGAAAGATGCTTAGGCTGTCAATGGAGGGCCCGAAACCTCTTGAATTTCATTTAAAATATCTTCATTTGTGTTCCAAGCATGAAGTTTTAAGGCTTTGGAACAACATGAGGGTGAATAATTAATGACAGAATTTTCATTTTTGAGTGAACTATGCCTTTAAATACCTTTTGAATTGTTGCATTATATTTTCAGGGACACTTTTGTTTAATTGATATAGTATTAATCAGTAGCGTTGTTATGTTTAATGTTTCATGTTTATAAAGAAATAAAAAAACCTTTATAATATATTCTATATATAAAACCTAATTGTGTTGTGACTGTTATTTTATTTGACTTAGTTATGGAGTCATGAACCATTTTTTTTTTGTTTGTTTGTTTCTGTTTTTCCACTACTATTAACATTCCTGTGCATAAAAGCCTTTTGCTTCTTAAACAACCTCAGACAGCTTTGTTACAAAGTGTATTATTAATGCCAGTGTATTATTTATAGAAAATTCAATAAGTATGAAAATACAAGGAGTATAAAAAAGAAAAACAAATGCCTGTGAATGTAAAAATGTGTGACATTATTTAACTCATGGATCACAGCAGCTTCTATACCTGATGATCCATGAAGTCCAATGCACTAATTAGCACCCACAGTATGCAGCATCAGTACTATAAAAATAGACTACGTGTCCTCTAAATCAGGGTTTATGTATTATTCTTTATAGTCTGTTTAATAAAACAAAGCAATAGAATATCCTAATTCAATTTGTTTTAAAAAAAATTGTTCTAGTTTTTCTAACATAATGCAATATGGCTGGGAGAAAAGAAGCCTTAGTTGTTTTTGAGACATATGGGCCACAGATCTGATTTGTAGTCTAGACTGTCCCCTCGCGTCCTCACATGTTCTTGAGTGAGAGAGCGAGCAACAGAGAGACATAGAAAGCGGGCAATGGAGACGGTTGGGGATTTGGGGCAGAATGCAATGCAGCACTATGTCACAGAAGTGATTCTCCAAGAGCTGTGGCATTCTAATAGTGCCGCAGTGCTCAGGTAACGTTATAAACCAAAGAACGGATTATTCCACGGTTCACTTCGGCGAGTACAATGTTTCTTTCTTTCACATCTCATTTTTTCTCTTCACATGCTCAATTGGGAATATCTTAGGACAAGTGTAATTCAGAGTAGCAGCAGTTCTTGTTATCTTGAGTTGTAAGGCTGTGTCACCAGAGGACTGCTTTTTTGGGGGAAGTGTTCTTTGATTCTAGTCACCATCTGGTATGCCTTCATAGCCTGGGGATACAACTGATAAAAGGCACCATCCCAGATGAAAGTTTCATGGGCTACTGTACCTGGATGGGTGAGACGGAAAGAAAGAGAGAAGAGCTGGGAGAATGATCCATGCCCCGAGGTAAAGATTTGAATGATTTATTTTGCCAGTCTATTTAGTGGGCCGGAGAAGCTTTGTGGATTTCTTTAGGGGCTTTGTTGTGTTATTGTATGTCCTTTGCTGATGAAATTGTATGTGAAGGAAACCAACCTGTTCAGGACTAACTAACTCCTGTTTTTGAACATAGGTTTGCTTTAGATTTAAAAAACCTTGGAAATAAAAAACGTAGTTGTTATTTTTAAATTGCTTATTTAAATGTAATGATTTAATGATATTATGATCAGCATTGGAGAAAATTACTTTTAAAAGTAGCGCATTTAGTCCCTAAATTGCATTACTTAGTTACTTTACATTACATTACTTTTGTGTTATTTTTTCGCATCTGGCCTGGGCTTGCTTGTATGTTTTTAATATTAAAAAAGCTATATTTTTGGCATATGTAAAAAGCACTTTCACACCAAAAGTGAAATGAATAAGACCCAGGCTGAAGGAAATGTAAACTCAGTTATTAACATATTGGTCACACTTTATTTTCATGTCCAATTCTCGCTATTAACAAACCATTAACTATGACTTTTGTCTTAATAAACTACTAATTTTCTGCTTATCAGTAGTTAGTAAGGTAGTTGTTAAATTTAGGTATTGGGTAGGATTAGGGATGTTGAATATGGTTATGCAGAATATGTGCTTTATAAGCACTAATAAATAGCCAATATGTTATGAATAGGCATGCTAATAAGCTACTAGTCAATAGTGAGAATTATATCTATACTAAAGTGTTACCAACATGTTTAATTATTGCAGGTTTGCATATTATTTGAAAAAGTAATGCATTACTAGTTACTCGAAAAAGTAATCTGATTACATAACTCAAGTTACTTGTAATGCATTACCCAGTATGCATTATAATTTGATGCTTGTATTTGTATTTTCAAATCATGCTTTAAAATATGTGAAAATAATTAATAAACAATCATGATGTTTTTTTAATCTACTGAAATCCACTCATCCTTACTCAACTTACCGTCTTTAGATTCCAAGTATCTCATTTGAATATGTTTTTACCTCAGAAAATTAATACCCAACAAAAAAACGAATGCCAATCAAGCTAATTTGAATAGGCTCCTAAGCTTAACACCATTAGCAATTAAGCGCCAGAAATCCAGAGATACAAAACACTTCTGCGTAAAGATCAAAAGCACTTTGCCTTGATGTACAGGAAGAATCAAGGACACAGACTTGAATAATTCCAGACGTTGACCAGAAAGCTGTTCCCATGTGTGAAACATCAGTTTCACAGCCCACTTGTTCTATAATACATTGGGTACCTTTTTGAATTGGAGGGGTGATTGTGTAGTATATTACATCTCAAGGCAAACAGAATAAATCAAGGACTGAGAATGAGAGATGGAAGCTTTGCTTTTCTTTTTAAAGTTACTTTAATTTCATAACAGTCTCTAGGGAAGGCAAGACATGTTTCACTGCAATATAGAGCAGCCTAGACCCACAAAAAAAAACAAAAAAAAAACAGGTGACTGAAGACAAAAGCTAAATGCTCTTTTCCTTACTTCTTTTTTTATTTTATTTAGTTCATTTTGTCTTCATGCTCCAGTAGAGAGGTCACAGCTGCTGTAATTCAGAAAAACTGATAAGACAGAATGATCAAAGAAGGATGACACAGACAACATTAGATCTGTTCAGCTCTATGGTGCAGTTATTTTAGGATGAACAGGAAAGGTTAGTTTCACTTCAAACAATCCAAATTTTATCGTCCAAACTGCATCAGCAACATTTAAGTAAACCGTAAATAAAAAGCACAAAGTGATGATATTCAATACCATAAAACTGTTGACCCATAAGATGAGATGTACTCCAATTATAATTGCATTGAATTCCATAATAAAAACATATCAAATCCAAACAGAATATCTTCATCAGCTAAAGATGATGAAAATGTCTTTAATATTTTGCAAGGAAAACTTCAAAATGTCTTAAAGTTCATTATGCAATGCATGCAGTAAATATGCAAAAGACACTGGTTCAGCAAAATGAACAGAAAGGCCCTCTAGGGTCCACAGTGTGTTAGATCTAGTACTCCATTAGGATAAGATTAGAGCAAAAGCCCTGCACTTAAAATTCCATGCTGGTTTTATTTGGAAAAATCGTTGGTTTTTAATCAAGTTGCTAAATATTTGCAATATTTTGATAAAGCCACAACACATCATTGGCATTCCTCTTCCACCTTAGCACAACTTTACTTAGAACTTTTTGAGAAGTATGTACTTTGCCTTAAAATGAATTATAGATGAAATGTTTGGTTCTTTTGATTTGCTGCACCGTTCAATGCTAATATGCTGAATGTGGTTGCTGTTTTCACGTAGTTCAGTGCTGTGCCGCTTTGTGCCTTTGCTTTCCTCTTATCGCTAAACTCTAGCTAGACCGCAAAAGTGCAAGTATTCCTTTTAGTTTTTGTTTAATTTACTGTTGTCTTTGTTCTAGTTTTTGCTGTCTATAGCAATTCATTTGATCATCACACCTGTCTTTTAATGCGTTATCAGTGTATACATATGTTCCTTTGTTTTCCTTAGTTCATTGTCAGTTGTTTGTGTATTCTACACACTGTTACATTACCTTGGATTACCCTGTGTTTATTCTTTTATTAAATGCCTTGGAACGTTCTGACTCATCTTTTGAGACTTTTAAAACTGTGAAATTAGCACTTGCCTGTGTTCATTAGTGACTCATCACCAGCTTTAAACAATATAAGATTTAATCTCGATATCATAGGACCTACTTTACTCTTAGTGACTAGACTTTTTTTTGTCCAAAATGCAAAAAAAATGGCTGACATATTAGTGCTGCATATTCATAAGAGCACGTTTGATGAGTTAATGGCTTATTACAGAGGGAGACATATAAAGGGAAGAGGGTTTCATTCTCCACTGAAAAGCCAGCCAAGTCTAGTAGGGAATATAATTAATTTTGAGCTTACCCACTTCCACCAACTTCAGCCTAACGTGGGTCACAGCTAATTTACAAAGTAACTCCTACGAGGCATCACATCAGAACTTTTTGTTTAAATTTAAATAATAAAAAAAAAAAGTCAAACAGCTGAAACTCCTATGGTCTTACTCAGCATAAATGATTTTTACTTAGATGAGTACAATATTACAGCTTTAAGCAATCTGCAGTGGATTAAGACATTTCTCTGTTACCCAGGTGATTATTTTTAATGTCAGGGCCAGTGGCCAATCTTTCATTGCACATTACTGTAAGTGAAATGTCCACGCCAGTACTGCAGTATTATTTTTATGTGGCATATTTTCCATGCCCATTTTTATTTGACGTATAAACCAATGTGATTATGATAAATGAATTATAGAATATGTCAAAAGCATTTTTAAAAATAATTAATATAAACCTGTTAGTAGATAGCAGTGGGAACTGAATCAATTTACTGACTGAAGTACCTTCATCTCAAAGATGTGCACTGTTTAATTCAGTTCCTTATTTAGGTGTATTAGCACACTGATTTAAACTCACATGCCTCAGAGGCAAGAGGAGTATTTCTACAGTGAAAAAGAAGAATGACATTTCAATTTATTAAATTAATAAATATACTGCATTAGAACATTTAATTTATCACTAAAATGAAAGCAATAAATTAAACTATCTATGTCCTCAAGCTAGTTTAATGACACATTGAACATTGAGTTATAAGTTTAGTTATAAGCGGTAAGCTGCTGGATTCTTTGCTTCACCAAAAAATCACTGATTCAAGCAATAAATGAGTACCATAGTAATTTTCAGGATCCAGTTTAGTTCCTCTGGTAAATTATAGCCTTCCGATGATCCTAATACCTAATACTCCTAAACTGCACACCATATGCACGTCCTAGTGATTTGGCATTCACCTTAAATGTGTGCTTCAAGCGAATTTTCATTTTCTTTTCAAATTAATGTTCTTTCTTTGTGAAATAAATCATTCTACACAGCACAAAATAGCTACTTGCAAAGCCAGCATGTCAATTTCTAGTTGTCTAGGTCTAGGATTAATAATGGCATGTTAAATATAAAAAAGGAAAGGAAAACTCTGAGTGAGCAACTCTTTTTTCTATACTGCAGTTCAACTGTTTTTATTTGTTAATATTATGCAGTTGTCCACATGATGTAGCCTATCTGAGTAAACACTGTTAAATATAGCCTAATAGCACATCATTGCCTGCTTTTTACCTCTTTTTTTTTTTTTTTTTTTTTTTTTTTTTTTTTTTTTTTTTTTTTTTTTTTTTACATCCTGTCTATTAGTTACTCCAACTTACACTTTATTTTGATAGTCTACTTTAGACATTCTACTAATTCTAAGTAAGGATGTGCCAGAAGCAGAATAATGTGTTTGGAAAGGAAATTACATGTACTACAGAAAAATATATTTCAATGCTTCCTTGCAATTATATGGTTAGGTTATTATACTGTATAGAAATGTCAGCCATCAGGAAGACGTTATTAATATGTGGGACATCGCTTGAATGCACACTTGCTTTTTACTTTCACTTTCGAGATTCGCAATCACATGTACTCTGTGTATACTATGGAGTGGCAGTACTTACCACACATTTTACAAGATTAGATGTTTATCACTGGTGCTCTGGATCTGCAAATCATTCGCCATTGTGCTCAGTCATCTCTCCTTACTCTGTTTATGTGGTAAGTGGAATTTTATGTCCTGTGATGTAACATGTAACACTCCCAACACTGGAAACTGGAACTGGAAATTTTATCGTCATGATTAAATTATTTATTGTGTAATAATATTGCCATTATTGCATATATGTTGGGGCGTGATTTTTAAATGTAAACAGTCACAACAGTTTTATTTACATTACATTATTTACATATTTATGAGCACGTAACACAACCTGCCCCTAAACCTACCATTTGTCAATAAAACACAAGATATAACAGACAGATACAGATATGGCTACAGTCATAATTTATTCAAAAAGTAGTCTCAATTCAAAAAAATGCCGCCAGAAGAAGCGTTACGTCAGCCTTGGTTGTGAAATGTCATTGGCTCTCATTTGTCTCGTGACCGACTGCATCATGCTAATGTTCTGGAGTATTTTTTTTTAATCAGATGTGAGCATCTTAAAGGAGCGGGATCATTTTCAGCGATTGAAACCTTATGTTTTACTCTCTTCTTCGCATAAAGATATTGTGTGGCTTCAGAAGACTCGGAATGCAACACGACTTGTTTGTAATGCTTTTATACTGCTTGTTTATGGTCCGTTTCTGCAATAAATACCTGGGACTGTACTTACATTTGCCTGTTGTGTGTTTTATATTGTTCAGAAGTGGGTAAGTTTAGGGTAACCATGTCCCTTTAGTGGCTCCATAGAATGCTTTATTAGTTTTCTGTGCCTTTGCGAATTCAGATTCACTATTCGTGCACATCCCTAATTATACGCAACTTTGTAACTACATGTCAAATAACTTTATTTAATTTGCAACTACATGTCAACTAACTCTCATTAGAGCATTAGTAGACTGTTAGGTTAGTGTTAGGTTTAGTAGAGTAAGCTGACGTCTTGCAAAGTTATAGTCAGTAGTGTTGGGAGACGATTGAAATAAACTGTTAGCAGACAGTCTACTAACTACTCTGGAAATTGACATGTAGTTATTTATTGTATATAGAAGTGGACTGTCAAGGTAAAGCGTTACCGAACTATATATAAAACTTTGCTCACTCGCAAATCCCTGCTGGTTTATGTAAGTTACTGTGACTTATTACATGACCTGCTCATTATTTGGCCTTTTAGGCTTCTGGCCAAAACTGCACAGTGTCGTTAAGCATTGAATGAACTCCTGACGTTTTTCACACTATATTTAGGAGAAACGTTTTCTTACATAACCGAAAGAATTATTACACTAATGATAATTTTATAGAGTCAAATTAAGGATAAAACGAATCCATCATCATTTAATAGTCTCTTCGTCAGTTTCCAATTTTATACAATTAGGTTGGTCATGAAAGGTGCTCCTTCTTCAAGTTGTAACATTATGTTTTGGTATTTGTATGGTACAAATCTGAGTTTAGGTTTGGCAGCCTCATTTCTGCTCTCTGCGTGGTCCTTATCATATGGATATTCTACACTGAGGTATAAGTCATTTAATATTAAAGTGAGACAGGAAAAAAACAAGAGCAGTGGGACAGCAGTGTTAATAATTTAAAGCTATAGCCTTAGCAGCTTTAGAAAGTCTCTCCTCTTGTCTTTCTGTCTACTTCTTGAAGTCTGTCCCAGAAAGCTGACAGGTTTCTGAATGCAAGCTAGCTGGCTCTGAACTTCAGATGTGTGGGATGTAGCAAAAAAGGCTTAAGAATTAATGCTTGAGGTACAAGAATGCTAGAGAGTTCAATCACAGAAGCAACTGCTGGAAAATGACAGATTTTACAACAGATTTTACAACCCATCCGTCCGTGCAGCTCTTCAGCCACATCTGACAAACTGCATTGCACCATATAGCAAATTAAAATCATAAAGCCTGTACCTGCTGTACCATTTTCTCACTCCATAGAATTTTATCAGAAAATGAATTCATTCATTTTGTCAACATACCATAAACTGCTGAGTTTCCGAAAACGTATTCAAAGAAAGCAAAATAACTCTGCATTTTGAATATTAAAGTGTTATCAATTCAAGGTACAGTCTTATAGATGCATTTCATTTCAACATTTGCTTTTTTCATTCAGCACAGTCTTTTCCCCGTACTACAGGTATTACAGCCTAACTCCCACCCCCATAAAGAGTAAAAAAAAAAAATCTGTTTATTTGCAAAGCAGATGAACCATAGTAGTTGAGGCAGCATTTTTCCTGCTGTCTTCACTTGCAGCAGAACCAGCAGAAAGGAAACTTCCTATAGCCCATCCTGTCTATTAAATCATTATCAGTGAATGAAAACGCAACAGACGCATAAGACAATAGGGGGGTAATGAGGTTTGATGTACACTAACAGTCACCCGATGGCCTTCACTGGATATGGGGGAAGGATAAAAAAAAATCACCAATGATGTGAAATCATTGAAGGACAGTTACAAATTCAAATTCAATATCAGTTGTTTGTTTAAAATAAAATCTGTAAATATATAGAATACCTAAAGCATTAGGAGGATTATGAGAGAAATTTGCTTATTAATAGTATTAATACATTTGTAACAACATTTTGGAAATAAGTGAATTTTTTTTTTTTTTTTCCCACTACTTTAACATTTAACCACTTACAGAATCAATCAATAATAATTAGATTTACATTTGATCAGTCTTCTTACAGAACTATTTATTGACTATGTATCATTTTAAAGAAATGGATACTGTATATAATTGCCATTTTTTAACCTTCCTCCTGTGGTCAATTTTTCAGCATCCCTCTGAACTTTAAACTGTATTCTGTATTCATTTATTTCATGTAATTATTGCTGCTATATTTGAAGAGAAGGCAATACTTACTACTATACTTACAGTTTAAGTCAAAAATTTACATACACCTTGCAGAATCTACAAAATGTTAAGGAAAGGAAAAGGAAAAAACGTGACGTGTGGCCAAGTATGGTGACCCATACTCAGAATTTGAGCTCTGCATTTAACCCATTCAAGTGCACACACACAGTAGTGAGTAGTGAACAAACACGCACACACACCCGGAGAAGTGGGCCACCATATTGCTATCGCTGCGGCGCCGGGGAGCAGTTGGGGGTTCGGTGCCTTGCTCAAGGCCCGACTCCCTAACCATTAGGCCACGGCTGCCCCCTGAAAAAAAATTGTCAAAAGAGCCTGAGATGGGATTCAAACTCCAGAACACAAGTTGTCAAAGCTGCAGCTGCACTGTGGGTCAGTACGCTAACCACTAGACTATCAGCACTGACATAATTACTAACGTTAATTATTTTACCAAAATACCAAAATGATGTCTTGTGGACATCATTCAAAATGTACTGACCTGAATATTTCACATAAAAGACGTTTACATATAGTCCACAAGAGAAAATAATAGTTGAATTTCTATAAATTACCCTGTTCAAATACTGTTTGCATACAATTGGTTCTTAATACTGTGTTGTTACCTGAATGATCCACAGCTGTTTTCTGTTTAGTGATAGTTGTTCATGAGTCCCTTGTTTGTCCTGAACAGTTAAACTGCCCACTGTCATTCAGAAAAATTCCTTTGGGTCCCACAAATTCTTTGGTTTTTTCAGCATTTTTGTGTATCTGAAACCTTTCCACTGTATGATTTTTACATTGAGGACAACTTAGAGACTATTACAAAGCTTTTTAAATTTGAAGGTCAGGGTATATTTAACTTATTTTATCTTTCTGGGAGACATGTAAGTATCTTCTGTAGCTTTTGAAGAGCAGTACTACTTGAAAAAAAAAGATATTTAGACAAAATAAGAAAAATGTACAAATCTTCATTATGTTCAAACGTTTATACCCCTGGCTCTTAATGCATTGTGTTTCCTTCTGGAGCATCAGTGAACATTTGAACCTTCTGTAATAGTTGCATATGAGTCCCTCAGTTGTCCTCAGTGTGAAAAGATGGATCTCAAAATCACACAGTCATTTAATGTAAAGGGTTTAAATACACAAAAATGCTGGAAAACCAAATAATTTGTGGGACCTGAAGGATTTTTCTGAAGAAAAGCAGGCAGTTTATCTGTTCAGGAGAAACAAGGGACTCATGAACAACTATCACTAAACAAAAAAACACAGCTGTGGATCATTAGGTAAAAACACAGAATTAAGAATCAAGTGGATGTACCTTTGAACAGAGTCATTTTTATAAATTCAACTATTATTTTCTCTTTTGGACTATATGTACACATCTTTTATGTGAAATATCTTATTCAGGTCAGTACTATATAAAAAATAAAATGCATTTTGTATGATCCCTCGTATTTTGGTAAAATGATTAACATTTTGCAGATTCTGCAAGGTGTATGTAAACTTTTGACTTTTGACAACTGTAGATCCACACTTTTCACTGAATAACTAGACAGTCAAGGTGAGACTTCTGGAACATGTTGAATCGATGGCCAACCCAAATGCTAAAAAGCAATGTATAAAATCATGGTGGATGGAGATATCTTGCTATATATTATATATGGTTGTATTATGTATGATATATTACAAATGGTTAAAAGATTTAGGATTGAGTTTTCATTAATTCCTATTACAAGACTGATGGTAACCCACTAGTAATGACTCAAGTGTTACTACATCCTTCTAATGGAATTACTAGCTAAAAAAGTAAATATCATCATAGTAATGACTCAAATCCATCAGTAGGAATTGCAATAGGAAATCCAAAAACCTTACAAAAGCCTCAAAACCTTACAATGACTTCAGTCATGCATGCTTTTTGTGCTCCATGCATTATTTGCATTAATCACAAAACTGTATATAGTTTCTTAGTAGTTCTCTGGCAGGTATGAAAAATAGTACAGAAGTTATTAATTAGCTAACAGCGAATTCACACATTTAGCTGAGTGCTATTATTTACTTGTTCATTAACTGGAGATTGTTGTTAGTTAATAATAGCTACAGGAATGTTAATATCGCATTATTCATTTGTTCATGTGTAGTTATTCATAAATGTTGGAACAGTATTCTGTAGTGTTAATTAAACTAAAAAAGGAAACCATAGCTGTATACTAACACGTTTTCTCAAACACATTTTCTTTTTGACGTAATTGTTACATTAAGTATTACCTATTATTTGTGGAGTTAAATCACAAAGAAACATCAGAGAATGATTTCATCTACAAATAAGGCAGGAGAATGATTATTTAATGTCAAATTTCTTAGTTTTCATCTGTGATTTTGATTTGTGCCTTTGACCTTGTTCTAAGCCAACATGCTGCGCTTCAGTTTACAGAGTGTATCTCTGTTTGGTTGCATCATTGAAAAGGTGTATTGGGACATTACTTACATTAAAAAGTTACCACTGGTTTTATGGATGCTGCAATAAAAAATTGACTAGAAATATATACAACATCGCAAGGTTTTTCACCCATGTTCAAACTTACACAGACCACATTATATAAACCTGTGTATATGAGATGTGTTTTAAAAGTCTGGAGTGATGGTATTATGCTTTTTCTATTTACATTAATTGCAGCAACAGTCCTCCCAAGTTAGCTATGGTTGAGTGGCTTACTCTAAGCAATAATGGTGATAAAGAGAGTGCTATCAGTAACTCTCCTTTCATTAGATCAAAGAATAGTGGAATAGGGTGAACAGTATATTGCACTGATTAAACTGAAGCCTGATCTAATGGACCATGTCACTACAAAAGACTGCTGTTACAATTTAACATAAGGTGATCTATGCAAAAGGACAGTTTTTAGTAGATTTGCAGTGGAGCACTAAAAACAATCTTTATATTCTCAATCTATCAAGTTAACCCTCTTAAAAATAAATGTACTGAAACAATGATTAGTATTATTGTAATATGATAATCATAGAATTTCTAACAAATGTAGATAGTGCATTTAACTGGTTTTCTGAAAAAGCCAGACTGGTTTATTGCAGATGTTTGGTGGTTTCGCCGGTAATTTGGTCTAGATGATTGATCGGTTGGACTAACAGGACTGACATTGACTTGGTCTGAGAGACTCTATCAGACTAGGTTAATGTCAGCCCTGATAGTCCAATCGATCAATCATCTAGACAAGCGAATTACCATAAATGAGCGACTTGCTCAAAGTCACACCAGTTGCCATCATAAACTGCATTTCCCAGAAAGGGTGACACAAATTAGCTTTAGCACTGCTATACAATTAAGCTATTAAAGCATATTACGAAATATCCAGGCTCTAACTTGTATGACATACTATCTCATAATAGCATGATGATTAATGATCATCGCTGAACAATTATACAAAGTGTTCCACTTTGTATTCTTTACAGAAGCTTATGATTAAGAGCATTCACATTTGCTAGTGCATTTTCCATGTGATCGATGAGATGTTGAAGTTTGAGTAATTAAAGAAATGTTAAAGAACTTTAGGATACAGCTTTATCAAAGGCATCCCTTTTCTTAGTTACTTTCCATCACTTTGTCATTTCATAATGTCCCATATTTTATAACATCTGAATTATTTTGTATTCTGTATTATTAAGATGTTTGCGAAAGAGCTATTTTAGGTCATGTGTATTTCACAAATAAATCATTGTGATTATCAGTCAATATGAATCCACTTTGCACATTCTTTGCAAATATTTATTCCCATCCCCTACTGATATAAAAATGCTTGTGTTTGTTGCCATGCAGTGTTTTAGGAGAAAATTACATCCACGGGCCTTTTATCCCAAAGGGCTTTTAGCCTCATTGTACCCCATCATCGAGAACAGTATGTGCGAGGGACTAAATATTAGAAAATGAAATCAGTTGGTTCAAAGACCACATTTGGAACATTTAAAAATATACACTGCCAGTCAGAAGTTTCTGAACAGTAGGATTTTTAATGTTTTTTAAAGAAGTCTCTTTTACTCACCAAGCCCACATTTATTTGATCCAAAGTACAGCAAAAACAGTAAAATTTTGAAATATTTTTTAATGTAAAATAACTATTTTCTCTGCATTCTTAATCTCTGCAATCATCTTTCCTAATAACGTGGTAGTTAGCAAGTTTAGCGGCTAAACGCAGCTAAACACGGCTAAATTTTTTTGGATCTTTCTATTCATCAAAGAATCCTGACAAAAATGTGCTCAGCTGTTTTAAACACTGATGATAACAACAACAATAAAAAATAATAATAATAAATGTTTCTTGAACAACAAATCAGCATATTAGAATGATTGAAGGAATGAAGGATCATGTGACACTGAAGACTGGAGTAATGATGCTTAAAATGTAGCTTTGATCACAGGAATAAATTACATTTTAAAATATATTTAAATAGAAAGCCTTTTTTTTAAAAAAATAAAACTATTTCACAATATTACTGCATTTGCTGTATTTTGGATCAAATAAATGACGGCTTGGTGAGCAGAAGAGAATTCTTTAAAAAAAAAAAAACAACAACAACATTAAAAATCTTTTGACTGGTAGTGTGTAATTACTTTTTATATAGGCCTATAAAATAAAAATAATTATTTGTTCATTAAGATACAGTATGTTTCCCTAAATATACAATTTAGAAATGTAGTGTTATCCTGCTGATGCTTGGCAGAGAAAAGAAATATCGAGAGGGCGATGCATGCCGGTAGGTGGCAATCCCACATCAATTTGTGCCAAAAAAAAGGAAAAAAAAAACATTTCGGAGAAAATCCACATATTATAATAAAGCCAAGTTTAAAGAAAGATATCACGCTGCTCTTTTTGGCTTTTAGACGTAATGAGTAACTACTGCGCGCTCACACCGTGATGCGCATCATTCAGCAACAGATGCGTTTCAAACGCGCAGTGTCAGGTTTAATACATCATCCGTCAGTCTCTGCAAATATTCCTTTCTCCTAAACCACATTTTCACAGACGGCGCCTCTGTCCGTGTGCTTACACTTTCCATTTACATTTTCTGACGAAACATAGAGCTGACCGGCGCAACAGCGATTTATAAGCAATACGAAAGGAGCAGAAAACTGCAGCGCCAAACAAACGTCGCTTCAAATGAACCCAGACAAGCTGAGCTGAGGTTCACGAAGGGTACACATTAAGTTTAGTACGCTGACATTAAACGGCAGAATTAGCAAGAAGGTCCCTTAGCTACACGAATTAAATCGTTATCGCTGGATGTTGTGACTGAAGTATTCAGTCGAGCCGACGGCTCAACTTTGAGGAGGCTCTGCAGTGGACATCGCTCACGAGAAATGATGAAGGCGAGAGGAAGGAGTGCACACTCAAGGAGGCTCTGAGGTGATGCTGTAACACATTCAACAGCATTCAGCGGAGTCAGCACGTTGTGTTACATCTGTGGACTGCGGTGGTGGATGTGGGCAAGATCTGAGGAGCATGGGGCCAGTACGCGTTGAAGAACGGCGGCGTATGGCAGTGGTTTTAAAGGGCACATCTCCATCAGAGAAACCCACCAAGTACTAACTCTACTGGATTTTACCCAAAGGGAGGCTGTTGAAAACCCATGTGCTTTAGACATTTCCTTCCCGGATGTGGATACTAGGCTTATTTTATGTGTCCAGCACAACATATCAACGGTGGTAGATTTATCCCCCATTTCTTTACAGATTTTGTACAAGATTTGTTCTCTTCCAGCCCCCCTCCCCCTTTTTGCACCTGCTTTGCTTTGTCAAAGCTCACCGAGCGCTTTAGAGCGCGCTGCTCTTACTTGCATCTCCGTACATCGTGCATGGATTCTACATGAACTGGGGGTTTTGTGAGGGCTGCAGTGATGCTCCCATTTACTGATATCGCCTCACAGCTCGCATTTCCTGACAGAAATGGGTAAGGAACCGTAGCCTAATCGAACCGGTCTGTGCAGATCTGTTTTAAAGCGAACCTGTTTTCTTATTAAGTTGACGTTGAATGGATGCGTTTCATCTTTTGAATTTGTTCCCATCCATCTATCTATTTATCTGTCTGTCTATCTATCTATCTATCTATCTATCTGTCTGTCTGTCTGTCTATCTATCTATCTATCTATCTATCTATCTATCTGTCTGTCTGTCTATCTATCTATCTATCTATGCATCTGTGCTGCAGGGGTTTATGATTTGCATTATTTCAATGGCTGTGATGTGGTAGATTTAGGGATATTTATTCAGCTGTCTTATGCTTTTCTGTTGCTCTACTTACCATTACTTTTGCTAGAATATGGCGTTGGGTCATTCATATTCTGTTCACATGTGCATTGCTATGCTCTAAAGAGACAAGGGGAAAGAGGCAGTGTATCCATGATGGTCGACACAACTGTTCCTCATTGCTTCTAATAGACCCCAGTGACTTTTTGAGGCTTCCTGAATACCGCATAAGTAAATGTTATTAGTTAACACACTGCATCATAACCCATTTTATAATTAATTTGTGATTTTTAAAAAAAAAAAAAAAAAAAAAAAAAAAAACAGCAGGAAGTTCCAGGAAGGCTGGCAGCTCACACTGGTGTTAATCTGCATTTAACATTCAACCCTCACAAGGCTTCAGAACTTCACTAAGGTGCTGTAATGGACACTATATGCAAGCCTGATTCATTGGAAGAGCTTCTGTGCCTTGTATTGGTTTTTGAGAGAGCTTACGTAATTTATGATGGATGATTCATGGATTCGTGGGTTGTTGCTTCACCAGTGGTGTTGAGGATTGAGGAGCTGTCTTTTTTGGGAAGGTGCTGAAAAGCATTACTGTTTATGGTAGGAGAAAACATTATGAGAAGATTATAAAATGAGCAGCGATGATTATTGCATTGTGTTCAGTAGGTAGACAAAAGTATTGGCTAATTTCGTTTTATAAAAAGTTGAATTCACCAATTCACGTTTTTATGGATGTCCTTAACGCATACTTTCCTTCAAGCATTTTTAAGCTCCTAAAATGAAAGAGTTGCAATAATAAAAGAGCAGCAACAATATTTGACAAGCTAATGCTTGCAGATATAATAAAGATTCTCTCTGTGTTAGATAAATATACTAAATGGGCTTTAACTTTCCCTTTCACTGCAAATAATCCATGACAGATGTTCTGAGCATTTCCAGTCCACTGTGGACCATAATCATCTTAGCCAGCTTAAATGAAAGCATCAAATAGCTCAATTACAGTATTTTAGAGAAAATGAATTCTCTAAAATTAAATGTGTGATTAAAATCACATAACCACTTGGGGTCACAATTTAAAAAAAAAAAAAAAAATCATTATATTAATTTGCAACAAAACATTCTTCCTTATTATATGATTGTGACTGGTAATTAATTCTTGGGCTGGACATTCCTAATCCCCATCTCTTTTTTTGATTGATAATATGTCAGAAGCAGTTCAAAGAAACAAGACTCAATGTGTAATGCAGGCACTGGTGTACTGTCATGAAGATGAGTGTTAATGTATTGAATGTATCTGCTGAGCCAAAAAAACGCCAGATACCATTCAGTTCCCCTAAGGCAAGGAGAAGCCTGTAAACGAGAGCATTTAGCCAATATTGCACACATTAACCTCCGTAATCTCTGCCATTTAGAGAAAAATGAAGCAGTTGAAATGCTTCTGCCCACCCTGATGCTTCATAAAGACAATCTCTAATGTGGGTCAAGCTGTGCAAATAAAAAAAAAACTTTAATGACATAGACTGAAGGCATTGTATAGACTAGCTTCTTATAAAGATGCACAAGATGTACTAGTAGAAACGATAAGGATTGCATTGTGGCAAATTTGTAAATGTCTTTTTTTTTCTCTCAGTGCTGGAGTGTTAATGCAGTGAGGCCGAATGAATGACCGCACCGCTGGTGTACTGTTCTCGGGTCAGAGGAAGTGCTGTTAGACAAGATATAATCCAGCCAGCAGTGAGCCCTACTTCTGCCAAACACACAGCCACACTGGCTTTCTCTTTAAAAATGGCGTTTTATTAATCGTGAGGCGTCCCTATTAATGTCCCGGCAGAATTTAAAGTAACAATAGTACAATGATGGAATTTTAAGTGGGATAAATGTCTGACTTCCTCTTTAGATAAATGCTTGACCTTTGGACCGTTACTGTAGAATCGATAGCACTTGTTAGATAAATTCATGCTTATGTCAGCCATTGTGAAATGGCAACAACAACGTTCAATTCTTTTGTGGTTATTAATGAAATCTATCTGTTTAAAGACAATATAATCTACATTATACATCCTAAATACCATACTAGAAAAGATAAACTATAAAAATGAATTTTGTAAGTTGTAAATAAAATGTTTCTACTTTAAAATTTCACGTTTAATTCAAAGTTTGCTGTTTCTTTGTGATTATTTGTGAAATTTAATAGCACATTTTTCAGTGTAGTCAGTCAGTTTAATGCAAATTAAGTCCTTCTAAAAGTTTCATGCATGAGTACTGCCAATGAATTAAAGAAATACTGGACACAAGGCTACAAGGCACAAGCTTGTAAAGCTTTGTTTATCCTGTAACTTTTAACAATCCTCATATCTGATCTAGTACCCAGGATAACTGAGCTATGAAGAAACCCTCTGGTTTTTATGTGTTTTATTCAGGCTTTATGTTTATGTTTAATAAGGTCTCCAGTGGCAGATTCTTGCTGATGATAATTCTGGAATCACCGAAGGCTGTTGCTGGGTCATGTGGCCTCTGTGAATGCCTGTTCACATTACTCTTCTGTGAATTTGTACTGGAGCGAAGATACCGTGGTTTATTACCTGCAGTATGTTGGTTGTCACAGTAGATCTCCCTTAACAATTTAGACCGCGCTGAGGTGAATGTGCTCCTGGAATGGCCTAACCTGGTTTCCTTGCTCATTGCCTACTTGCCTGCCGAGTAATATTGGGGTCACGGGTTCAAAACCCGCTTGGAGCCATAGCAAAATTCATCAAGCATATATGTAATGAGCTACCCTGCGTAGTGACACAAGCTAACAATTAGATCCATCCAAAATGGCTTCTTTTATAGACCTGTGAAGCTGTGAGAACTGATATATAAGCGTGCCCTATTGATGTTTTTTGCTCGAGCGCATTTTAGATCCTCCATCGTCTCTTTTATAACGTGAATCAATTGTTGATGTAGATATCAGTCTGTGATTCATAATTAGTCCGCCTGATCGCCTAATGTGAATTATGTAAGAAAAAGATGTAGGTCTTGGGGAACAGGATGCAGCCCAAATGGCTAGAGATGAATGATGGAGCGAACATGCCGCACTGGTTTTAGTTCTGCAGCAGATGTCTAATGCCATACGCGGACGCGAAAACCCTTTCTGAGAGACATTTGGTGCACTGGAGAGGAGCCAGGGTGTTGCACAGATGCATAGGAATGGAGGGGTTAGAGTTTGTGCATTTTAAATCTATGGAGATAGGTCCTTTGAGCAGCTTATTAAGCAAACCTCTCATTTCAGTGAAAATGAAAATTGACTCCCATGCCCTCAGGCCTCGGTAACTGTAATAAATGTCTGTGCGTTTGAAATGCTCCAGCTTTGCAGGTTCAGTCAGAGCCGGCGCGGAGATTGTGCTGTCACACAATAGCGACAGCCTCTGTGTTGATTGTTAATTCAGAAATCCTATGTCAACACTATATCCTACAGATGAGCCAAATGGCATAAATTGTACTGTTCAGTGAGATTAGTCAGTGGAGACAGAGAGGGAGGTGTTCTCAGCTCAGCTCAGCTTATAAATATCACTTTGCCTTGATTGCACTGTATGTTTGTCATCACCGCCGTGGAAGGCACAGTACAAATCTGGGTTGCTCATTATATTGGAACCCCTTTTCAAAACAGCCACCCTCCCCTCCCCTAGAGGATGTCTTCTCCCACTCTCAGCATATTTCGGATATGGGAGAGGAACTTGAAGGCAGTTGGCTTTTTCAAGCCTTTCAGATCAGTTGGCCTGGATTCACAAACAGAAGTGTGTCAAAGAGATCCGTGTCTTTGAGGCTGATAAATCACAGACTTCCTAGAATACATACTGTTGTGACAGGGTCCGGGGTCGAAGCTTGTTCCACAATAAAAAACATGTGCCAACCAGCAGACTCTCCTTAAATGATGGCAGAGGTGGATATAGATCGAAACAGCTTGGCATCTCGGCAGGCATATACTGACATGTACTGCTATCCATAAGACAGTGTCTGGACAGAGTGGTTGAGCGTTAGTGAAGATGTGAATACATTCACTCTTTATGTTTTTGGTTTAGGTGAGCACATTGCCATTTATTCAATAAAGCATCCAGCTTGGTCTCATGACAAAAACGTACCTGGGGGCACTTTTTCGTGAGATGCAAAATACGTAGCAATAAGTACATATCAATGTAGTTTTCAGAAGTTTTCATATACAATTACGATTACAGCTCCATATGTTTCGCTTTCCGGTGTTCTGACAAATCATGCTATCAATGCTGTATTTTTAATACAGTAAGGGTAGGACTTGGATGTGGAAATCTTGGATACAAATTCCTTTAAAAACATGACTCACGATGAAAGAGCTGAAAGATGAGAGCTCAAAAAACAAGCTAAAATGGCATGCTTGCAATTGCGTTGTTACGTCACTTATGCTTTTGTTAATTTACTATTGTGTAGGTTTAGGTGTACTGCAGAAGGTACGTTGTTTTAAAACGTCAAATAAAATACATTTTCTGTCAATTATATTGTGTTTTATTAACGTGTACACCTACTCCAACCCTAAACCAGTACAATTATTGTACTGTACATCTGTATACCCTCTAGCCTTTACCTTGAAACATACCATATGTACATTCATCTGTTCCGGGGAAAAAAAACAAACACTCTTTTAGTTGGATGCTACTCAGTAGACATTTCTGTTGGAAACTGCAGTGATATGTAGTTATTTTTACATATTTCGCGTCTTGTGAAAAACTGGCCCCAGGTACGTTTTTGCCATGAGACCAGGTAGCAAGCATCTATTAACTGTTTGTCTGTCTATGATCTTTTTCTCAGAATTGTGAGCTATAAGCTTGAAGTTCTAACTTTTTTTCTCAGAATTGCATGATATAAACTCACAGTTGTGAGTTTTGAAGTCAGTAATGCAAGATTTCAACTGAAAAAATTGCAATGTTTATATGTTAGGTTACATTTTATTTTGATGCTCCCCTTAGTTTACTGACTATAATCGACTATAAGGAACTTTGCAACTACATGTCAACTAACTCAGAGTGTTAGTAGGCTTATGTTAAGGTTAGGGTAGGTAGAATGTTGATATACTTGTAAAGTTACTTATAGTCAGTTTGTCTTTTGGGGAACCATCAAAATAAAGTGTTAGCACATATTTAGCAGACATGCTACTAATACTCCTATGACTGCTAGTTGACATAGTTGCAGAGTTACTAATCAACAGGTGACTAAAGGGTGCCATCAAAATAATTAAACTGATATTACAGTAAAAATAGTTTGAAGCTAATGTGTCATATTACACATTCATCTGATCTAATATCTGATCTTATGGCTGTTTGAGAAAAAAAAAAATATTATTATTATAACTATACTTATAAGTGGTCATTGACTGCTTTAAGTAAAGTAGCATACGAATGATGCCAAGATATGAGACTTATAATACATTGTAACTATGAGAAATATAATCCATTGTAAGTTAAGTGAATGCAACATGTTCATTGTGTGTTATAAATCATCACTCTTAAGCTATAACTACAAGTAAGTAAATATTATAATACATTAAAATTGTTCTTATGAATATTCATAAGATGATATAACATATTATAAGGTTTTTTTATAATGCATTATACATTCATTAAGAATACCCTTATAATGTATTATAAATGTGGGGTTCATAGAAAGTGTTACCAAAAAAGTTTTGTGATGGTAATTCTTAATAAAATTCTGAACATTTATTTCCCCACTCCTGCATCAAGTTTAATTTAAGCATTTATTCAATATTCAGTTTCAGCTGACCCTGAAATAGTGGGCAGCAACTTCTGATTCAAATTTCAAGTCTTTGAAAACTTGTTTCAAATGTTTTTTGACAAAATTTGTCAAAAATTGCAGTCATATTAATTTCTTTGAATTTTAATTGCTTCCTTACATTCAAATTTGTAATTCTATAACCAGTTTACCACCTCTTTTAAATTCACTGAAATTAAATAGGCTTTCAGTTCAGTTCTTAAGGGAGACTGATTGTTCACATCACTGAAAATTAGTTTTTTTGTTCACACCAGATTCTTATTAATTTAAGTAAATTAAATGTGTTTCGGCATATGTGTGCAAAAGAGTACAGTATAATTTTCTGCAATTTGCACAATAACTAAATAGCTTGCTAACCAAAACTAATGAGTTGATTCTCAGTGCAGTCGCCAGTGTAATCTTCACAACTTGTGAATATTATTTCAGTGTATGAGTCATCACATGCAGAATTATATATTAAAAGTTACCAGGCATAAATTTATATTCCATAAATATCTAGGGCATGAAATGTTTTCTGTTTACTTCTAACACAGTGCTGCAAAAATACATTTACTCTATACATATAACTGTGTGTATTTTTGGAGAGTATTAAAATCTGTATCTAAAAATCTTAGTGTGATACACAGTAGTCTTCAGCTAAACAAAATGGACAGTCAGTGGCAATAAAAATGATAAATGGTAATATACACAGCAGTTGATGTGTGGTCATAGGCTTCAAATGTTGCTCATCTAGCCAGATTTTAGAAGCAGATCTGTTTAGTAATTCTTAAAAAATATTCCTGAAAAGGTTAGAAATTCTTTCATCATAATTGATTTCATCCTAAGCCACTTCAGTTGGTTTCTGTCGGAGGTTCTACCACACTCTCCAAATATTCCAGTTGTTTTATGAAATTGGAAAGCAGAACGAATTGAGGTAATGTACCGGCCTCCTCAGAGATCCACTCAGGGGCTTGAAACACACTGGATTTATGTATGCCGGCATGCTTGCAGCTGAGTGCTTCAATTGGCCAGGCTTCATGCAGATTCAATACTAATGACGGAGGAGACTATACGGCCACAGTCAGATTATAGCTTGGAGGCCCTCAGCTGCTCCTATCGTCATCTCAAGCAGGGAAAGTAATGGTTACCACTGTTTGCCTCCCCAGTTCTCTTCTGCATTGTCTGTGTTGTGCAGTCATTAAGGTTAATGACTAGGTGGAAATATTTGTTTTGAACAGTGAAAAACATAGCTCACAGGAACATGTAGGTGTGCTGAATGAGATTTGGGGCAGTGTGCTGCTTTCACACCATGTTTCTTCACCAGAAGTAAGATGTTGGGCTGCTGTAGCACATTCACTTAGGTGGAGAGAGTGCTGCCGCTCGAGCGCACGTGCAGCAGAAGCTCACATTGTAATTCATGTTTTTTGTACGTGACAGCGCCGTGTCGGTGTGATAGATACCTCGGCACAGGCGGCGCTTCAGCCACATCTCATTCCCGCAAATGGATGCCGAGTGTCCAGCTGGATAATCCCTCTGCTGACAGGAGTGCAAACAAATGAGGGCGTTCCATACGTCGCTAAATTAATCAAGCAGATTGTCATCACCAGCCACCCATCTCATTTGACCACTTAAACACAGGCCTCGGTTCATCCGCCGCAAGTCAATATAAGAAGCGTCAGCCACTATATGTCCTACTTTTTTCAGAGAGCAACAATGGTAGGTGTGAAAATGACAACGGCTGGTGTCTCGCTAACGGGGCCTTCATCGATATTGAGCAGGGTGGTTGATAAGTAAAACAGTCTCCCTTGTATTAATGGACCATGGGGGACCACTTAACTGAGTGAAACTGGCCGCTTCCACACACTAAGGCATATCAGTGCATTAGAGGAGCAAAGGCTCTTTGAGTGGATTGGCTGTGTAATGCAATCTGTATGCACGGGATGAGCACCATGCTAGCTGTGGCTCCTTCATTTGTGCCCAACCAGGAGGGTCAGGCCGTTGTTGTCTTTTTCCTCACTCTTCTTGGCTGCTCTATTTTTGCCTTCCACAATCATCGGGTTTCATTTAAGCAGATGCACAAAGAGAAAACGCCAAGTTCTCATGGCAACACTGAATCTGCCACATCTGTAGTATGTGTGCAGTGACACACCACCATTGAATGATTCCTTTTTGAATGCCTGATGTACATTCAGACAACCTAGCTATGTTTCCAATGTCAGAAATGATTTTTAGAGTTCAGTGTAGAAACTTCTAGTAAAGCAGTTTCTGTTTTAGACAAAGATTTTGTGTTTTAATTATACTACACGTGGTAACTTAGCTAATGAATAATGAATGTAGCTCTGCACTGTATGTGCTCTGCCTTTTAATGCACCACTATCACTCTTTGCCTCAGTCTCCTGACTCTCTCTATTCTGCTCTATCTTCCTCTGTCTCGAGTTCAGTTTAAGAGGCAGACAGAATGGATATATCATCACATCAGCTTGCCAGAAAAAAAGTGGATTTAGGAGATATTGAAAGGAAAGTGAAGCAAAGCAAAGCTAATGGCTCTTTCTGATTGTGGGCAGAATAACATAGACTCATTAGTAAACCTCACTTTAGCAACTTTTATGCTGCACCACCAAAACATTGCTCTTGTATTTGAAATAAACTGGAGTCAGTATGATTTTTTAAAAGGTGTCTTTTGTGTTTACCAAGGATTCATGTCATCAGAAATATTGTAAAATACAGTAATATTGTAAAAAATTATTAGAATAATTTTTTTTCTATTTCACTACATTTTAAAATTTAATTTATTTTGGTAAAGGCAAGAATTTTTACCAGCCATTGCTCCAGTCCTCAGTGCCACATGATCCTTCAGAAACTATTCTAATATGCTGATTTGCTGCTCAAGAAACGTCTCAGTTACGTATGGTAACCCTTGTTCCCTGATGGAGGGAACGGAGATGTTGTGTCGAGTGTACGACACTATGGGATGCTCTTGGGAGCCCAAACACCTCTGACAACATTGAGAAAAGGCCAGTGAAACTGGGTGTGCAGAATTTGCATAGCTGGCCACGCCCCAGGTATCCGGGTATAAACAGGCCAGCGTGGCATCTGCTCACTTGTTCCGTTCTGAGGAGTCAAGGGCATCTCAACCCACTCAGAGGCAAGTTTAGGTTAAATTCGTTTAGGACTCCGGAAGACACTGGCTCCATACCAAAGCTGCTGAGGCAGAGGCATCCCTGGTCGAGTGGATCATGTCCACAAACCAGTGGGAGATCCTATTTTGGAGACAGCGTTCCCCTTCTGCTGTCCACCAAAACAAACAAGAGCGGTTCAGAACGTCTGACCTCTGGGTATGTTCAGTACCATATGTAGGGTACGGGCTGGGCAAAACAAGACAGGTTGGGGTCCCCTTCTCAGAAAGGGGTAGCTTGCAAGGTCACCACCTGCTCTATAAGAGTGGCAGGTAGCTCGTAGCACGTATTCAGGCCGAGTTCTCAGAACACCATGAGAGTTCACCGGCCCGAATTCCAGGCACGAAACGTTGACGGAGAGGGCTTGAAGATTTCCTGCTCTTTAACAGAGGTGAGCGCAGTCAGGGAAGCCATCTCCATGAAGAGGACACAGAAACCAACTGACTGAAGGGGATCAACGGATCTTACTGTAGGCCTGAAGGACCACAGATAGATCAAGAGGGGATGTGGTGCAGCCTGGGAGGGTTCAACCTCCGGGCACCTCTAAGGAATGTGGTAACAAATCATGCTACCCACCGATCTGCCTTCCACCAAGTCATGGTTAGCTGCCACATGGATCTTGGGTGTAGAAGCAGAAAGGTGCCTATCCAGGCCTCTTTGGAGGAGGGATAGCACAGATTTGATGCCGCATCTCCGTGGGTTCTTCTCTTAGGAAGAACACCAGCGCCATTTCCAGTATGTACAGCCACCCAGTGGAGGGGGCTCTGGCCTGCATAAGGGTGCTTACCAGTTTCTGGAGTCCTCTTGTTCCAGAGATCTGGATGGGAGTACCAGATTGTGCCTATCCCCTGAGAAAGGAGGTTCTTTCTCAGAGGAATGTGCCACAGAGGGATTGATGATAGGAGCACAAGCTCTGAGAATAAGGTTCTGTTGGTCCGAAACAGGGCTACCAGAAGAATCTGTTCTATATCCTCCCCGACATTGCACGGTGTCTGTGCAGTAAGGCTCACTGGGGGATAAGCATGCTTGCGTGAGCCGCTCGGTCAGCTGTGTGCCAATGCATCTGTACCGAGGGGGGCCTAGATCAGGCCGTACCACCACTGGCAATGAGTAGATTCTGGTGAGGTGAACAGATCTACCTGTGCCTGGCCGAACCGACTCCAGACCAGCCAGACTGTCTGAGGGTGAAGCCTTCACTCACTTCAGAGCGAAACTTGTCACCCGGAATGTGAGTGGCACACAGAAGCTTGAGTCTGTGCTGGCTCCAGAGCAGGAGATGGCAGGACAGTTGTGACTTGCGAAAGGAGCATACAACGCCCTGGTGGTTGATGTATGCCACAGTCACTGCGTTTTCTGTCTGAACCAACACATGCTTGCCCTGAACTAACGCCGAAACCTCGTCAGGGCCAGAAGCATTGTCAACAACTCCAGGCAATTGATATGCCAAAGCAGCCAAAGGCCTAACCTAACCCCTGAGGCTGCATGCCCATTGCACACGGCACCCAAACCTGACTTGGAAGCAACTGTTGTGACAACAGTGCATCTGGACACTTGTTCCAAGGCACCCATGCCCGTAGAAACAAAAATGTGTCCCCAAGGGCTGAAGGTTTACAACACAAAAGTGTGAAGTACACGCAATTAACTTGTGAATCAAAAACCTCAGATCTGAGATTGGTGTGAGTCCACCCCCCTTCCTGGGTACAATGAAGTAGGGGCTGACAAACCCCTTCTACATCTTGGCTGAGGGGATAGGCTCTATCGCACCCTTTCCCAGGAGGTTTGCGATTTCCGCTTGAAGGACCACAGCATTCTCACTCTGAGCCGATTTTTTAAGAGAATGCCATAGAACTTGGCGGATGCCTCTCAACCTGAGTCGTGTAGCCTTGTCGGGTGGTCCTGAGAAACCAACGGGAGGGATTGGGGCCCCCAATTATCTCGGGACTCTGCTAGCAGTCTCAGAGGAACTACACCCTACATACCTGGAGTGGGGATGTCGTGGCTGAATAGAGCAAGAGGCGCCATGCCTGGAGATGAAAAGCAACGGTTGCCTTTGCCAACATGTAGAGACACCAGGTGAGTGCCCAACACATCCTGGTCTGCAGTCTCAGCATCTGGCAGTCTCATGGAGGGCCATAGTGCTGTAAGATAACCAAGAGGAGGAATGCTGTTACTGACCATGTAGTGGCTGTCTGCCACTACCTCTGCCACTACCTCACATCCCCAGGTCGAGAGTGGATCTGGGTAGGTCAGTTAGCCCGCCTCCTTTGGGTTGCTCATCTGAGGAATACTTAGAAACCTATCGAGGGTTCTAGGTAACTTACTGATGAGCTGACGTTGCCACCTTCCTGCAAAAAAAGGGCGGGTCTGGCCACAGGCCCGGCTATTGCGGGGCCTAAGCAGTTCTGCAGGGGGCCATCCGAGGCAACGAGCAGTCGGGGGTTGTCGGGGGTACAGGGCTGGAGCCCGACCCACGCCTGAGGCAAGATATATGATGGCCTCTGCCTGCCTTTTTTTTTTTTTTACCATGAAGAACTGACGCACAAATTCTACCACAGTGTCGCCAAATGGACCGACGTGGGAATTGGGGGTTCGAGAAGCAGACTTCTTAACTACCTGCATTTTTGCCAGGTTAAGCCACAGGTGGCGCTCCTGGACCAACAAAGTGGACATCGGCCATCCCAGAGCCTGCGCTGCAACTTTCATAGCTCAGAGAGCATAATCGGTCGCTGAACGCAGTTACTGTAGCTCTAGCTTGGGACCACCCTTGTACATCTCATAACACCTTGGCCTGGTACACCCACAGGATGGCCATGGTGTGCAGGGCGGACACAGCTTGTCCAGAAGCCATGTAAGCCTTTGCTCGGAGAGAACTTAAAGGCCCTGGACGGGAGCCTTGGGGGGATCCTGTCAAGCGGCGGCATTTTGCGGGGAGTGCACCACAATCACCCTCTCCACTTGGGGAACCTCCGTAAGCCCCCTCGCTGGACCCCCATCGAGGGTGGTGAAGGAGGAGGAGTTGGTATATATCGCGTTCTGGCCAAAAACAGAGCCTTCTGTGATTTCATCAACTTCTCTTGCTCTTCCAGGAAACAGGCACTGGAAACAAGCCTGACGGTCGTTACCCAGATGTCTATTATTCAGCCCTGAAGGTTCGGGACTCATTTAGGACTCAGGCGTCTCCGCCCATTTAAGCACGGCCGCCATTTTAGCGTCCGCCTCCAACTGAGAATCAGCCCCCCGCAGAGGCCTGCTCAGCCGAAGCCTCAGCTTCAAATAGCTCATGCCCTCTTAGCGCTGCTGCCGCTGCCCATTCTGCCCGTTTAGGAGCTCCAAATAAAAAATCAGCCATGCTGAGACAGACTATCAAACTCATCCAGGAACTCATCAGTCGAGGTATGCCGCAGCTTCACGTAAAAGCATGCAACTCATGAGCAAAGCGTGCACATGGTAATTTTTTTGCAAACAAAACATGAACCATCAACGAGCACTGCTTCAGCGTGAGCATAGCCCAACACTGAACACAACGATCGTGTCGATCGTTTGGGGAGGTAAGCAGCAACCAGAAGGACACGGAAGGAAAGGCATGTTTATCAACACACAATCCCAACCGCGCCAGCTCTTTTAGAGAAATTACTCTTTTAGGAGGAAGATTTGCTCTTCAAGATCGCCGCTGAAGCACGCAGGGTAACTCTAACAACACTTATCTGTGTTTGAGAAGGGAGAGACCACTGCTTGTGCCATAGATCCAACGACGAAGAGGTGAATGATGCTGCTTTTCAAAGAGAGACGCTGCATTCTACTCCGAAGAATAGAACAAGTGAGCAAATGCCACCCTGGCCTGTTTATACCTGGATGCCTTGGGTGTGGCCAGCTATGCAAATTCTGCACACCCAATTTCATTGGCCTTTTCTCAATGTTGTAAGAGGTGTTTGGGCTTCCAAGAGCGACCCCTAGTGTCGTACAATCAACACAATGTTGGAGTGAACGATAGATAGGGAACATTTCTTATTATCAATGTCGAAAACAGAAAGTTCATAAGAATAGCATTTATTTAGAAATATTTAGAAATATATAGAAATATTTTCCAACAATATGAAAGTCTTTATTGTCATTTTTGTTCAATATAATGTACCCTTTCTTAATAAAATATCAATTTCTGTCAAAAACATAGAAAACAAACAGCTGAACACAAATAAAGATATTTTGCCAGCAGTGTCCAAAACAACACTGGACCCTATTAACATTCATTGTATGGATCAAGTGAGACATTCTTTATAATGTCTTATTCGTTGTTCCCAGAGATGGGAATAACAGCGTTATAAATAAATGGCGTTACTTACTGTTAATTACTGTTACAACACCGTTACCGTTACTGACAATAAAATGCGACATTACTACAATTGAGCTCACTGAAGCTGTTTTCCTCCAGGTAGGCTCTCTCTCAGCCATAGGACCTGCAAAGGTTTTTTAATGACACAATAACAACAGATGCAATAATCTTAGGATACTTATCAGAATGATTTCCTCCACCGGATCAAGCTGGCGTTCTTCTTTTGAGATGAATGTTCACATTTGTTTTATAGAGATGATGTCATATGGATTACTTTATCAGAGAATATTTGTTTTCGACATGACTTGCTTTTTTAGTTTAAAGTAGACATTTTAAGCTTTCTATGTACGATCAAAAATATTTTTAGTTCTTTTCGTGGTCACCGGTCATTGGGTTAGAAGTCTTCGACCCCAGAAGGTTTAACAGTGTTGCCGCGGGAAGTTTTCACACCAATAACGTGATATTTAGCCCCTGGAAGGTGTCTCTCACATTGTCCCACAGCAACATTAAAATAGTGTAGATTAGTGTACAATGTTTTATTCTTTTAACATATTTAATATTGGGGGCATCCAGGTTATTTGACATATTTGAACATTTTTTAAAGAAATAGCACAATAATTACTTTCCTTGATAATTTGTCACTTTTATAATGATGTAACTCAGTTACTAACTCAGTTACTATTTGTGAGAAGTAACTAACTATAAGTAATATATACTTTTTTAAAAGTAATATAATAATATTTTTTAAAGCAATACAGTAATATAATAATAACACTGGTTGTTCCACAAAAAGAAGTCATAGACATCATACAGGTCGTACATGAGAGTGAGTAAATTATAACATTTTGGGGAAACTGTCCCTTTAAGCTGGTATTCCAACACTCTCATGACCAATTTTCCGAACTCTGGACGCCCAGTGCACTGTCCACAAGGCTATCATGCCGACCAATTCGTACTACTTTACAGAATGGCTAATTTGTATAAATTCATATGAATTCACTTGTATGATTTTGTACGATTTCTATGGTTTGGGGTTGGGATTAGGGGTGGTCCTTTGTACAGAATCCTTAGAATTTGCCACCTTGTAAAATACGTACGATTTTTCTCACAAATCATACAAATTCGCCTGAATTAACCACCTCGTAAAATATGTACGAAATGCTATGAGATCGGGTTGGATATTCACTGAAAATCTTTCTCTCTACCACTCAAATCCCACACTCATTTAAATATTCAAAAGTTTCTGCCTCAATAACATTACAATTCATTTGTTTAAATGTTACTGAAGTAATGTTTCCCTTAGGAAGTGCCCAAGACAGAAATAGTAAACATGCTGAAGCTTAGCTCTAATGACAGTTCTGTGACTCTCAAGGTCTGTCAAAGTGTTTATGTGTCCACAGAGACAGTATAGATAGAGGATGGAAATGGGCCACACATAGAAATCTAGAAGCTGCAGCACAGGAATGAAAGTTCTGACCTTTAGTTAAAAAAGCCACATTTTTAAGTTATTTTTTTCAATAGAGTTTGTTTACTCTAGCATGCACATGAACAGCCAGTTAACTGTGTGATTTGAGTTGAAGAACTAAAACTTATGGTACCATTGTTGTGAGATTTCATTCCAGTTTTTGTAGCTTTCGGTCTTTCCCATTCGGTAGCTGTACTTGTATGCTCACTGCCCGCACTGAAAATAGCAGCCCAGGGGCATCACCAAAATGGTCGCAGAGTGACTTGCCTTAAAGGGACACTGAATATGAGAGGTACCTTGCACAAATGGAGGAGAAGGACCCCAGGTGTTTACATAACATATTGTGCCATGCAGCATTGTAAATTCCCATTCCGTTTGATGTGAGATGAAAACAGTCATGCTGTATACTCGTGACAGTATCTCTTTCTCATTGCCAGAGCAATGCTTTATGGACTGGCTGTGCGATAGATTTAACAGGAAACAATGACAGGCACTTCAAAGTGGAATTGAACTTGGTTGATCTAAGCCATTATTAAAACACCCGTTTCGAAGATACAGACCATAAAAACTGTAAACAACGGTATCAATTTGCTTTTGCAATTGTTTAGGAGTGAATGTAGAGGCTCTAATGCAAAGCCATGAATTATTCCTAAGCAAGCTGTCTGTGTGAGAGAAAGGGAGACAGAAAGAGGTAGACAGACAGACAGAGAGAGTGAGTGTAAGCTCTGACTCACAACTGCTGTGCAACAGCCTGGACACGATGTGGGGTCCAGTCGTTGAATTAAAATCACAGCAACTTGAAAGAGGAAAGCCTGCATTCACTGCAGCAAAACATGGCACGCTTCTCTGAAAAACCATGATACATAGTGTGTTTCGCTCCACCCGCCCCCTTGTTCTTAAATCATACTAACGTCAAACAGGGGCCTCAGCAGAGCAGAGCTGGTCAGACATTTTAGCCCTGGTTTAAGATGTCTTTTTTTAGACTTTAAGCTTGCCTTTGTACTATGAGACTTGTGAGGAGAATAATTGTAAATAGACTTATTTTTATACATCTACTACCTGAAGACAGATTTTAGCATATGATACTACATATTTTTAGCATCTTTACATCTTTAGAACATTTTTGCCCTGGAGTTAAGAATGGACATTACATTTACAAGTCAGTACAGGCAGCTCAGAATATGTGACTCTTAAGTTAGGCCTATGAAAATTCAGCTAGTTAAAGTTTTAAGTTAATATCAAGCCAGAAGGCTTTTAAACATGCACTTAGTTAAGTCTTTAAATGTTATTGTACATATGCATACATAGCTAGATATCTCCACTGAGAAGGGTATTAGCACTACAGATACTAGATTTTTACAATTATAGACAATTATACCACAAAATTATCCTAGACAATTATATAGTTGCCATCGGCCTAAAAAGCTGGGGTAAGCTTCAGGATCCCTGCGACCGTACATAGGACAAGCAATTTGGAGAATGGTTGGATGGGATTAAACTGGTATTAGCCCTGGGTTGACATCAGGTGGTACTATGAGGTAATTATTCTATGCAGTTGCTTACGTAATAATGTAAGCAGTTTGGTTTTAACCCACTGATGCATCGTGGTCACTACAGTGGACAGCTATTTGGAGGCCATTTAAGAAGTAGCATCATGTCCCAAACACCAACTGGTGAACCCCCAAAGTGCTGTCTGCAATTCCATTTAATTGTTATCTTTGTATCTTTTTTTGTTTTGAGATATTACATAATATATCCAAAATGGCGGCAGAAAAAGGGGATGTACCATGTTCCTCAGGAATAAGTGTTTTCAATGCTTACAGTCTGTATTTACTAATTAGGTCTTATAAAACTGTAAGCATGAAACATGTACACTGAATGAGTGCAGATATATGTGTTCATAATTGCGTTCAAGTGTGTGGTGGGAAGGTGTGTGTGCTTGTGTGTGTTTGTATTTGTGCTCACTTGTGTATGAATAGCCCGCCACCCCCAATACAAAAATGTATTGGCATGATTTTTCACTTGTTTAAAAGTAAAACAAAACATGTGAAAAAAAATATTACTGTGTGATATAATAATTCATGCACTTTGAATTTATTTATTTTTTTGTTTTGTTTTGTTTTTTTATTTTAACTTTATGCTAAGTATACTACAAATAAATTTACATATTATGTTCTTAACAAAAAAAAATACCTTTTAATTGCACTTTTATTATACTAAACTGGTATATTTAAAGTCTGCTAAATTGAAACTAATTTTGTACTAAATGCACTTTAATTGTGTGGAAGTAGTGCTGAAGTCCAACTAAAGATATCTTTAAGTATATTTGATTGTGCTAAAGTGGAACTAATGCAAGAATAAGTACACTTTAAATAATATTGGTCACAACTGTGCATTGTGCACAAGCAGTACTCCAAATAAAGATTTTAGTCTCTTGCTCGAGACTAAAAAAACGTGTTGAAAGCGTACCGAACCACGAAAGAGACAGCTGTTTCTCAAGCGTTTTCCATGAGCTACGCAGCTTTGCGTAGGGCCCTCTGAACTCCAGGACTGGCACTCTTTAAGGCACTGACATCACCAAGATTGAGCAGATTGGGTCGAGTAAGATTGTTGAAGTGGGCAGCTTCAGTACTTTAGACTGCATTGTTGCACTCCTCCATCTCACGATATTAAAAAATAAATTAAAAAAACTTTGTGTGCTGTAGTTTAAACAGGACTGGCAGGGAATGCGCATTGATACGCCTTTATTAAATATGTAATTTTGATAGGTAAACTGTTTTTGTGGTGTTCAGAGATTCTACGCAGCACATTCTTAACATAAGAGAAAGACAGTCATTCGTGCAATCAATCGCTATTTTTCTGCACTAAACAAGTGAATTTTGCCAAGATATTTTTAAAGATGATAGACAAGATGTTATATAATAATAATTTAATGAAAACCTAATTTTGACAAAAAAATTTACATTCCTGAAAACATCCCTGCGTGATATCCAACGGGTTTTCCCAGATTGCATCACACACACACATATATATATATATATATATATATATATATATATATATACAAAGTTTCCTTATTTTCAGTATTTCAGTCAGGACCACACTGATTAAGATTAGGAGACTGAGCAAGATTAAGCAATGGTTAGCTGATAGATGATTTCCGTGGACAAGATGCTAAGTGATCATGTGCCTGAATAAGGAGGAGCTGGGCATGGAGGAGGGGTCACTGTCACTTGTCTGTGCGACACACCAAGGCAAGCCTGAGAACGGATGAACTTATAGATCTTATTTAATTGTAGTGGGAGGAGTTACAATGTCAGCTGATGCTGGCTGTCACCCTTTGGTCTGCCTGAACTGTGCTTGAGCTCTATTCGTCACTCAAACCACATGTAGTGATAGCCTTAGTATTGGATATTTCCCTCACTATTACAAACAGGCATCATTGTTTGTTACCACGGCAACCATTTGCGCTTCATCGCTGAACATGTTTGTAGTGTGTAAGAAGCACCTGCACACATAATATGTGGCAAAATCAGAGGATGAGCTTTCCACATACCATTTAAGGCGATAATACAGAATTCAAGGCTATTCTGTTTATGTACTGCAGATTATAGATTTTGCATTGAAATAGGAAGTGTCAAAACACATGGCAAGTTTGTGTGAATGCATACAATGTGTACTAAGTAAGCACGAAAGTCCACTGGTCCAATTGGTATTACCGTATACTATCGGCGTAGCTGGAACAAAAACATCAATTATTGCATTTTCTAATGTCATTTTTCATTATTAAAAAGTACATTGGCAGCATAACAACTGGAGTGAAAAATTAGAATGTCACTCTTTTATGCATTTTTATTTATATATTTGTTTGCTTTAATGCACTTGAGCTGGCTGAACTCCACGGTTTGTGTAAAATCTGATGATCATGTTCTCCAGCAATATTTGAGATTATCCAAAGAGCTTCATATCTACTGGCATAATTGACATTTAAATAATTACATATGAATAGTGCCGTATCTTTAATATTTGTATGCATTTTTTTCAGTGGATAAACTTTCCAGGTTAAAAAAAAAAATACAGTATGAGATTCTCATTGTACACCATATTTTGTGTACATGGGCATAGTGTGAGGTCTAGAATACTGCAGGTACATGTTGAAAGGTGACTTTTACATTTCATATTTCATGAGGTACAGTCCCTGTGATTCTGGATTCGTTTATATTGCATTCAGGGGTCAGTGCAGTGCGCTTTTAAAGATTGCTGTCTGCTGTTTTAGCATGGTCAGCACTCTGCCTCCCTGATTTTCAATTTGAACACTGAAGTAAACTGAAGGGCCCAGGCCAGGAGTTATCGCTCTGCTCACATAGTCTGAAAGAAGCGCGTCTTGTGTTCTGTCACTACAGATATTACAAGTACTTTGACTTACCCACGGGGGGAAACAGCAGGGACAATATGTGTTTAACTAACCGGGTGCTAGTGTAACTAGCCAATTTTTCCTCAACCTGTCTTTGGACTTTTTGTACTGTATGTTTGTGTTTTCACACAGAGAGTGTTGAGTTGTGAACAGCTTGCTAAAAAAATCCAAAACACAATGAGAAAATGTGAGATCCTCATCCCTCCAGCTGTGTATTTCCACCCAGGCCGACTCCTGCCAAGTCTCTCTTTGTCTAGTAATTGTATTCTTACTCAACAACTTAGCCCATTACAATATGGATTGTCTCCCAGGGATGTGGTTGGAGAACCACATACGAGTCGTTCGAACACTTCCGCTCTGAAGATTATCTGCTAGGCTCTATTGTGATGAAGATGACTAATGCCATTATATGCACAAATCTGATAAAGTCCTGCTGTTCCCACGTAGCGTGTTCAGAATAGCTACACAGAAACGTTGGGTGCCGCAGCGACATCAATTTGTCGAGACCTGCTTTCAGTAACCGCGTTAACTGGCGCAACAGCTCTATACCTGCTTTAGTTTCATTTCCTATGGTGTTATGTTTTCAGCTCAAGAATATGATGAAGATGGAGATGAAATCTTCACTAACCAGCTTTTTTTTCACTAACCTGCTGCAGTGCTGTGGGATGTGGTTTTGGCAGAATTCCTGACAGTTTAAAAGTGCACCAATATTTTTGCTAACAAGGCCCTCACGACATCAGGAAACATGGGGGTGCACCATCCCACAGCCACTAAATTACCCCCCACGGCTTCTGCCTCCGCCTGAATTTTGCAGTCACATGCTTAATACAGCACTGCACCGTCTATTCTCCAGCAAATCCAAACAGCCTTCTGTAGGACATTACATGCCATATCTCATGGTTAAATGATTCCAGTCAATATTTAAGGCCATCGCAAGACCATAAAACTGACTATCGGCATGAGGCCCTCTAATGATTTAGCAACCGGCCGTAAATATAGACAGCGGATTTGATTTAAGTCAATATCTGTAACTCATCTATAACTGTGAGTTTCCCTGTAGTACTGCAGAGTTGAGTGTTGTTCATTAGAGAATGCAAGTTCTCTTTTTGCTGTGAATATAAATAGGTGACTAAATTAACTGTGGAAGGTCATAATTTCCCAAGTGAGAGTTGCTAACATGCTTACAAGTAATGATTGCAATTTCATTTTCTTGATTTAATAGGCCAGAGGAAAAACAATTAAATTGCAAGTGATTCTCTGTGTGTTTGTGCCTGTGTTTATCTCCGCAGACTCAAACTCTTGAAAGTTTGAGCTCTCGTCTGAAGGCCCAAGGGTATCTGGGCTGAGCTAATGACAATTCCGAGGTAGTTTCTTTAACAAGTTCATCAGATTGATACTATTAGCAGTGATATTAAAAGCTGCAAGACTAATGGAATGATCAAATATCAATAGTAATTACATGACCGTATAATTAAAGTCTAGATAATTGTAGATGAATGTTAGCAGGATACCATGGGGGGATCCTAGTGTTTGTAGTCAAGACCACCTAAACCGAGACCAAGACCAAGACAAGACCATGGCAGAGTGAGACCAGAGACCAGTCCAGCACTCCTTAAATTCGTCTGAAAGATCCACATTTACCGCCTAAGAAATGTTTTAAAAAAAAATATAAATAAATAATAATAATAATAAATGTTCATTACACTTACAAATGCATAAACAATGTTATGAGGTTCATGTTTTAAATATAAAATTTTGAATACAGAAATATGATGGAAAAATAAGTATAACTAAATAATATGAAACTAACATCAACAGTAGGTAGTCTGTGAAAAAATGAGCTGCTCAGATTTCGCTCCCCCAGTGACTTAGAAAGGGGGTCTTATTATAATATTACTGCCCCTCAATCTGCACATTTCCACCCACGGCGCCACCATTCTGTTTTCGCAAGCGACAACGGTGTACCAGTTCTAAAACCATGGCAAAAGTTTGAGCAAGGCATGCTAACTGTTCTGTTGTTTGCTGCACAAACGAGCACAGAACACTATTTAGAGTCCCAGCCTCAGAGGAGACAAGAGAGCAGTGGATTAATAGATTTATTTACTGTATATTACACTGCTGCCACACAGATCTAATATAAACATGTAATTTCTTTCCCAGGTGTTTACTTTCACAGACATAACCGACTGTTTTTGTAACTCATGTGTTTTACCACAAACTTGTGTGAATTTGACAGTTTAAGCACAATAAGACATAAAAACTCACATGCCGTGTGACAGCTGCTTTCTGTGCATGTGCTTTGGAAGTGTGCACTCAGAAAACCATATTTCATGAGTTCACGCTTACATATAATTAGCTAGAGTATAGTAATGCATATTTGTGCATTTATATCTGTCCGGGGAAGGGCTCCGAGCTCGGGAATGGCCCGAACCCAGAGTGAGGAGATGGGGTGGTGGAGGGATGCTGATAAACCGTCAAATGGATAGAGGCAAGTCAGCTGTATTTAAATTTGTAGCGTTGATTAGCTTGAGTGAGCTCCCCTTGTGATAACTAGGCAAGGTATCTGACGCGCTCCTCCCGAACCTTGTTAATAAAACATCATATCTAAACTAATATGGTTTAAAACAAATGATTTTAGCATGATAGACATGATAAACAAAACCAAACAGATGTTTTTGGCAGAGTATCTAAGGTAGGAGCTGTAAAGGCACAGCTCTATTCTGGGAAAGTGGGCAGGGAGCAACAGCTCATTTGCATTTAAAGAGACATGCACGAAAACAGTGTGTTTCTGCTTCCACCAAGTGGCAACCTCCCGGTCTCCCACTTGAAGCCAACACGGAAGTGACTAAAACTGCAATTCATCGACTGGCTGCAGTCAATCCCATAGACTCCCCATGTTAAAATGTCCAACTTCACAGCAGAAAAAAATATGTTTACAGCCTGGTTCAAAAAGTGGTTTTGGTCTATATAGCTAATTCTGCCCTTCATGTCAACTGTGAGGGGGATGAATTTTTTTATAACTCATCCGTTTAATTTATATTAAGCCTTAAACTTCTGCATAATTTAGGGCGTGGCCACTTAAGTGACAGGTGGATTGCCACTGCTGTCACCACCGTCGCACTAGGCGGACGTGGTTTCAGCAACCAGCTCAGCCCACGTCCCACCTATTTGCCCATTTTTGATTATCCGGGAGTGACGTGCAATGACGCGATTCCAAGATGGCGACGGCTGACTCCCGCCCACTAAGAGCTTCAAAAATGCTCTTCAGAAACCTACAGGTGACGTCACGGACACTACGTCCATGTTTTTTACAGTCTATGGCTTCCACAGAAATACACAACAGTTCTGCTATGGATTTGTTTAGAACTGTTTTCATTGGTGCAAAAAAGTCACATTTTAATAAGTTTTTATTTACTGAATGTTAGTGTAAAATCAGTTCTCTTCCTCTTTGTGTAATTACATCATATATTAGAATATAAAAACATGATCTCATACAAGTACTGTTTTTGTAATCATATCTTCAATTTTGTTGGCGTTCGTATTAATTTTGGTGATGTTTTTGACACAATCTCCCATTAATTTATTCAGCACAACAGTAACAAAAGAAATCACATTACAAATAAGTGTATATATTTACTTACAATATGTCGACCTAATTTAAAGTGAGCTCTACATCCAGTCACAGCAATGATGTTAATAAATGAATCAGACAGTGCACTGGGAATGAAATGATTTGAAATAAAATACTAAATCTTCTTAAGCCAGGTATAGAATACACAATTTAAGGCTGATTTCACTCTCTGACACTTTTCTGAAGATTGCTAAATGCATGTAATCTATGGCAAATCTCTGCTTGTTAACCTGAGTGACAATCGCAGAGTCTGAATTATCAAAGAGGCGATCTAAGAGATCTAGATGTCTAGAAAATTTTTATCAGCTTATATCTGTCTCTGAGCCTTGCAGTGTGAAATGTGTTATGACTGTAAATGGCACCAGCTACAACATACAGCTAATGAGAGAGCAGGATACTGGGAAAAGTATATTTCTATTTTTTTCCGCTGCAAATCAGCACACAGAAAACCTGGCTCACAAGTTTCTTCTAGCGCATACGTTTTGTAAACGAGACAGTATGGGATTCTTCCTTTAGTGAATAATTGTGTAATGTTCAACCTTTGGCTGCCAATCCGTTATGCTTCATAAACATTCATGTTATGTGAAAGGAACAGCGATCTGACTTTGAAAACCATCTAGTGTATTAGTCTGAGACCAAGACAAGATCAAGTACAAATGTGGCCAATACGGTGACAAGACTGAAACCTTCAAAAAATAGTCTTGAGACCAACTATTAGTAATATCGTAATTGTAATAACACTATTAGTAACATTATACATTTTTGGCTTTAGAGGTATTTGGTGGGAACATTAGATCGATGGACAATATCTCCCTGCAGCCTGATCCACCCACACAGCCAGAGAAGAGCAAGGGGAAAAAAAAGAGTGATTACGGCCATTTCATCTGATTATTCATCAGTGTCATTATGATAATGGAGGCAGCATAAGTTATTTTGGCACAATCCAGTGATTATGGCGATTATACCTGGCCATAGATGCTTCAGTCTAAATGACTTTACAGCCTAAGACTCCTACTGGATGCGCAGAGGAAGCTGAGGAAGATCTATGTGGGAGTAATTTGCATTACTCCCTCATTTTGTATCTATTTTCTCTGGCTAAACTGCTTGAAAAGCCCTTCTAAGAGGCAAGTAAGCTATTGATTTTTTACTTGTTTAAACACACTGGTAGGATGGGGCTTCGATCATTTGAAAGATGTGCATCACTCTCTTTAGAATACACTGAGGTTCAGATGCTGGATTTAATTGCGTTGTTTAATGCGGTACAGGATTTTGGTTTTATTTCTTTGAGCTGGAACACTGCAGTAGTTCTAATGAGCGTGAAATAAATTGCAGAAGGATCATACTTTTCATAATTACTTTGAAATCACACTCTTTCAGAATAAAACGTCAGTTTTATCCCATTGTTTAATGTTGTTGTGTACTCAAGGTGAACATGACATGTACTTATTGTGCACTTCAGTCTTTGTAAATGTAAATGGAGGGCTTCCATTTCTAAAGCCTCTGCATTGGCTTCAACACAGTCTCTCCATTTAAGTAAAGACCTTGGCAGGCATCCCATAAGCAAAATCCTTTCTGGTAAGCCATTGTTTCCAGGTCCTGAGGAGCCAACACAGTGTCTCCTGAGAACTCACTTTAGTGTGTTGTTTGGTTTGTCCTTTTATACTTCTAGGGCAAATAAGCAGCGCACACTCCAGAACACTGTACTGTGTTTTTACATAATATTTAGATATAGTTAATAACTGCTCATGCAATTTTATGTTGCCTCTAACCCCTACAATAAAAATGCAAAAGAGAAATTATGCACATACCGTTTATACAGTTAAAAGCGTTGAATATTGAATATTTTATTAGGTGCACATTTGTTTAGTGTGAGCTGTTCATTGCTTTGTACTCACAACACAGCCATGACTTGATGGCATTTGGATATAAATTCCTCTATAACACTGAATCGATCGATGTCCTTGTGGAGACCCTCGGTGTCCTAAATGTAGGAAACAGAGATTTACTGAGATAACAAACAGAGGAGCACAGTGTACCAAAGGCCTGCTCGCAAGGATAAGCTATAAGATTCTGTGAATACAAAATAATAAAAAATAAAAAAAAAATATTCAGATCATTATGAGCTGTTTTTATTTGTTTTTAAAATCTGGGGTAATCTGGGGATAAACAACATAAAATGATAATGAGCAATAGTGCAATAGAGTGCAGTTGGTATAATGACTTTAATCAGCATCCCTCCCAGTGTCCTATAGGAGCTGATAAAAAAAAGAAACATTATTCATCATTTGCCAGTCCACTCATTTAACCTCTAAATCAAAATAACTTCATCTCTCTGATGTCTTAGCATTTCAAAGGGTTATCAGATTGACTCTGAAGTAAAAATGCAGAGATCGATTGAACTTACAGGACTCTTTCATCCATGCTTTTTGATTGCGAATAAGCTTAGATTGTAACACTTGTGTGAACATACTGTTTGAGCGAGAGCAGTTGTCAATAGACAATATTAAAATAAATTAGCTGAAAAAACACAATTTCAACAGCTCTCTGAAAGACGTTCATGTTTATTGATTTTTATACTGATGTTGCTTTATTATATTTATCTTGAATTTTATAAGCAAGCTTATTTTAATTTGTTTACTCTAGAATCTGTTTCATCAACTTCATCTTTATCTTTATTTATTTGTGTGTTGGTGTGTGTGTGTGTTATATATGTGTTAAAGCTTTATCTGTGGAGCGCTAAAGTAATTAATTTGATTGGCATAAGAGGAATACCTCAAGGAATATGCAGGCTTTGGAAAGTGTACTGCAGGGAAAAATTCAGTCAAAACGCATTAAATTAGCGCTTCACTCTCAAGATTCATCAGCAGCAGCAAAGAGCAAGGATCAGACTTGTATGTGTGTTTGAATAATTATGAAATTGCTTAGGATTATGAAAATGCTGCTATTGCTTGTGATTAAAGCAGCAGTTTTCAAAGAAACAAATCATTATGCAAATATCGAATTATTTTGAATTTCTCCCTCCAGCATATTTATATCTTCATGCTATAACTTCTGTTAATAAATGCTGAGTATATAACAACATAAGGTACATATAAAAAAAATGTACCCCTAAATGGTACATACAGCACAGCTGAGTTCAAAAGTTTCCATCCCCCTTTCAGAATCATTAAAAATGTTATTTATTTTACCAAAATAAGAGGGATTATACAAAATGCATGTTATTGTTTATTTAGTACTGACCTGAATAAGATATTTCACATAAAAGATGTTTCATACAGTCCACAAGAGAAAATAATAGTTGAATTTATAAAAATGACCCCTTTCAAAAGTTTACATCCCCTTGATTCTTAATACTGTTACCTGAATGATCCACAGCTGTGTTTTTTTTTTTTCGCTTAGTGATGGTTTGTCCTGAACAGTTAAACTGCCTGCCATTCCTGAGAAAAATCCTTCAGGTCCCACAAATTCTTTGGTTTTTCAGCATTTTTGTGTATTTGAACCCTTTCCAACAATGACTGTATGATTTTGAGATCCATCTTTTTTACACTGAGGACAACTGAGGGTCTCATATGCAACTATTATAGAAGGTTCAAATGCTCACTGATGCTCCAGAAGGAAAAACCATACATTAAGAGACAGAGGGTGAAAACTTTTGAAAATAATGGAGATGTGTACATTTTGCCTAAATATCTTTTTTTTATTATTTAGTATGGCCCTTCAAAGGCTACAGAAGATACATGTTTCCCAGAAGACAAAATAAGTTAAATTTACCCTGATATTCAAATTCCAAAATTTTCCAAATTTTGATAAAATAATTAACATTTTAATGATTCTGAAAGGGGGATGTATGACCTCAACTGTATTAGTACCTACCTCACATTAGAACCTTTTGAAAGGGTATGTCCTCAGTGACAATTTTGTACCCTTTTTATGAGTGTATAATGACATCTTGACAAAAACTGTGAAAATGTCATCTTAAGTGTGTGTCAGAAAACTTAATTACTGCCTAAAACTTGCTGTTTTATACTTGTGCTTGTAGGATGATGTGTGGATTGCTATTATGTAATTAATAAGCTAAAAATGTCAAGTTTTACGTTTTAGACTACTTCTCGTGTCTCTAATTTTTGATGCAGGCCTCGAGCTAATCACTCAATCAATACCTGAGAGATTAGTGTGTGCCTCTGTAAATTCCTTGGTTATTTTTGGTAATGAAAAAGAGGCTCCTGCCAGGACATGCCCTGATTACCTCACGCATCCCATTAAATGTGCGTCCACTGGAAGTTCTCTCAGCTTCTCACAGTAAGGTGTCAATTACTGCTGCTGCTAACTAACATTCATTGCCTACTAGCGAGATTAACGTCTCGCTGTGACTAAATCAATCAGAGTCCTGAGTTTTAACAATTTTATAAGATGATCAACAGCACAGATGCACAGTGAGACCAACTGATAGTATAATAGGAAATCACAGACAAGAAGATGAATAATTCAAATTGAATCATTAAATTTATTCTAAGGAGACTGAGAACATGAAAGACAGAACTATTTAGACTTGATCATCACTGACAAAGCATGTGATATTTTTCAGTCTGCTTCTAACAGCAGACTAATCTAATACTGACAAAAGTCAAGTTCAAAACCATCTGCAACATTTATTTACTGCATAAAACTGTATATCAACCAACATGCGGCCCACTCATGCATTGAGGTTGTTGTTATTACTGGTTTCAAGCGACTTACTGATTGCAAAGCTCTCTATCTCATACTTTATTTCATTTCCTACTATGTTAAGAGGTTCTGAGAGTAATTATAACATAGCTTGCTTGAATAAAAGCATTTCTATGTATTTCAAAATACTCAATCGCTAATATACGGAAATTCAATTTTCCTCGTCAAAGCGAGTTTCACGGGTCCTGACTGTCTCTCCTTTCATTTCTCTCTCATTATTTAGAACAATACTGATTATAGTAACCTATTTGCAAACCGCGTAGGTAATAAGACATCTTATTTTTCATAAGAACACTTGAGCAGGTAATGAGAGCAGAGACTTGCAGGGTGAAGGGATTTTAAATTTAGTGTGTGCTGTTGCAGTGGCACATTTCTTGTGGGTTTTGACAATTCGGTTGCTATGTATCTTCATAGCATGTGCAAGCACATAGCGCTGAATATACAAGCCAAATACACATCCTTATCTCCTAGATATGCCCAGTGATGGACCTGTCTGCACCTAAATCCATCTTTCTGACAGCTTGCTGTGACATGATTTCCATATATCTCATTTTACTGCATAGCATTAAAGATTCAGGAGTGGTTTAGGGGATTTCACACTTAAGGCGCATGAAACAAATGTACAAAAAATATCTTGTTTTTTAAGCATTACAGTAAAGTCACACATGCATTTTCTTCCTTGGTTGTGGTTGTTTTTTCTTTGGAAATGATGTTCCTCCTAAGAAATAGTTGTCATTATTATTTACTTTTGAAAATAATTAATTGCAGGAACTTTTGCACAGGTCTGCTAGAAAGAAATCAAGAAATGGCAATGTGTTTTGATGTGTGCTTTTATGTGGAGGCTCATTTAACAGCTGTGACAGTAAAGATGCTCAATTCATCAATCACATTGCAAAACTCTATTCTGCATGTGTATTTTTCTTTGATATCACCAGAAGATCAGAAATGTACACGCATTTACATTTGACAGAAGAATGTTCTTCTTGATAAATTGCAGAACATCAGCAGAATTTGATGTTGTGTTTGACTGTCATCATGCTATGCTGACAATTTGACATGACACACTTTGCTAACAGATTTATTTTCCTCTTTCCTCTTTTTCAGACTGCCTATAAATGTTTGGGGAGAGAAAATCAGCGGGCATTAAATTATGAATGTTGAACAAGATGACCTCTTACCATCAGCGCCAGATGTTGAGAGGTCCTAGATGGAAAGGGGCTTGGTTTGACCCCTTGTTTCTCCTGCTTTTAGCCCTGCAGTTGCTTGTCGTCGCCGGATTGGTACGAGCGCAAACCTGTCCTTCCGTATGTTCCTGCAGTAATCAGTTTAGTAAGGTCATCTGCACACGCAGAGGTCTGAAGGATGTCCCTGACGGCGTCTCCACCAACACACGGTATCTAAACCTTCAGGACAATCAGATCCAGGTCATCAAAGTAGACAGTTTCAAGCATCTGCGACACCTTGAGATTCTGCAGCTTAGCAGAAACCACATCCGCAACATCGAAATCGGCGCCTTCAATGGGCTGACCAGCCTTAACACTCTGGAGCTTTTTGACAATCGCCTCACGACCATCCCAAATGGCGCCTTCGAGTATCTATCAAAACTGAAAGAGCTGTGGCTTAGGAATAACCCTATAGAGAGCATACCGTCTGATGCCTTCAGTCGCTTGCCCTCCCTGCGGCGCTTGGACTTGGGAGAGCTGAAGCGTCTCTCCTACATTTCAAGCGGAGCATTTCAGGGCTTGAGTAACCTTCGCTACCTGAATCTGGGCATGTGTAACCTCAAAGAGGTCCCCAATATTCAGCCCTTGATTCGCTTGGACGAGCTGGAGATGTCCGGGAACCAGCTCACCGTCATTCAGCCCAGTTCTTTTAAGGGTCTCGTCCATCTTCAGAAGCTGTGGATGATGCACGCCCAAGTCCAAACCATAGAGCGGAACTCCTTCGACGACCTGCACTCTTTGCGAGAGCTCAACCTGGCTCACAACAACCTTACCTTTTTGCCCCACGATCTCTTCACGCCTTTGCACCACCTGCAGCGAGTGCATTTGCATCACAATCCCTGGAACTGCAACTGTGACATCCTTTGGCTGAGCTGGTGGCTGAAAGAGACCGTGCCAACGAACACCAGCTGCTGCGCCCGCTGCAATTCCCCTCCCAGCCTCAAGGGGCGCTACATCGGTGAGCTAGACCAGAGCTACTTTCAGTGCTACGCGCCCGTTATCGTTGAGCCGCCTGCCGACCTCAATTTGACTGAAGGAATGGCGGCAGAGCTCAAATGTCGGACGAATTCAGTGACCTCGGTCAGCTGGCTAACACCAAATGGCTCCATCATAACACATGGGGCGCTCAAGATGCGCATCTCCGTCCAAAACGACGGAACACTAAACTTCACCAACGTCACCATCCAGGACACGGGAACCTACACTTGCATCGTCAGCAACATGCTAGGCAACATTTCAGCCTCTGCGGTCCTCAACGTGACGTCCGTTGACAACAGCGGCTTTAGTTACTTCACTACGGTCACTGTAGAGACAATTGAAACCTCTATCGATGGGGAGAGCAGGACACCTGTGCAGCCTTCTTTCGGCTGGGCGTCCTCCTCAACCACAAAGGGAACACCTATCGCCACAGAGAGAGCGTACACCATTCCCGTGACTGACATAGACATTGACGGCGCTCTCAATGGTTTGGAGGAAGTGATGAAAACCACCAAGATCATCATTGGCTGCTTTGTCGCCATCACACTCATGGCGGCCGTCATGCTCATAATATTCTACAAGATGCGCAAGCAGCACCACCAGCAGGATCACGATGGGCCGGCCCGCACCATCGAGATCATCAACGTACACGAGGAGCTGACGAGGGTTCCGGCCATGGAGAGTCACCTGACTCTTCCGCCCCTGGAGCATGAGCATTACAACCACTATAACTCCTACAAAACTGCTTATAACCATGTGTCTGCTCTCAGCTCGCTGCATAGTTCAGTGCATGAACCTTTACTAATCCAAGCCAGCTCAAAGGATAACGTGCAGGAGACGCAAATTTGACCATGTTTGACGAACTGAACTACTAACGCTGTTTCAATTTTGGTTGTGGACACGCTGTCGTAATGAAGATGACAGCGTGCATTAAGACCTTCAGCAATGTCACTGAGAGCCAGGGTGTATGTATAATTATTTTAACAAGTGTCTTTACAAATCTTATTTATTTAAAGATATGTGAAGTGACTGAATCATGAAATCACAACACAAAAAAAGTTAATATCTGCTTTTTTTCTTTTTCATTTCTATATTTTGTAAACTAGGGGAATGAATGATTTGCTTTCATGTGTTGGTAGAATTAAGCAAGAGAGTCGTGCGGGGTTTTTTTTTTTTTCTTTTTAGTTGTGGCATATTACATCCCGTTGCACCAACGTGTTTTCATTTTTTGAGACACTGGAAACAAAAACTGTCCACTGAAAACAGCAGACTTTAAATCGCATGGAGCACTTAGATATGAATGGTGGGCCTGATGGATGGCGCAGATCTAGAGAGGTGTATAAATGGTTACATTCCCCCATGAAAAATCCTGTTACTGAGCAAAAAGCTTTCATTGTCAGGGCCTGGATTATTCTGCAAATGCAGCTTGTGGGATAGGAAACATTTTTAGTATTTATAGAAGCCAGTGTTCCGAACACACATCAATTAACTTCAATTCAGAAAATAGGTTTGCATAATTGCCTTGAATTACAGTTCTCAAGTCAAGGTAGTATCTAAAATGTGGCGCTGGAAATTCAGCATTTTTTGCACAAAATCTGTAAATCTAATTTAGTACTCTAAATGCCAACAACCTGTGAATAAAAAATGAATTCTATACATCAGTGCACATCAGGCACGTACTATTATAGCCCCAATGCCACACGTGTGTGGGATATAATAGTATGTTAATAAAATGCAAGGTATGAAATAACCCTGAGTGGCTGAGGACTGAGGGAATATGATTTCTAAGATTGTTTCAGTTTCAGACAAAAATGGCTATGAGAAAATAAATAATGAAAACACACTGGACAAAATCAGAGTGCAGCCCAGTGCTTTGTTTATTTGCGAACTGCATTATTTTCAATAGAAGTGATTTGTAAACCACTGGTTTACTAGTTACTGTGTACGTGTGCTTTTGTATGTTTGTGTTGTATCTGTCATATACCATGAGTTATTATTTGTCTATGGAATGTTATGTTCATTCTGTTGTGTATTTAAAAATCACTTTTTTCTGAAACGGTTTATTTGACTCGCAACTGCATACCTCACCTAACATGATGATGATGATAATGAGTGTGCGAATCTGTCTGTGTCCATACGTGCAAAGGTTTGTGTGTTTATATGCCCTACCATGAAACTCTCTTGTTCATCGGCTTGTGTATTGCTTTCTCAAAATGTTTCTCAGCGTTGATAAAAGCTGATGTGTGATGTCTCTTTCCCCCCTTTTAATCATTTTGGACGACATGATAAGAAGATGTGATACTGGTCTCACCAGTCAACTGCTGAAGTAAACCTAATAGGTTCATATGGCAAAGGCATCAGAACGGTACATGAAGTATATACCTCTAATTCATCACGTGTGCTGACAAGTTTCATTTTGAATAGATGTTTGCCAGCAGGGAATTCATCGCATAACATTGTGTATGTAAGGTTTTAATCTTACATTTTAGCATTGAATTAACAGAATCATCTACTGAATGTGATAAGTTTCAAGAAAACATATTTCATCTTACATGATTCTTTTTATATTTAATTTTACGTGTTTCATTTTTTGTTGCACCAGACTTTTATTTTCACCCTCATTGCTGTTCATGTGTGGAAGATGAATTGTAACATTCATAAGCATTTCATGAAGGATAAACTGTTGCTTCCCAGCATATGTGTTTTTTTAATTAATTAATTTTTGTATCCAATTAAAAATGTTCCTACCATTTTTATTGTACATAATAGGTGGGATAAATTGGGACAGCAGAAAAAAAACAGCATTGTGCTGTTGAAAAAAAGACTAAAATGTCTCTGTTTTCAGAGGGTCTGTATATGAACGCTAGCTTGCTCCTATCTGCTTCAGTGTTCCCGAGCACTGCATCAGTTACAGAAGCTACTACGACTAGATCATTGATACCTACATGGCCTACATAGAAAATCTGTGGTGTTGGACTAAGCGGATTCTCTTTTGTTTTCTTCTTGTGATTTGTTTGTTATTGGTAACTCATTTTAGATTTCTATGCTGAACTGAAGTGATTTTTTTGGCAAGAGAATGTCTCTTTATTGACATATTTCTACAAGAACTGTTATTGAAAAATAACCAATAATATTTCTGTCAAACTACATATTTGCTGATCAATTCATAATGCTACTGTATGGGGATACAGCTAACTAAGCGTTAACCATAAAAAAATATATAAAATACCAGAGATTGTAGTTCATACGGTACATGCTGTAAATGTAAATAAAATGTTTTTTTCTAAAGTGTGAAGTGTGGGGACTTTTAAACACTTTTTAAATACTTTTCAGTATTATCTGCTTTGAGTTCATGCTCATTTCCACAAAACCTGTCATTTATATATTTCTTTTTTATTATTGTTATTCTTTCTCTCTCTATATTCAGACTAATAGAACCTGGAGAATCACACTATGAAAAGCCATACCATAGAATCCCCTTAGGTCTCTACTGGGATAGATGTTAACCACGTCTAAGTCTGAGATATACAGTATCTCACAAAAGTAAGTACACCCCTCATATTTCAGCAACGATTTTAGTATATCTTCTTAAGAAACAATACTATAGAAATGAAACTTGGATATTTTAGAGTAGTCAATGTCCAGCTTGTATAGCAGTGTATATTTACTGTCCCCTGAAAATAACTCAACATACAGCCATTACTGTCAAAATAGCTGGCAACAAAAGTGAGTACACCCTAAGTGATAACAGCACTATGTCATTTAACCATACAAAGTTGTGTATCTTGTATTAGAGCAGTTAAAATTTGGTGCTTTGAGTACAGTTCTTTCATACTGACCACTGGATGTTCAACAAGGCACCTCATGGCAAAGAGATCTCCATGAGGATTTGAGAATTAGAATTGTTGCTCTCCACAAAGATGGCCTGGGCTATAAGAGGTTCAGTAACAACCTGAAACTGAGTTACAGACGGGTTCCATTCGGAATAGGCCTCGCAAGTTGAGTGCTCGTTCTGTGCGTCAGGTGCAGAAGCTGGCTTCAAAAAACAGATGCATGAGTGCTGCCAGCATTGCTTTAGAGGTTGCAGAAGTAGAAGGTCCGCTTGTCAGTGCTCAGACCATACACTGCACACTGCAACAAGTCAGTTTGCATGGGCGTCATCTGAGAAGGAAGCCTCCTCTGAAGCTGGCTTGCAGGAAAGCCCGCAAACAGTTTGCTGAAGACAACCTGTCCAAGAGCAAGAAATGGTCTGATAAGACTAAGATAAACTTGTTTGGCTCAGATGGTGTCCAGCATGTGTGGTGATGCGCAAGAAAATTGTGTCTCTCCTACAGTCAAGCATGGTGGTGGTAGCATTGTGGTCTGGGGCTGCATGAGTGCTGCTGGTACTGGGGAGCTGCGGTTTATTGAGGGAAACATAGATTCCGTTATGTACTGTACATTTCTGAAGCAGAACATGATGCCTTCCCTTCAAAAACTGGGCAAAATGGCGAATTTCCAACATGATAATGACCCCCAAGATGACAGTTGCCTTTCTGAGGAAGGTGCAGGTGAAGGTCATCTGACCTGTATCCTATTGAGCACCTATGGGGCATCCTCAAGTGGAAGGTGGTGAAGCATCATGTGTCTTAACATGCAGCAGCTCCATAATGTTATTATAGAGGATTTAAAGAGGATCCCAGCAACAACCTGTGCAGTTCTGGTGAATACCATGCCCAGAATGATTAAGGCAGTGCTAGATATCAGTGGTGCTAATACAAAATATTGACACTTTGGACACAGTTTTAACAAGTTCAGGGTGTACTCACTTTTGTTGCCAGCTGTTTTGACAATAATGGTTGTATGTTGAGTTATTTTTAGGGGACAGTAAATATACACTGCTATACAAGCTGCACATTGACTTCTCTCAAATATATAAGTTTCATTTCTATAGTATTTTCCCTTGAGACGATATACTAAAATGATTGCTGAAATGTGAGGGGTGTACTCACTTTTGTGAGATACTGTACTGGTAAACAGGGCCTAGGATGCATAAGCTCTAACTATGTTTTCAGTATTTTGTTCATATCACACCAATAGTACTAATAAGTTCTTATTAATTAATTTGATATTTTATCCACCTTTTTCTTGCTGAAAGAATGGGTGCGGCCCTTTGTAAATTTTATGGTTCTGCCTTCCAGTCTCATCTGCACCCAGCTATTTTTAGCTGTACAAAACAGCTCATTTTGCTGCTTGATGTTTCAAATTGGTGTGTCTTACCGTATTATTTTAATGCATTATCTGAGCACACTGGTTTGTAGTGCAAACAGTTTTATCGTTTACTGCACGTTGTTATTCTTCTCGTTAGTTCCCAATAGTGGCTAATGAACCAGAAGTCTCACCTATAGGCTTCCACGTTGAAGAAAAAGGTGGATATAATAACAGCTTAATATTCATTAAACTGATGTGTTAAACAGGTGTTGAATTTGCATGAACAACTTTCAACCTAGTAAATGAATTGATGGACCGGATGACCCTGTCTGTTTGAGAAAGCAGAGGCTAAAGCAGAGACATCTGTACAGTACATACATAAATGGAAGAAATCATAAGCGCATTTAATGATACTGTTTGATTCCTGGTTTAAAATGTATCATTTAAAAGTAATTTCAACAAACTGTTGCAGAGATTTCTGTCTTTCCCCATTCAAGTAAATAGGAGCTGAACTTGCAAAGCTGGAAATAGCTTCCTGTGGGCGTTAAGAATATGGCTGCCAAGTGAACTGACTTGTTTTAACGGGACTTTAGAGAAAGCCACATGTTTATGATTTCCTGTGTGAATCATAGACTATTTAGATCGTACAATCTAAATAAGTTTTCCACAATAAGGTTGGGTGTTGGGTGTCCTGCACAATATCAATTAAGTTATTTTTCAAAAAAGCACTTAAAGAGTTAGTTCACCCAAAAATGAAAATTCTGTTATTAATTACTGAGCCTCATGTCTTTCCAAACCAGTAAGACCTTCGTTCATTTTCATAACACAAATTAAGATATTTTTGATTACAGCATCACAGCTTATACGTTTTATGGCCCAAAAAAGGTAGTAAGGATGTTAAAATAGTCCATGTGGCATTGGTGTTTCAACCGGAATGTTATAAAGATATAAGAATACTTTTCGGCGCACGTTCACGAGAGTACCAGAAATTGCTGAATAACATCATTATTTTTGTTTTCTTTGCGCACAAAAAGTATTCTCATAGCTTCATAAAATTATGGTTGAACCACTGATGTCACATGGACTATTTTAACAATGTCCTTACTACTTTTCTAGGTCTTAAACATGGTAGTACCGTTGCTGTCTATGCAGGGTCAGAAAGCTCTTGGATTTCATCAAAAATATCTTCTTTTGTGTTCTGAAGATGAATGAAGGTCTTACGGAATGACATGAGGGTAAGTAGTTAATGAAAGAATTTTTTATTTTGGGGTGAACTATCCTACTCCAACCAACAATGAAATTCTCTCATCATTTACTCACCCTCAAGATGTGTATGACTTTCTTTCTTCAGATCAACAAAGAAAGATTTTTCTTTGTTTTTGAGCCTCCAAATCTCATGCTTCAAAAACCACACAAAGGGAATACAATCGTAATCCATATAACCAGTTGATGAATCAATGTCTTCTGAAGCAAAACAAACTCGTCTAGGACAGTTGGCCAAAAACTATGGTTTATACACTCTTGAAAATAAAGGTGCTTCATGATGCTATATAGGAACCTTTTTGTCTAAATGGTTCCATAAAGAACCTTTAACATCTGAAGAACATTCTATTTCACAAAAGGATCTTTATGGTAAAAGAAGGTTCTTCAGATTATAAAAAGGTAAAAAAAAAAAAAAAAAAAAGAGATGGTTCTTTAAAGAACCTTTGACTGAATGGTTCTTTGTGGAACCAAAAATGGTTCTTCTATGGCATCACTGTGAAGAACCTGGTAAAGCACCTTTATTTTTAAGAGTGTTAAAAAATAAATAAATAAAGAACTTTAAAATATGGTATTAGTTAGTTATATTAGTAATATTAATTGGTTAGTTAGTATTTTTCTTAAACACAAACCTTTCATTTTGCTTCAGAGGGCATTGGTTCATTAACTAGGGTTGTATGGGATATATATAATGGTCATGTTCACCATTGTATGATTTTTGAAGAATCCGTTTTGGGGGTGACATACACTTGAATTAAATGGATTTAAAAAGATGGATAAAATTTCTATAAATCTTTGTGTGATTAAATAAATCTATAAATCTGGGACTGCATTAAGGTTAGTAAATTAGGAAGAAACAAAAAACAAGGATTCTTTTAAGTTAGGATATTACATCCATATAAACACGCACAAAATAATGTGTATCTTAGGTTGTTGCTTATATGCATATATAGGAAGATTTTGAACCCCAGGATTTTTTTTTTTTTTTTTTTTTTTTGAGCCCATGAATTCACAAACTCATGTAGACATAGTTTTTCCATGCTAGGAAGTCTTCATGCATTAATTAATGTAAATGAGGAAGCCTGCATGAAGCAAAGCCACAGGTTCACACTGAACACTTTACAGCAGCGACATCAAACTGAGAGACGAGTGACCCCTAGACATCCAGAGGTATATTTTGGTTTAAGATGAACTTGATTTTACAGCACCTTCTGTTGAGTTATGAGCCACTTGACATCTAATCCATAGGGTTTAGACTGAGGTCTTCACAGCGCTTGAAACTTGTGAATTGAATTTATAGGTGCCCTGCATTGTCTCATTCCCCACGTGATTAATTGTGCAGGACCTCCTGACAGACGGAAGTACATCAGTTAATTAATTTTGCCGGGACAACGCCATTAGCCACACAGGAAGAGGACGGGTGTGCGCTGGAATAGAATACAGGTGCAGTCTGTGTGTCTGCCTGTCCCAGCCCACAGCGCCGCCTGTAATAATTAATCTCTTCAGTGATTCACACAAGCTGTCAGCAGCCCTCGTCACATTTACAGGTAGCAGTATCTTCCATCACTGCAATTACTGTGATATGGAAGGGATCAATTACGACAACATATCATTCGAGAGATGACTGGTTCTTCTACAAAGAAACCGTGCAGACTTTGGCATCTTTATCTTTTAAATAGTGCTGATATAGTTATCTGCAGTTATGATCTATTCTGGTGGATTGGCAGTGAAGAAATACGGAATGCTTTCCTCTGCCAGGAAGTCCACTTACTCCTCCCTCAGCAGAAACATTTAGGCATCACATCAATTCATCTTCATCCCATATTTTTAGGCTGCTGGAGGAGAAGATATATGAATAGAGGAATCTGACAAAAGCTATTTATGAATGTAAAATAAAATATTTTCTCATGGATTATAAACGGTAACGTGCAGTCGTTAACACAAAACACTGACAAGGAGATCATGACTCGCACTTAGCCTATTACACAGCTACTGACCCAACAAATAAATATGTGAACATTACATTTTTGAGCTGACATTTTTTATCCACCTTTTTCCTGAACGCTTAAGTCTCGTCCGACTGGAAAGATGCTTCACATTTCCAGTCTCTGCTGTTTCTAGTCAAATTAACGTATATTCCGAGCCGATAATATAATGTTAAATTTATGAAAATGGTTTTAAAAAGCACATGGCTCCAAAGTTTCATCACTTTACAGTGTCACAATGACTGCCTTTTTGCAGTTACTCACATGTCATAGTTTAATGAGTGGGTAGATGACATGAAACAATGTGAGGTTAGCTCCACTGAAAACACATTTTATTATTTTACACACAGTATCTTAACTTAAGCAAAACAAGTACTTTACAGGAATTCCTTAAGCTTATTGCTATTGCTGTGGCAGCCAACAACAGCACAGCTTAACCCTACGCATATTTTTAGGGGTTCAAGTGCATAGCGCTGAAACCCTATTGTAATTGTTAGTATGGCAAAGGAACAGCAATCTCCACATAAAACTGATCGTGAAGACCAAACCGTAAGTCGTAGAGACTTGAAACTTGGAGGGATGGTAGTACTTACAACGTCAGCATCACCAAGGTTCACCCCAATTGGCCTGACGGCGATCAAAAGTATGAAAACGCTAATCATAACTCCTAAACCGTCAGTTGCAGGCTCAAGTGTCTTATGTCATCAGAATCCTTGGCTCATGCAGGACAAAACCCATGCCTCTGTTTTGATCATGAGCCTATAAATTTTTGGGTATTTTGGATTTTGAAAAACCAACTTTTGCAAACTAGTCCTAGGTTTTTTCGCCTGATCGGAACCAAACCAGTGCAGATAGATTCTCTGGACAGTGAATATCAATAATTATATATATATATATATATATATATATATATATATATATATATATACACAGTACTACATATATATATATATACAGTATATATATACAGTACTGTGCAAAAGTCTTAGGCCACTAGTATTTTCATCAGCTAAAAAATAGTTTAAAGTCAGTTAAAGTCAGTCTTTTGCTGTAGTGTATCAGTAGGAAATATCAGTTTACATTTCTAAACATTCATTTTGCCATTAATTGTAATAATCCAGTGAGATTTTTGTGTGGAGCACAGGGTGTTGTCAGACAGCTTTTCAGGTAGCTTTGCAGGTAGGTTACTTGAAGCATCTTGGAGATGTTGCCACAGTTCTTCTGGATTTAGTCTGTCTCAGTTTTTCTATTTCTTCATGTCATTCCAGAGACAGACTGGATGATGGTGAGTTCAGATGTCTGTGTGGAGCACTGGCTGTTGTCAGACTCTTTGTGCAAACAAAAATCTCACTAGATTATTACAATTAATGGCAAACAGAATGTTTGGAAATGTAAACCAATATTTTTTACTGACACAATACAGCAAAAGATAGAAATAACTTACTTTAAACCATTTTTTAGCTGGTGAAAACACTAGTGGCCTAAAACTTTTGCACAGTACTGTATATATATATATATATAAAAAACTTTTACTCACAGCCACAAAGGGACGCCAAAATGTTAAAAAGAAGCAGGGCCACTTTTAGTAAAATGCCTATAACTTCTGAACAAAATGAGAGGTCTTTGCCAAACTCAGAACACTTATGTAAGAGCTTGGCCACTTGGTGGTGCTATGAGAGGGAAAAAAAACATAAAAATGGCTATGTTTACACAACCGTTTGTCCTATCAACATGAACATCGCTGTGCATGGTCTTGGTCCAAAGTGCCACAATTGTGTCTACAAGTGTCTATTGCGTATCTCAAAAAAACATGGTCACCATTGGGCGATGAAGTTTGAGTACCCATTGGACAGGGTTAACGGAGGCCGATCAGAACAAAACTTGTTTGACTCTTGGCCCCAAAGGTCTGTGAGAAATTTGAAAGTAATCGGCCACTGAGGGGATATACACGCAATATTCATATCATATCATAGAACTCCTCATTCCAGACAACTTTGCCTCTAGAACCACTGTTGTTGATCAAATCATTTGTTAAATGATTGAGAAGATGTAAAAAAGCTCAAAACTTCACAAAACCTGGTGAGCACATGTAACAGGTGATTCTAAACGCATGCAAAATTTTAAGGAGATCAGACCACAGCTGGTGCTGTAACTGCCATTAACATTAAAAAAGCAGTATTTCTATGGTAAATTACCTGGATTTGCCAAATTTTTTTTGTTGTTGTTTTGTTTAATCATTGATTTAGGTGGTCACAGGCTTGCTAAATAATGTCTTTTTCTAAAAAAAAAAATATATATATGCTTAAATGTCTTAAAGCACTTGAACCCCAGTAATCGCTGCTTGCGGCTATATTTATATTTAGTGTTATTGAAAAAGTTTCAGTTATTGAAAAGTTTCAGTTTCATTAATTTAGTCAGTGTTTTTTACCCCATTTTAACATGGATTTCTATGGACAATGAAGTACCCAAGTGGAAGAATTCATTATGGTGGTGCTCATCTGATGCTCAGGAAAAAGGTGGAAAATTTTACCTTTATGTTATCACAAAGGAATAGTTCTCCCAAAAATGAAAAATTGCTAAAAATGTACTCACCCGATCAGGCCATCCAAGAAATAGATGTGTTTGTTTCTTCATCAGTACAGATTTGGAAAAATGTAGCATTACATCACTTGCTCACCAAAGGATCTTTTGCTGTGAACAGGTGCCATCAGAATAAGATTCCAAATAGCGGATAAAAATAATACATAAGAAATCCACACAACTCCAGTTAACATCTTGTGAAGCAGAAAGCTGTATGATTGTAAAAAACAAATCCATCATCAAGGCAATTTAACTTTAAACCGTCACTTCTGGCCATGGATCTGGATATGAGTCTATTACCCACAATAGCACTTCCTGCAGTGAAAAAGTCCATCCCCTGTTGTCCTCTCACATCAAAATCCACCAACATAACCATTCAGGACTGTTGTCACTTGTAAACAGTGCTTGATCTGTAAATATTTCACTCCTCATTCAAACGAGATGACTATTTCACTGAAAAAAATAAGAATATAACTCAGATTTTAGTTGAAAGCAACAGTTTGAAGTTAAAAACATCTTAAGGATGACAGAGATTTTCACATTACATTGATGGACAAGAGTCATGTGAATTACTTTGTGGATTATTATGTTTTTAACAGCTGTTTTGACTAATTGATGGACTAATTGGTGGAATCGTGTGCATTATCGTCATGTTTTTATCAGTTGCTTGGACTCTCATTCTGACGGCACCCATTCACTGCAGAAGATCCATTGCTGAGCAAGTGATGTAATGCTGAATTTCTCCAAATCTGTTTTGATGAGGAAACAAATTCATTTACATCTTGGATGACCTGATGGTGAGTACATTTTCAGCAAATTTTCATTCTTGGATGAACTATTCCTATAAAGGTTCTGCTATAAAACAAAATAGTCATATTACAATGCAAAAAGCAATCGGCCATCCAATGCCAGTTTCAGTTACCTGAAGAGTGGTTTGATATACTTTGTTGCCACGGTAACCGCAAATATTAGGAAATTTGAAATCACAGGATGCTGCAGCTGACCAATCAGAATCAAGTGTTCCAAAGTAAATAAATAAATCAGTTTCCTGGCCACAGAACTCCATGCTGATATGTGTGCTGTAGGCAACTTCCAGAATGTTTTGTTTTTATTTACTTGACATTATTATTTAATGAGGGAAAGCTGCCTCAATGCCAGAGAACCAACCCAGCTCACAGTGTTGCAGCTGCATAAATTCCAAGGTCTGTTTTCCACCTCTTTGATTAAGGAAACTGACATGGCAATTTGCGTATTATTTGATGTGAGTAATTTGTATAGGTCCCATGCTGAGCAGCTTCTAGTTGAGCGCTTGGGCTTTTTGAGGCCAGGGTCACCCTGGAACATCCGCAGAGATTGCTCCGCGACCCGGGGGGCAGACATTTCGGGCAACTGATGTTCCCTGCTCTCTGAAGTCACAACATCCTTCTTCAAACAGCGGCTGTGATTATAATGCTTATCTTCGGTCTCTTCATCTTTAGCAGAGAGTAATTAACAGCTAGCACGAAGAGTCTGTCTGGTGCTAAACTGTAATTACAAGTCCCATTACTCCAAGGGGGCGTTCAAAGCAATTAGCATTTCTCATACAGCGGTCTGAAAAGTAAGATGAGAGCATTTCATTCAATTTGATGGTGTTACATTCTCAAGATGTATGCAAACTATTGCACCACCAAGAATTCAAGGGGAAATTCGCTTGATGTTTACCCACACTGATCCAATCTCAATTACACACCGATGCCACTCCTACACAAAATTATGAACATTCATTGCATTTTTAACCTACTAATAGTCTTTAGCTGTTTTCTTCACAGAGGACGGTTAAAACCTATGGTACAAAAAGCTAGAGTGAAAGAACACTTAAAATTTGTCATAGCTTAGTCATCTTCTTGAGTCTTTGACAGTGCTTGCTAATTAACTAGAATTCTAAGACGATAAGTGCTCTGGTTTGAAGAAGATAAAACCACCTTCAAAAATTGATACTTTTAGTTTTGGATACAGAAAACCAGTAATTATCGTGATTTGTGGTTCTTAATACAAGCTGTGAAACTTACGCGGTCCATTTTAATGTAGTATCACTTGAAATGTGTAATACTTCTTGCTTAAAAGTAGCTTTTTTTTCAGTGAGACTGAAGTCTTCATATTTACAGACACCTTTTATATTTGTTCTCGTTTATGAATCACTCCTCAGACCCGTGGAGCAGGAAACTGTCTAGCCTTCACCACTGACTGATATGTTTCTTTTTCTGTTTACCTGTTTTGTATTCTGCATGGGCCTGCGTCCTTGCTTAATTCATCGTTTCACTCCTCTAATTGCGTCTAAGTGCAATCACTTTTTCTTGGTCACAGATGGCAAACATCAGCATACAGCCCCAGCTCAGTGTATATATGGGACTTTCTTCGTTGAAAGAAAGATCACATGGCTTGGAGTAACGAGTTTAGCTCTGTGCCATCTTTGACTTGACGTTTTAAGACAGTGAGCTGAAAAAAAAAACCCTACAATCTTGTGACTATATACGGAGTGCCAGAACTGCTGGGACACTCTTTTGACTATCTGGCACATATTGCAGTGTCTTTAAGCATTCTTGATGATGTGTTGCCTCCGGAATTGGCATTCTTTGTGAGTGTTTTTGTTCCAGGCTTACTACGGAGACAACAGTGGGTGTTTGCCATCTGTGTAGATAGAAACACCTGCTGTGCACTCCAGATTACAGAGGAACTTCTCCATTGCATTCATTTGTAAATGTCAGGTATGAATATAATATAATTTAAGCTTCCATTTCTGTCTCTGATTGCCTCATCCTCTTTGTTGGGAATATCACACTGTGAACTTATGAGAACTGTAAAGGCTGGGCTGGTTGTGGGAAAACTTCTTTGTTTGATAAAAGTGTGCACTACATGCTTTAGTTCAGGTTTTTCAGAGATAATGAAGAATTTATTATAAAACCACATTTCTGGAACAGATTCTTAGTTAAGTGCAAAGGCTTGGCACTTTCCCACTATAAATAAGTAATGCTAACATGAAGGGGAAAAAAAGAGGAAGAGAATGGAGTGTTTAGAAATGCTGCATCCATACAAATGCACATTATAAAGGCGTCTATTAATTTAATTCTGATCTGTTTCAGATGGACTGTGATGCTAAGAATCAATGAGGAAAATAATTTCAGTATATCATGCTTGTTAATGTATGCTAATGTACTTAATAACATTATCTAATGATTAACAGATCATTATTTCATGTAAATTGAAATGATTACAAATGTCATTAAGCTTTCAATTCATATTATCATGCACTTTTTAAAAATCTTTACATGATTTTTACAGATGGTTTACAATTAAAAGCTTTATTAAAGGAGAAGTCCACTTCCAAAACATAAATGTACAGATAATGTACTCACCCCCTTGTCATCTATGCTCAGGTCTTTTTTTCTTCAGCTGTAAAGAAATTTTGTTTTTTGAGTTAAACATTTCAGGATTTGGTAACACTTTATTTTAAGGGTCCAGAATAATGCATTAGTTAAGCATTAATTAACGGTTAATTTGTTCACAGTTAAGCATTAGTTCAGCACAAACACACTAGCAATTAATGATTAATTTAACATTTTAAGGTTCCCAAATGATGTATTAGTTAAGTATGAATAAACTAGTAATTCATAATTAACTTGTTCACAATTATGCATCAGATAAGCATGAACACATACATAAATAATGATTAACTCAACGTATAGTAAGGGCATATTAGCCATTATTTACAAATTATTAAACGTTTAAAAACACATAAGTAAGCAAAAATAAATAACAAAAATAAGCTAGTAATTAATAAATAACTGAATGTACAGTAAATACATGTTAGCCATTATTTTCAACTTAATAAGCTATTATTATTGTTATATTTTTTGTAGTGATGTAAATATATTTCTGTGATTTACCATCTATTAAGTTAACCAAATAATAAACTAGTAATTATGTTTAATTACTGCTGGTTTGCAATTATAAATGGCTAAAATAGTGTAATAAAGACTATTTGATGCATCAGGTTCTACAGTTCTAATGTTAAAGTTATATCCACAATAATTATGGCACTTATTAAGTGATATTCAAGTTCATTTACCAGAATAAGCCAATAATTAAGGCTAAACTGCCATTAATACGGTACTAATAAAGCCAATTTGACCCCCTATTCTAAAGTGAAAGTTATATCCACATTAATTATGGCAAATATTAAGTGATATTCACGTTTATATTAAATATATCAAATTGACCCCAGTACACTGTTGACCCCTTAACCAACCCTTAAAATCACTCATACCACCAAACATGTCCCTAACCTTATCCATATCACACACCACAATAGCAGCAAAAGGTACATTAACAAATGCTTTTAGTAATTTTATAACATCTCACTGATTCTTGAGACATGGGACAAAACATGTCCAGCAGTCCAGCAGTAATTGGTTTAAAAATGAAAATATTTTCAATTGTAAATGTTATGAGGGATTACTAATAGAATGTATTTAAAACATCTATCCCCTTCAATTTAATTTGATCATTATTATATGAAATCTATTGTCTTCTCACTACATCTAAAAGTTTGTCCACAGAGAAGGGTTCAATCATTCATATGCTATAACATGGATAAAAATGCTTTTTTTTATGATGATAATGAAAAAGAGTTTATTTTATCAACAGCAACACTTAATAATATCTCATATCAAAGCAAGGTTGTTTTTCTAGGACACATGCGTGTTTCATAAGGTTTCAAAGTTGTGTACTCATAAGCTCATTGGAAATACGTGCCTCTATTCCAGTTTAAATGAACACTAGAGGCAGTAAAACTCTGACAACTTTTATTCCTTTTCACACGAAGTATGATTCACACACACAGTTTTGAGTAAAAAAAGCTCAGTTTTCACACAGTTAATTGCAGAATATTATATTATGGCTTTAAAACAATTTTAACATCCGGGGATGATTTGAAAACTGATACTTCAGGTTAGGATGGTTTTATTTGTTTTTTTCAGCAGGGATACAGCTTCATATGGATGAGTTTTCTAATTTAGTAGGTTTGCTCGGTAGCTCACGCGATACAGCATTGCACTTGAGTGATGAAGGGCTTCGTACAAACCCCCTGAAACTACAGCTTGACAAAACAGCTCAAATCAACATAAGAAAGTTTGCTATTACAAATGCTATTATATAACTTTTGCATTTGTTTACACTGTCGGGTTTAGGGTTGGTGTAGGGGACATTTCCAACACAATAGAGCATTAACCTTTAGCGACACTACCCGGATATTTGAATTCTAAACAGCTGCAATACATACCTCAAGCAGCGTAATAAAAGCAGCAATACGTGCCTGTATCAACGTAATAAAAACGTGCCATGATCACATATTAAATGTGTGTTTTAGCGCCACTCTCTAGACAGTTCACTTTGAAACTGCCACAAAACATGCAGTAAGGTACATAATTACGGTGTTGCAGAAATTTATATAGAGGCATATATTTTCAGTGAGCCTGGATTGAAAGGACCACCTTGCCACACTCTTTATAGTTTTAGAATATTTTAAATCCTAATATTAATATTTTCTGTGTCACAACCATGATATGTCAACACCATCTTCCAATTTCTGAGAAAATGATTTGAAATATTTGGATAACCACCATAAGATTTTCTGTCTGATGGTGGGGACAGGTCAGTGAGTTGACATTCAGTGTGAAGTCATTATATTTTTGTGTTTTTCAGGTCATTTTTTATTATATCAAATAAATATTGATTAAGTTTTCTAATAATGTATGAATACTAAATATACCGCACATATTGCTTTTGTGGATTGATAGTCATCATTTAGGGAGAGTTAGGGTTAAGGGGAACAGAAGATTCAGGGAACATAAGGCTAAAGGAACACAAAACACTGGATAAAACATATCAGTACATAATGTAGTTAATTTGTGTTCTGATCAAATTTGACCAGGGACCACACAACCAGTCGTAAGGGTACACTTTTTTTAATTGTGATTTATACTTTATCTGAAAGCTGAATAAATAAGCTTTTCATCTGTGTGTCGTTTTTTAGGATAGGACAATATTTGTCTGAGACACAATTATTTGATAATTGTGGAATCTGGAATCTCAGGGTGTAAAAATAGAATCAAAATATTAAGAAAATCGCCAAATGAAGTTCTTAGCAATGCATTTGAGTTTTGATATATTTACAGTAGTAAATTTACAAAATATCTTAATAGAACATGATCTTTACTTAATATCCTAATGATTTTTGGCAATAAAGAAACATATTTCGATATTGATTATGGATCAAATTTTGCTATTGCTACAAATATACCTGTGCTACTTAAAACTAGTTTTGTGGTCCAGGGTCAGATTTGTGTTCTGATCATTTTTGGATCATTTGTTGATGTTTAAATGTAAAATTGAGATGAGATACAATGTAAATGGATAAAGGTAACAACTAATTGTTTCATTTGTTGTTTTTATAACAACAAAGGTTTTCGTCACCACCATTAGATGTGTCAGCTCTGTCAGGTCTGTGTCACGTCTGTCAGATGAAAATTTTTTAAATATTTGATTATGATATTTTACATTTGTTGAGGAATTGTTGGTCACATGTGAAAATGTAATCATGACAATGTGTTTTGAAATGTTAAAAACATCTTGATTGCTTGATTGCAAAGTGATGGCAATGTAAAAAAGCACATTTTAATAACAAAAAAAAAAAAAAAAAGAAAGAAAAGTTCGGAGTCTGAATCAAAGCATAGCCCGGTAGCTCAGTACATATATGATACATAAATATAGTTTCATTTGTCTGAGTAAAAGTTTTAATTTTTCCAATATTGCACCCTGTTTCATCCAGAATCGGTGATCTGTTCAAATTATTATTATTTTTTTTTAAATTGATTTTCAAGATGATCATCTGAATTAAAAGTTCAATAACATTTGTGATTCATTTTACATGAAATAATTATATGTTCATCATTGAAGGTAATGCTTAATAAGTTTATTAGTAAACATTAGGCACATCATGTTTTTTTTTTTTTTTTTGCTATTTGAATATATATTAACTAATGATCTGTTAAGCATTACATAATGTTTGCTAAGGATGTATTAATGAAAGTTATTATAAAGTGTTGTAGTGTGTTGATTTAAGTTCAATAACAAAGAATTTCAGTTTGTAACTAAACTGTTCCAAATTGTTTGGAATTCTTTTTTTTAAAAAAAAAAAAACTAGACCAAGTAACTGGCAACAGTCTAGCTATTTTTTAATTTTTTGGGGTATCACATAAAAAAATGCTGGATAGAAACACCAAGATGCAGATACATTTTTAAAATATGCATAAAAAACGTATGTGCTCAGTTAAGTCGGATAATTTTTTATCTGATAAGACATGCACATACACTACAATGGAAACACATTTACTAGCTCTTCAAGGCTCAACAAGAAACTCACATGACTTTGCTTCAACAGATGACGTGACTGGATAACTGGACTTACCAGTGGATTGATATTAAATATAAAATGTTGTTTAAATCATTCAGAAATGCCTGAACCAAGGTCTGCCATCAAAATTATTTGGTATAATTGCCTCCCAGATCTCGCACGATTACCAAACATCAGAACATGAGATAACATGACCGCGCATGATTGCATTTCATCTGCACACTCAAAACCCACAGAGCCTGCTCCTACTGCAGCAATTTCCATTTTTCTTAGTGATATTTGCAGCCAATTTGTCAGGAAGTTACAGTTTTGTTCTCTTCAACTCACTAGATGGAAATAGTGCTTTATTCATAAATATTTTATGCAATGTACTAAATTTTGTACATGAGTTAAATTCACAGCTTTGGATGGAAACATAGCTGCCAGTAAAAAATTTAAAGGGATAGTTCACCCAAAATTAAAGTTTTGTAATTAATTACTCACCCTCATGTCATTCCAAACCCGTAAGACCTTTGTTCATTTTCAGAACACAAATTAAGATATTTTTAATGAAATCTGACAGGTCTCTGACCTTGCATAAACAGAAATGTGTGTTCACGAGCGTACCATGACATATTAACTATTTTAACAATATCCTTAGTACCTCTCTGGGTCTGGAACGTAAATATTTTAATTTGTGTTCCAAAGATGAACGAAGGTCTTACGGGTTTGGAATGACATGAGGGTAATTAATGACTAAATTTTCATTTTTGGGTGAACCATCCCTTTAACAGTAACATCTTGTTAGTTGAACTTTTATATAAAGTTAAACAATATGAAACTTCCAATCATGCAGTTGTTCTGAATATCGACAAGTCTGAATCATAATCATATGCTGGTATTTAAAATAACGACAGCATAATTGCTTGTGTGATATTGCTAGTGCTAATATATTCTATTCTATTCTATTCTATTCTATGAAAAATCCAGTCTCCATGTGACATTTGCAAATGAGGAGCCAAACACATGCGCTACATAAAATATGCAAGAGGCCAGAATTGTAGAGCTCCTTAAGCACTAAGTGCCCTGCTACAGAACAGAAATGTATGTATCATGCAACAAAACAGCTTCCATCGTAAATCCTTGAAAATGGCAGGGTGTAAAAGCTCTGCTGACGAGGAATTTATTTAAACAGCAGACCTGAGATCTGACATCAACCCCTGTAGCTTAAATAGGAACAAAGCGGGGAAAGAAATCCAATTTGAACAAGAGAGGAGTGGGACAGATCCACCTCAGCACTAAGATTTGGCGGTTCAAAGAGAGGTGTCTGACACAGACACAATGGTGGCGCTGTCACAGTGACATCTCTTACCATGAAAGAGATGGACATGTGATACTGGAATGAGTAATGGAGGTTTGCGCTCTGAGCATTTGTCACCCGTGCTTGTTCACCGGGTGCGGGGCGAGGCTGATATTACGTACTGCATGTCATTAATCTCTGTGCAAACAGTATTTTTACACTGCTGAGATTCTGGCACCTGCTACTGCCATTTACACTGATGTTGTGACTCATAATGAATCAAAGCATAAATGGAAATAAAAAAATCCACCCCTCCACAGTAGCTGTCATATCTCATTCACCTCTCTCATGACACCAGAGAACCAATAATGCTCCATATCGTTGACATCTAAGCTGCATTATGCATTTACTCATCTTTTGTGGAGCCTTGTTTTTTTTCTTGTTAAGTTTTACATTCCATGTTGAAAGATCATAAATATCTACACTTGGGTTAACAGTTCAACTCGCCTGAGGCTACATGTTACAAAAAGAGAACATACGAACGCCCTCTGAGATCTGAGAAAAAGGCCATTTTACAGAGTGAAAATTCTCAAGCCCCAGGCAGTCGTTTGTTGGCTTCAGCCTTTTATAGAAGTTTGCTTACTCCCACAGTGCATGGCAATCATTATGATATTCAGATCAACAGCCTTGACCAACCCTCTTTTGTTGAATGAAATGTAAAATAAGGATGCTTGCACCCTATGAGAAATAATTAAGAGTGCATATCATTCATCAAATGCTAACGGACAAGAATAAACAACAGAAGTCTCAATATATCGCTAATATGCTTATTTTGGAAGAAGTGTCTGGTTGGGATAGATTGTGTGTAACCATAGTAACCTGCCTTGTATTTTTTAATACTACGGAAGTGGTTACTATGGATGCCCATTTCTGCCACTGATTTAAAAAAAAAAACTGAAAATAAAAATAAAAGTAATTCCAACTTATCTCACAATTGTGACTATTTTTCTAACAATTGCGAGTTTACATCTTACAATTCTGACTTTTTTCTCAGAATTGTGAGATAAAAACTCGCAATTCTGATTTCTTTCCTCAGAATTGATAGAAACTCACAATAATGAAAAAAAAGTCAGAAATGTAAGATAAAAAGTCACAATTACCTTTTTTTATTATTTTTTTTATTCAGTGATGGAAACGGGCTTCCATAGGTTACTGTTTGGTTACCAATATTCTTCAAAATATTATCTTTTTTTATCTGTTGTGTTTATCAGAAGAAATAAACTCACTTAACACTTTAGGGAACAATTGTCGCTATTAACTAGTTGCTTAATAGCATGTGTATTCATAACATATTGGCTATTTATTAGTACTTATAAAGCACATATTCTGCATGACCATATTCTACATTCCTAATTCTACCCAATACCTTAAAGGTTTATGAAACCCCAGACTACTTTTTCTGAAATTTAAGCAGAGGTGTTTGTGTTGCACATCATATATGACAATGTTAGCATCCATTAATTTTAATTGTTGGAGAAAACTGGTTAATTTTGAGCTTTTTTGCTCTATTTTCATCTTACGGGTTTAAAATCTACATTGTGCTGACATCACAGTTTGTGACGTGACAATGGACTATAGTACATCGATGACGCGTCGGTGTCTCATAATTATTCATGAGGCTGCCTGTTCTTATCCTATGAGAAGAGGCTTCGCCTAATTATTCACAACAGCACGTATTGATTTGCTATGCCAGAGGCTTCAGACTGTGAGATTGTGTACAATAACTGAGAGAAACGTTAATGGATCGAAGGAGAGTTTGTTGTTGTTTATTTAGTAAGTATAGTTCAGCACAAACGCGATTCATTCATAAAGGTGAGTGTAATAGCGGTTTTTACAAATCCTTAAGGCAACCCATCAAAAGGATAATAAAGGCCACAAAATAAGCCTTAAAAGTTAATAGAGGTGCAACAGCACGTGTATACATATATATATATGTGTGTGTGTGTGTGTGTGTGTGTGTGTGTGTTTTTCAATGCAGAGTGCAAATGTCTGTGCATTTATTTGTGTTGTTAACTCAATGAGAGCGAACTGAGACTGTCTGAACCCAAAGTTGACTCTCTCCCCTCTTCCCTCTCCACTCACCACACCCACTTTTGCAGCATTTTTCAAAACTATGGTGAGAACTAACCAGTGCTGAAACAGGGGGGGTTCATGACCTTTTAACTTAACAACTACCTTACTAACTACTAATAAGCAGTGAATTATTAGTTTACTGTGGCAAAAATCATAGTTAATGGTTTGCTAATAGTGAGAAATGGACCTTAAAATAAAGTGTGACCACTATTCCTTTAATCTGGATTAAAAATATATCTTAAATTGTAGAATTTAGTCAGCTCAACCAATTTATTTTTGCTTTATGACTGCAGACGAAAAAGGCACACTGTAAACGATGCGCTGTGCCATGCAGACAGACTGTCGTCTGTTTTTGGAATAAATCTTTGATTTCCTTCTATGTATTTAGGCTCTGTTTGGCACTAGCTCACTGAGTGGGTGATTGTTCTGCTTTACCAAGCGAGTTTAGTACTAGTAGAGAGCACTTGTACACCTGCACAGTGGCTTAATCTCTTTTGTTTTTCACAGAAGCAACAGAAAATTAGTCTTTGGATGAACTGAATTCAATTGTGGACAGTGCTTCCACACGCTGATAATGAGTTTTCATTATATGAAATTGCCATGTGAATTCAATTATTGTGTATAGCAGAAACTTACTATCTGAATTGAGTCCAATAAAATAAGAAATGCTAAAGTAACTCAAATAATTATCTTTATGTTTTCTAGAAAAAAAGTGGCTATTGCACTTCCATTTGCACAGTAATTGCTCACTGAGTAAATCATAAGGTACAGCCTTTATGTAGCTGCTCTCAACGTAAGCACAAGCTCAGCACAATGGTAACCCTCAAAATGCCAGCATAGCGGTTCTCAATCTCAAGAAAACTAGGATAATAAAGGACATGAAATCAAAAATGTCTATTTTTTATAGAATACTGACATTTATTTTAAATGATTTATTCATGCACATCATTACTTTTTTTATTCATGCAGCCTCATAAACTTTAATCAAAACATCATCTTCAGTAACATTAACATCAGTACAACGACATCTCTTCTCAGAGCGAAGGCAGCTCAGTAATTCATCCCCTCCAGCAACCTGTCACTCAAACAAGATTGCAGCCCAATCAATTCCTGATGGACAATATCAAGTTCCGCTCCCTACATTTTTCTTTGTCTTGTTTCACTTGTATATACACATCACAATAGGAAAGAAAAGACGATCACAAAATTCATTTCATGCTGACTTAAATTACTAATAGAGTTTCCCCCTTTTACTACTTCCTCACACACCAATATAATTATTTCATATTTACCCCATCCAGCCTCGGGCAAAGCACGCTGAGAACTGGAAATACCTTGCTCAGTTTTAGTTAATGCCTACAAAATCATTTATATAGTCTCAACAAAAATGGATTAAGTAAACATTTGTTTCACACATTTACTTGCACTGCACACAATGAAATGAAGTTGTGACAAAATTATGATGCAGTAGATTATTTCAAACAAGCAGCTTTTTTTTTAATCTGATAACAGTATCATCTGTCATATTTATCTTTGTTAAATGGCTGCCTTACACATAATTCACTTTCTACTGTGTTCTTTTATCTCTTTTGATTTACCAAGCAGAAATCTTTTAGACAACTCTGCATGTCATTGTAAACCTGCCAGATGAAAAGTCAGCCTTTAAACGATTTGTCTAATTTGCTACACAGCAGTCGTGATGGCAGTCAATTGACAAAGCTGCTATCCACTTAAGCAGTGGACATGCAATGATCAAACAGTAATGAGTGAGTGATGCTACAACATAATTAGATGTTTGCAAGGTGTCAGATCCTCCTAGATACACCAGCAGAGATTTGTCGCATTACTGCTTTTAAGTTAGAAAAGGAAAGTCCATTAAAATGGGTCACAATGCACTGTGCTAATATGAAGGCATTTTCTGTGATGAATTTTGACAGGATTTTGAATCTTTGTATGTAATATCCCCTTTTTTAAATCAAGCCATCTCCAACCCAGTCTCATTGCAATTTGTGACATAGTCACAAAAACGCAATCTATTGATTTGTGTTTACGGACACGAATTTCCACTTTTTTTCATGTCACTCAGCACAATTTTCAATATAATGTATTTCAATAGGGAGTAATTTTCATGCCTGCACCACTTTTTTCTTTCTGCCACTGCAACACATTCGGTGATTTAATCAGCCACCATATAACATTATTATTTACATTTTATTTAAATCATTTAGACTTGTTTGAGCACCTAACCCAACCCCACCCCTAAACCTACCCATTTGGCACACGACAACAAACACTGTTTATTTAAAAGTTAAAGTGTTCCGAGGTAAACCTATTGACTTGTGCGAAGAACGCATGCAAAAATAATCACCATCTCCATACGCAATCTGCCGTAGAACTGTCTGTATAAATTGCCTTACCTAATAATGTACTAGTTAGCAAGTTTTGCGGCTAAATACGGCTAAAGTAAACAGTACTGCTCATCACCCCACAGAAGTGAGAGGCGGGGCGAGCAGAACTCATTAGCATTTAAAAGCAAATGCAAATGCAAATGCAAAAAAAAAGGGCTGAAAAGGGCTGATTTTGACAAGGTAAAAAGGGTGTTTTTTACACTACCACTGAGCAATTTTAACCAATGTTATAGACTTCTCATTAAGATAGGAATAGAAATCTTTTGTAACATTATGTCTTTAAGTGTTCATTTCTTTCTTTTTTAAAAAGACTATTCTTTAACGGTAGTGTATCACAGAAAACATTTAGCAACAAAACAGTATTTATCACTGATAAGATGTTTATCAAAGCTAAAAAATCAGCTTTGCATCACAGGAATAAATTACACAAAACTAATCCATTGCATCCTGAGTGGCTCTGATGTCAGGAGAAAGTGAAGACTCTTATGTTCACTTTTACATCCCACTACAAAACACATTGCTTACGAGACATTGTTCGCTACAGCTGCTCGAGCGTGGAGAAAATGGTGAAGACCGTACAACAAACTGAGGGCTGATATATGCTAATATGGGACAGTCCGTCAGCAGCCGTGGGTGGGGCTTGAGCAATATGATGTCATATTGCTCAGAAACTCAAAAAAAAAGCTTGATAATAATTTATGTTTTTTGGGGATAAAAAAAAGAAGCGAATGGATTTTTATCAATATAGGGTGGTGGTGTCCACACACTCACTTCTGGACACACCATGCAAAAGTGAATTTTGCATCTGATGTCCCCTGTAAATTGTAATAATTTTTCACAATTTTTTGTCTAATAAATGTGTCTTTGATAAGTATAAGAAATTTCTTTAAAAAAAAAAACAAAAAAAAAACAAAAAAACAAATCTGACATATTCTAAACTTTTGATCGTTGGTGCATACTACCATCTGGAAGTAAATACAGTTGAGGTCAAAAGTTTACATCCCCCCTTTCAGAATACTTCAGAAAGTACTCACCTTACTAAGGAAAGAAAACACAATGCATTAAGAAGGTGAAAATTTTTTGATCAGGGTAAATTTAACTTATTTTTTCTTCTGGGAAGCATGTAAGTATCTTCTGTAGCCTCTAAAGGGCAGTACTAAATGAAAAAATATGATATTTAGGCAAAATAAGAAAAATGTACACATCTTCATTCTGTTCAAAAGTTTTCACCCCCCAGCCCTTAATACATTGTTTTTCCTTCTGGAGCATCAGTGAGCATTTGAACCTTCTCTAATAGTTGCATATGAGTCCCTCAGTTGTCCTCAGTGTGAAAAGATGGATCTCAAAATCATACAGTCATTGTTGGAAAGGGCTCAAAAATACACAAAAATGCTGGAAAACCAAAGAATTTGTGGGACCTGAAGGATGTTTCTCACAAACAGCAGGCAGTTTAACCAACGTTGCCAAGTCTGTGGTTTTCCCATGGAATTGGGCTACTTTAACACTGTGGGTTGTTTTTGATGTCCACGCGGGTTGTTTTTGATGTCCACAACTTGAAGCGACCCCAATAAGGTCATATTTAGGCCCTAAAATAAGAATTTAGTAGGGGAACCCTGACAAAAAACATGTATTTTATCCCCTGGAATGCGATTTTTAATGGGGGACCCCCCTCAAAATGCGATTGGGCTAGTTTTGAGCAGCAGTTGAGGAGGTTTTGTTGTGTTCTGGACAAACAAGGGATTCATAAACATGAATATCACTAAACAACTTTTAACCCCACGTCATTTTTATACATTCAACTATTATTTCTCTTGTGGACTATATGTGACCCTAGACCACAAAACCAGTCTTAAGTAGCACAGCTATATCTGTATGGGTCAAAATTATCGATTTTTCTTTATGCCAAAAATCACTAGGAAATTAAGTAAAGATCATGTTGCATGAAGATATTTTGTAAATTTCCTACCGTAAATATATAAAAACTTAATTTTTCATTAGTAATATGCATTGCTAAGAACTTCATTTGGACAACTTTAAAGGAGATTTTCTCACTATTTTGATTTGTTTTTTACACCCTCAGATTTTCAATATAGTTGTATCTCAGCCAAATATTGTCCTAACAAACCATACATCAGTGGAATGCTTATTTATTCAGGTTTCAAGTGATGTATAAATCTAAAAAACTAAATAAACAATAACATGCATTTTGTATGATCCCTCTTATTTTGGTAAAATAATTAAAATTTGTAATTATTCTGAAAGGGGCATGTAAACTTTTGACCTCAACTGTATGTGATTGGTGAGTTTCAGTATGTACAGCTGGTCTTCTAACATATGGTATTACGGCTCATCTTCTAACATCAACAGACTTTGCTGATGTGGCTCAAATGGTGCCCAAGTTTGTGTAAAAAAAACACAGAATTGGCAGCAATTTCATGCACACAAGAAGAGACCTAGATCTGCCAGTGGCTTGGTGGGCTGTCCAAAAACAAAAACAAAAAAACACAAAAACAGTCTCAACATGACAGCCACCCAAGCAGGTCATGTCAGAAGAGCTCTGGAAATGGTTCCTTTAAATACATATGGCCATTTTCTCCTTTTGAACCCTTTGGCCCCATCACACCATCCCTCGACAACCTCTCAAGAGTTTTTGGCATTAATGTGTGAACATCCACATTGCAAGCCAAGACACTCAGGCCTCATTTCGCAGTGGGCTCAATGGACATATGGAAGCGGCAGTTTTAGACAGTATTGTCAACGCTGGGGAGTGAGTCGCCTGCAGCGCCACACACTGCCTGTCAGGCAAAGATATCTGGGACATGTCAAGAGGTGTCACTGGCGCTTTCATTTCTTTTGAAAGAGATGTGTGTGAGAGGGGGAAAAAAGGCTTCAGGAAAAAAGAATATTAAAGTGACGTCTATTCATAGTTTTTTATAAATACAGAAGCCCGGGAAGGAGAGCAATGTGGAAAGCGTAAATGAATTACTTTATCTGTTATCTATGGAAGCCACTTTCTGCCAATGAATAAAAAAATAAAAAGGAGGGGAAAGTCAAAATTGCAAGATCAAAATTCTGACAATTGCAATTTTTTACAATTATGTCTTTTTTTTTTTTTTTTTTTATTCTAAGTATGCATCTCACGATTAAACTTTTTCTCTCTCACATTTCATAAAAGATTAAGCTAAAGGGATTTAATACTTAAAGACCTTTGCTTTCAAAAATGATAAACAAAACATAGATTTAATAATGATTCAGAATAACTTTCCAATCGCTTCTAATGTAAAACTGTCAAGTTGTATATCTGTTGATGGCGACTCTAAACCTTTCAGAATTGAGAAAAGTTATGTTTACCTTGGTTGCGTGACAGAAGCTTACAGTTGTTTATGATCCTTGGCTCATGAAATATTATCACCGAGGAGTGTAACAGCTAGTTGCGCACGGCATCTGCCAGCAATAGCCTGACAGCTCCTTTTGAAGGTGGGTCAACAATGAGCCCGCAAACTGTGCTGCTGCAACACATTGACCTGGGGCCTCTGCTGAATACTTTATTATTTTCTCCCTTCATTGGTTTGCAGAGGCTAGAGAAAAATTAAAGGGCCCTTCAGAGCGTGCAGTGTTGTCATTTGAAATGGATATCTCAATTGTGAAATTCTGCACTCTCATCACTCTCCATTTGTATGAAATATCTACCAGAGCAAAACAAATGAACAAGCAAAGACGATGCTCCGTTGTAGGTGTCATGATGATTCATAATCTAGTTATGAAAAACAGAGAATGGACATGTATCACTTACCAGTCCTGATAGGACCCTACATCATTTCATGCCTGCATAATATGCATTGAGCTTATTTTCTTTTGCTTTTGGATGAAATAAACAAGAATTAATTAAATAGGACACGAATCCAATAGGGCAGACGTTGTATTCATTGTGCAATGTTTATGTGTACACATGTCACTTTTCTATATTAGCTTAATAAAAGAAGGGAAAGGGTAGTATTACGTATGATCTGTGTTCATTGGAGTGCTGGGTGGAATGAGTCTTACTCAGCAGAAAATCCAGGTCACAAGATGATAAACAGCACCTAAGTCCTTTGTCATCAATAAGACTATGCAGTTTGGGAAGGAAGGAACAGTTCACTTTTATGACCTGTCAGCTGCCAGAACTGCTCTCATATACAAATAAAGTTCTTTGTGCTTTGAAAGGCTAGAGACTGTGGAAGCTTATTTCTGCCACGGGATAAAAAAATAAAAAAGGGGAGTTTTTATCTCACAAATCTTTATATAGATATAAACTCAGAACTGCAAGATATAAACTCGCCAGTCTGAAAAGAAACGTCTGATATAAAAAGTCCCAATTTTTTTAATGCGATATTATTCCATGGCGGAAAAGAAAAAATGAATTGCAAGACTGAGAATGCAGAGGAAAATGTAATCTTGTAAAAAAAAAAAAAAAAGTCAACTGCAAGTGTATATCTTGCAATTCCAACGCAAAATCGCAAAACATAATAAAGTGAGATAGAAACAGAATTACCTTGAGGAAAAAGATATTTGCACCCTTGGCAAATATGAGCAAAGGCAGTGAAAATAAATATGCATTGTTTATCATTTTGATCTTTCATTCAAAAAATTACAAAAAAAAAAAAACTCTAATTGAAGAAAAACAACTAAAAGTGTGGAAAAACTCCTTTTCCCATTCATATTTACATTTTTTAGCACAACAGGGTGATTAGGAGTATGAAATTGCCCAGCCGTGCCCAGGATTTTATATCTGAGGAACACAAAGGCCAAATTCCCTTAATCGTCCATCACAAGGAGTAAAACCACAGAACATAGTTCTGATCTGCAGGACAAGATTGTTGAACAAAATAGAAAGTGGCTGTAAGAAAAGAGCTAATTTATTGAAAATCCCCATTTACACCATTAGGGTGATAATTGAAAAGTTCCAATCAAAGATGTTAAAGTGGTCATCGGATGCCCATTTTCCACAAGTTGATATGATTCTTTAGGGTCTTAATAACAAGTCTATAATATACTTTGGTTAAAAATTCTCAATGGTTTTGTAAAACAACACCCTTTTTACCTTGTCAAAATGAGCTCTGCAAAAATCATCCCATTCTGAGGGACTGTTCCTTTAAATGCAAATGAGCTCTGCTCGCCCCGCCCCTCTCTTCTCTCTGCTGCTCTGAGAGATTGTTTACTTTAGCCACATTTTGTGCATTCAGCCGTGAAACTTGCTAACTAGCACGTTATTAGGAAAGGTGATTGCAGAAATTCATTAAAAAAAAAAAAAAAAATTGTACTCACTTCTGCTGTAAGTGAAGCTGGATCACGAATGATTTGTGAGAACATAGACACATTTATGTAGATTGGGAGGCGTATTCCTTTTACAAACAAATGTAATCCACTGCATCTTCAGCGGCTCAGAGGTCGTGAGTAAATGAACTATGTTCATTATTACATCTAGCAACACAACACCTCAATCGCTCAATCTGAGATATTCTTGTCTAACTTACATCCCTGCTCTGGCATCGAAACAATGGACTGTTGACAGCTGATCTGAGGTAAAACGCTCATGTCAATCAACTATGGTGGGAGCGGCCCCTGTGGGTGTGACGCCACACCGACAGGCATCTGAGAATGGCTCGATTTGAAAAAGGGGATATTATTTTTACAAATTAATTAAAAACCACTGCATGAATTTTTATCATTATAGGGTAGATTTGTACATACACTGCCAACACACATTAATGTTCAAACAACATGAAAAAGTAAACTTTGCATCTGATGACCCCTTTAAAATCTTCCTGAAAGAGGACGTGTGTCTGTATCATCCTAGAGAGTTTGAGTGGCCAAAGACTCTCCAAGGATCACAGCTAGAGAACTGCAGAGATTAGTTGAGTCTTGGGGACAGAAAGCCTAAATAAAATATCAAACAGCTCCTACATCACCACATATTGTTCAGGAGAGTTTCAATAAAAATCCTCCTTGCTCATCCAAAAACAAACTCCAGCATATTCAGTTGTCAGACACGGCTGGAACTTCAAACAGGACTGGCTTCTATGGTCAGACGAAACTAAAAAAGACCTTTTTGGCAGCAAACTCACCAGATGCATTTGGTGCAAACAGGGATAAAAAGTACCCCATGTCAGCGGTTCAATATACTGCTGGATTTTCAACGTTTTGGGCCTGTTTTTCTTTCAGAGGTCCTGGACATCTTGTTTAGATACATGGCATAATGGATTCTATCAAATACCAAAAGTTAAAAAATCTAAACCTGATTGCCTCTGTTAGAAATCTTAAAGAGGTCATATTATGATCTTTTACAAAGTTTTGATGTTGTTTTGGGGGTGTAATAGAACATGCTCTCATGCTTAGAGGTTCGAAAAATGCATTATTTTGCACATAATTTACATTATTACAATACCTTTCTCTAAGTTGATGAAGGCCCGCCTTCTGAAAAAATGGAATGTGTTGTTATTGGTTAGCTGTCCTAGTGCATTGTGATTGGTTGAACAGTTTAGACGGTGTTTCAGTAATGCCATGCCCCTTGCTAAAGCAGCAAGTTCTGTCTACTCCATTGTAGTAGTGTTGGGTCCTATCGTCAACCTGCAAGATCACTGATACATATTATATTATTGTGCTACTTTATTTAATTGTTTACATACTTAGTTTCATTGCCTGAAACCAGCTCCAGCATAAGGCTAAAGGAGGCCTAATGTATTTAGTATGACTTCATTTGTGATTAACAAGACAACAATTGAATAAAAACATTGTAAGCTACTAATTATAATGCTTACTTTTCCTTAGCAATTCAAAAGGCAGCTACAGAAAATAAGCAAAGAACATTAACATTATCAAAGAACATCATCACTGATTAGCCTAGCCTAGTGGAAGTTTACGCATTTTACAAAACACTCGCGTAATAAGTAAAGCTATCTACAATGAATGATGAATACATCTCTTACCACACACTGCACACATCTGTGGAGCGTCAGAGCTCTGACACAGCCACCGGAGCTGATCGCGGCTATCTAGTCAATACTTGTGTTTACACCAGCCGTGCTTTGGCTCGTTGAAGCGTCCTGGAAGCAGCTCTCAGTGCTGCATCACTAAAGTTAAAGTTTGACCCGACCCCACCTTGTCCCTACCCACTCCCCAACCATTCGAATTTCCATAGTGGGGATTTATTTTAATGATATTTTAATAGGCCACCTTGTGACATCATAGCACCCGGAAAACAACGCTGTAGTCCAAAGAAGCAGTTCATTGTAGTCCTATAAAAGGATTTTTTAAAAAAACGAAAATCTCCCTTTGGAGTGGACTTTGAGATTTGTAACTTTGTAGATCTTTTTTATGCCCAAACATACACACCACACACTGGCTAAAATTCAAAAAGTGAAAAAGCGTAATAGAACCCCTTTAAAATGGACTGTGGTTTGATCTTCCACCAGGGCAATGATTCAAAACAAACATCAAAATCAACACAAAAATGTGTCACTGAGCACATAGTGAATATTCTGCCATGGCCGTCCTAGTTCTCTGACCTGAACCCTATAGAAAATGAGTGAGGTGAACGGACGAGAAGAAGCACCAACATGGAGCTGGGAATCAAAAAGATCTGAAGAGATTCTATCTGAAGGAATGGTCTCTGATCTCGTCAGGTGTTCTCCGAACTCATCAGCCATTATGAGAAAACTCAAAGCTGTTATTTTGGGAAAAAGAAATTGCAGTGACTGGGTGCCAATAATTGAACTTTCCATTGTTTTACTTCAGTGATAGCTTAGAATTTTTTGAATGAAAGATAAGGATAACAACTCAGATTTATTTTCACAGCCACCTTTGTTCATATTTACCAAGAGTGCCAATATTAGGGTACTGTATAAGCGATTATAATATGTGAAAATGTGAATGTGAGTCGAAAATGCCCATAAAATTTGGCATAGAACAGGAGAACACAGTATTAAATGAAATCCTCTACTGGATGAAATGAATGAAAGGGTTGGAAATTATGAGGGGAATCAGTATGATAAAACAATTATCTTGGAATTGTTTGGAACTGAAAACAACCACTGGACTGTTTCCCTGCCTGTAATTAAATTCATTTTCATGCTTTTCATGCTAATTTGCATTAGAATAAACAACACATGCAGACATTTGATTTCAGTTTACTTTAGAACTGGAATATTTGAGTGCCACTCCAATGCACAGACCAATATCTTTGGATGTCACACCCTACAGCTATTTTGAAAGGCAGAGTAAAACTAGATATTCAGTGCTTATCCAATAACTGCATGTCTGTGAGGAGGAGATGCGATTAGGAAAATGGCTGCACTTCAAATTTATACTAGTAGCCTCGCCTTGAGTGTTAATATAAATTGCGCAGTAGAGATTTTTTTAATGTCCAAGTGTTTTAAGGGGTTATTCAGTTTACAAATTAAACTCATATGACTTGATGGTACATACAATCATCTCAATTGTGAACTTGGGAATTGTAACCATCTGAGGCTTTTGATTTTGTTACGCATGACTACAATATTAAATGAAATTTAAATGTCAAACAAAAACTAAAGCAGTCCCTATTTGATGCTTTAAAATCTTGGAAGATTTCATGGATTGAAAAACATGAAAACCCTGCCTCGCCAGATACAATCAGTATTTCAGTGCCTCTACAGCAAATGTCAAAAGCTTGAACAGCGGCAATCCTCAGGCAAACATATTGTCAGGCTCTGATGCCCAAATATAGCTAAGCATTTCATCAACTCAATCTGTTTGCCATTGACTAAAGACAACTCATTTCATTACAAGAAAAACAATTCCACTTGATACTGACACTTAATTCATGCTCCACATGACATTAGTACATTTCCAAGACTGAAGGATAGTAAATAACAGCTCTTGCTGTACAACCAACTGTCGCTACTACAAGATTTTGTTTGGCAGAAATGACCGCATGAGACCGTTCTCTGTAACACACAACACGTGAGAAGCATTTTCAGCTGCTAGGTCATATGCTCATTTTGAGGGACAAAGTAATGGATTCCAGCTGCTTCTTGTCACCTTGGCATCTGTCTGCTCAACGTGATTTTAAATATTCAAATATGTTTAACAGCATTACATTTATTTAACACCGTTAATCCATCTGTCTAATTTGACATCATTACAGTTTTATTCTGCCTTTTATAAAGAGTAGCTGAACTATTGTGACAGCACACATACATACACACACACAAATCAAATCAATAAAGGAGTGAATCACACCACCGTAACATCCACAGTGTCTCAAGTTCTGCCCGTTTCAAATCCTCAGGAGTCGAATTGTACATTTCTAAAGCTGTACATGTGTAAAAGGGTTCAAGATGTTGTCATTGCATTACATACTGTATATACACTTTACACATGAATACCTTTTAATATGAATGAGATCAGTATGGTTCGCTACACACCCTGTAGATGTCTCTCTGTTCATTTTGTAAAAGCCCTATTTACTGAGCCGGATGTGCTTCCACCAGCTGCAGAATTATGTTCCTGAGTTTCTAATAACATAGAGTAACAAGGCTGACGGACTGAGGATGGTAAGATGGCAAGTGATGCAAAAATGCCTCCTTTGAGCCACTTTGCAGACTTAAAGGGATAGTTCACCGAAAAATAAAAATTTGTCAATAATTACTCAACCTCATGTTGTTTCAAACCTGTAAAACCTCCGTTCATCTTCAGAACACAAATTAAGATATTTTTGATCAAATCCAAGAGACAAGTAAGAGAAGAAATTGCTGAATAAAGTAGTTATTTTATTTTTGTTTTCTTTGCACACAAAAAGTTTTCTCATTGCTTAATAACATTACAGTCACATGAACTATTTTAATGATGTCCTTACTACCTTTCTAGGCCTTGAACGTGGTAGTTGCTTTGATGTCTATGCAGGGTTAGAAAGCTCTCGGATTTCATCAAAAATATCTGAATTTCTGTTCTGAAGATGAAGGTGTTACTGGTCTGGAACAACCCTCTATCCCTCTAAAGCTTGCTTTCAAACCAAGTGACCTTTATTTTATTTTATTGCGATCATGCTAATGTTAAAACTGAGCAACTATACAGTTTATTTGCTCTCGCCCAGTAATGTGCCAGTGAAGATGTGAGTCTTTTCCTTTGGACAGAGGAAAGTCATTTGGAAAGATGTGACAGTTTAATGGAATTGTGCACGGTGAGCGCTGGGAGAGACAGCAATAGTGCCCTGAGATGAGCAGAGAAAACCCAAGGGTATTACTGTAGCTGCCACTCTTCTGCCTGTTACCAGCCTGATGAAACCTTTAGCTGAAGACATACACAGATCTTGACCATGCAAAGAACTGAGATGGAAAATGGAGCTGATCGCAAATCAAGCTGACTGACATTTCATGAAGTTTTTGCAGAGTGCACTGGAAAGGTTTGAATCATATTTTTGCCATATGTTTAATATGTTTAACTGCAATAGTTACAGCAGTTTTTGTTTCTATAAAAACTGTTAAATTCATATCCCCATAATACAATAACTGCAGTAACAATGGTATTGTATGCAGAAATTATGGTTACGTTAGTAAAATTCTGTTTGCAAAGCCACATACGAAATTATATTAAATAAATATATTATTGCAAGTCAACCTAGAACAGTGCCAGTTTAAATGTGGTTCAAATGATGTTGTTTTAGGTCCATGAAAGAATGAATTGCATAGGTTGCAGTTCATTTAAAGAGACGATTCACCCAAAAATTTAAATTCTGTCATTAATTACTCACCCTAATGTTCCAAACTCGTAAGATCTTCATTCATCTTCAGAACACAAATTAAGATTTTTTTTAGGAAATCCAAGAGCTTTCTGGCCCTGCATAGACAGCTACTATGCATGCATTATGGTTTTCTTGTAAACGTGCATCAAAGACTGACCTAGAAGAGAAGAAAATGTTGAATAAAGTCTTTTTATTCTTTGCGCACAAAAAGTATTCTCATAGCTTCATAAAATTGCGGTTGAACCACTACTGTCACGTGGACTATTTTAATGAAGTCATTACTACCTTTCTGGGCCTTGAACGTAGTAGTTGTGTTGCTGTCTATGCAGGGTCAGAAAGCTTTAGGATTTAATCAAAAACATCTTAATTTGTGTTCCAAAGATGAACGAAGGTCTTACGGGTTTGGATAATGACATTTTAATTTTGGAGTGAACTATCCCTTTAAACCAAATGATCCTATAGGATAAAGAAGTTAACTTATAGCTCTAGCAAGTGTAACATATTCTGTAATTGTGGTTCCAATACAAAGAGAAAATGTCTTATTTGAGTCCCGGGAAGAGAAAGTTTAAAAACCCTTGGATTAGCGCAGCCAAACTGACTGTTCTATAAAGCAATTAGCCACAGCTAGCTAAGCAGCCATACAGAGAATAACATGGACATTAACTGTTTCCTTTGTGTAATCCTCTGAAATGTCTGTCTTTTAACTGTTCAATGCTATTTAATATGAGCAGCGGAGGTAAAAGCCTATGATGCTTAATCCTATAAAAGCTTGTAAGCCTTAATGCTTTTTTTCACTGCTTTTTACAACAAACAGGAGGCAGGACCTTGTGCTCCAATGAGATCAATTAGGTCCAACCTTTTTGCCAACTGGGAGAAGCATAATAAATACAGAAGCGGCATCGTGAAATGGCCTTGTTTAGAAAGCAACAAAGATACTTGAGTAAATTAGCAGCTGCCCCGATGAGCATGTCCCTGGTAAAAAGTAGCTAATTTAGAGCACAATCCTTTTTTTTCATCGTCGTCGTTGTTGTTCTGAAGGACTGGTTGTGTCAAGTAAATGATAATAAACTGGAATTACAGTCTGAGAGACCAACTCAGCATATTAGTCTCCACTGAAACTTGGCTGGGATACAGGTTTTAGTCCAATTAAAACTTTGACCGTTTGGGTTTTAATTACCTCAGCAGAAAGGGACTGACATTTGGGATCAGTCCTGAATTTGAAATCATTTTGGAGGAAATTAACAAAACCCTACTATACACATCATCAACAAAAACATCACAGAAATGTTTTTCCTCCTTCATTAATTTACGCCCCTCTTTCCGCATATATTTCCCATCACATCAGCTCATTAGTGGTCATACAAATCCCCCCCTTAGTTTCTTTCCTGTGTTGTAAAGACATTTATTTCAAATCAAATTCATATTCACTCCTTTTCACTGAGTTTTAATAGCTCAGTGAGATCGGTCAACCACATTTAGGGCCCAAGGCAATGGCCTTGCCTGAACTGTGGGTGTTAAATTGTGCTGTCGAGAGAAATCACAAACATTACAGCCTTATGCTGAGAGGCAGAAGGGGTGATTTGGAAGACTAATGCTGGTGTCAAAAGAGCTTTTGTTATTGCCATTGCTCAGTATTGATATTGATGTACCCTGCACAGCCTCCATTGGGTTCTAGAATAAGGCTGCCGGCGGGCACTCTAATGATTGCAGCTCTGCATGGACAGTAGTGCAGAGATAGACATATGTGTGATAGCAAGATATGTGATGATTTCTGTGGCCCCGTATCAATCAACCAGGGCAGGGCGGTGACAGTTTAGTGCAACTACCACTTACAGGCTCATTGGCTTTAGTCAAACTACATACTGTAGCGCAATAAGATGTTATTTTTTCACCTACATTTGACGCAGGTCAGATTTAGTTTCTGAGCAGTTTGCAAAACATAGCAAAAATCTTTTTTATAATGTGATTTGGGCCAACAATTATTGCACAAATCCTTTTTATAAATATGTCCACTTGTGTGGACAGAGCAAAAAATCAAGACTGCGATGTGAATGTCATTTGCGTTATTTGCCAGATGAATTTAAAGTGAAATTAATTTGAATAAGTAATAGAAACATTTCATTATGAGGCATTAATACTTCCCAAGCGAAGCTGCCTTTTTGTTATTCTCCTTTTAATGCCCTAATCTGTATCCTCCTTGTGTTTGTCTCTGACCTCCTAACAATACTGCACTTGTTGCCATAGAAACATAATTTTCATCTCACTCACAGGCCATGCAATATAACTTCACAAACTGCACCCACATTCACTCTCACAATGACACAGGATACGGACTGAGGCGCATAACCATTCTTACATAATGGCACTCACACATAACAGTGGTAGATGTAAAAATTTACTGCGGTCTTGTTAAAATGATTGTATTTCTGACCGTTACTTGGCTTGGAGGGACAGAGAGACTGAGATTGTGTTCAGATCAAAATGAAGTGTTGAGTGCGGTATGTGAAAAGGCTAGAACAGAACAGCCGGAGATGTAGGCTAAAAGGCAGATGGATGGGTGACTCAGGGACTGCCAGATAAAGTAAGTGTGTGTTGGACGGTTGGTTGTTTGCATAAGGCTTACAATTTGGCATGTTAACGAAAGTTAGATATGTAATTAGTTACACAATATGCTGCATGCAGTGATACAGTCTTCCTCACACAATCATCATAGCTGTTTTCAGAAGGAAAGGCTTTGTTCTGTTCATTTAAAATTCCTTAGTATTTTTAATATTTAACATTTTATTTTATAGAAGCAGTAAAACACTTAAGTAAAAACGCCCTTTAGCCATATTAAAGGCTAAGTTCACTTCCAGAATAAAAAATTCCTGATAATCTACTCACCCCCATGGGATTCAAGATGTTCATGTCTTTCTGTCTTCAGTCACAAAGAAATTCAGTTTAAAAAAAAAACATTCCAGGCCATCTTCTTAAAACAAAAAAAAATGTATATTTTTAGCCACAAATGCTCATCTCGCACTAGCCCTACCTCACGCATTATTACGTAATCACATTGGAAAGGTCACATGTGACGTAGGCTGAAGTACTGACTCGGTGTTTACAAGCGAACATGCAAAGAAAGTCAAACGCCCTTTACAAAAAAAGGTAATATTGGAGGTTGAAGTTGGAGGTTTTCGCCCTACCCTACATTTTTTAACTGAAGTACACAGACAAAGAACTGACCACACGTGACCTTTTCAACGCGATTAAGTAGGGTAAACATACTCATTAAGCACACTTTCATTGTTAAGCTTAGATTATAAAAGGAAAAAAATAACGTGTTCTCCTACTTGATGTCTTAACCAATTAATGTATTTGTTACTACATACCTGATGTAATTTCAAGTCACTGAGATATGTGTTTCCATGTGTTCACATTTTGAAAGCTGTCTAAAAACTTTCACCAAAAGAGGAGCCCTTTAAAAGTGCACTTTTTAGATGTTTATGCCTTTATTTTGGGTAAGTCTCACTACTTACTGTACAATTAAGAGATTAATGTTTACACTTTTGCATATTATAACCTGGAACTTGGAAGTGGGAAACAATTACAATTCGAGCCAAAATATAGTTTTAGCAACATAGCGCAGATGCTACAGAACACAGTTAGATGACTGGCTGTATTAAATTTTGTGCTACACTAATATATAACCTAACAGGCATTACTGGCTTGTACTTTTAAATCTACAACATTATACATTTATAGTGTATTGCTGGTCTGTGGTTTTACACTGCTGTAATTTTTAAAGACTTAATATTATTTTAAGGCAAGCTTAAAGAATGCACTACTATGAAAACCACACAGCTTCAGTGTAACATCAATAGAAAGAAGTATAATTTCATAGATTTTGTTAATAGTTGTTCATATTAAAATATGTATGACCTTAATACATGAGCTAGACTATATTTTGCATCATCTTGTCATTTTATATATATATATATATTACATGAAATTATTAAAAAATGTTGCTGCTCTAATTAAGCTCAATGTGCTCAATTTAAGGTCTTCCACATATTAACTGATGGTTGTCACTTTAAGTTAATCTTTATAAAATGATTAATAACTTATTTTCACAGCTCTAAGCCGACAAAATCTAGACGGAACTATAGCTTATGCCCAAAGATAAAAGAGGCATGTCGTCCATTCAAAGAAGGAGCCATCAGAAATCTGTCATATCTGTCCAGGAAAAAAGCGACTAAAGGCTGGAATACACTACATGACATTTAAACAGATTTTCAAAACACCAGGCATCATACAGTGTGTTGGGGTTGCTAGATATGACCCTCGGCTGGGGTCATGTAGAGACTTTTGAAGCTGCATTGAAACTGCAATTTGGACCTTCACTTCAACCTGTTGGCCACCATTTGTGTCCATGGAGAAGAATCCTGGAATGTTTGTCTCAAAAACCTTAACTTCTTTGCAACTGAAGACAGCAAGACATCCAAACATCTTGGACCACAAAAAAGTGACTTTTCCTTTAACAAATGTTAAATGACGGGAAAAACATAACATCAATGCAAGCTTTTCATCTTCATATTAAAAAAAAAAAAATACCAATCATGGTTGACCAGATGGGGAAGGTTTACAATTCACATTCTATTGTACTTCCACTAAATTGCACAGAATGTGGCATTATATAAAAGCCATACTGCCTCAATTGTGAGATTGATTATACATACCTTTCTGAATTAAAATGCTTCAATGGGTGGTGATGAGGAATGGAATAACAATTATTTTGAACAAGTAAATTTGATTAGCACAATCAATTCATCTACAAAGACTCAGTCAATGATTTGACATGCCTTTCATTTTCCTTAAAACTCTTACAATGCCAATTAATAGCTTTATAAGGAACTGGAGTATAAATATCTTTGAGTTTATTGTACACGTTTCTATTTATCTTTGATTTGGTTGTTTTAAAGTGGTTTTGGATAATATCATCAGAAATATTTACCATTTATTGGTGTTAATGCATTAAAGTAACATAAAATGACTATTAAGTATTGGCAATGATGACATGATGGCATTTTTTGAATACTCCATTAAACTTGCTCTAGGTTTTGCTCCAGATACCTTGTATTAGCTGCAGCATTTTTATTATTTAATAATACTATATTAGTATTTAATAAAATGTTTTCATAGTTTGTGTTGTTACTTATCAATGCAAAGTCTGCATGATAATGATTTATGCTGATATTATCCAAAACTCCACTTGGCGTAGGAGGTTTTCAAACTTTTGAAGGGCACTGTGTGTGTGTGTGTGTGTGTGTGTGTGTGTAGTTTAATAAATGTAACACTCAAAGAATAATGCATCTGGCCTGTCACTGGAAGATGAAGCAAAAATCAAAGTGTGTTAGCATACAAGTTTAGATGAAGTTTATCTCCACAAGCACCTTCAGTGGCAATAAGCCAGAAATCAAATAAGTTCATACATAAATATGCAAGAGTGTCTCGTTTCATTTAAGACCAATGGCATTCATCATCTACTTACATTCTAAATAAATAATAAGCCTGAGAGTGAGCTCAACAAAAGTGGTTGTAAGAGACCTGGACAGCACCATTACAGATGAAAGCATTTCATGAATATCAAACTCCTGGCAGAAGCTTGTTAGATAGCTCTGTTTAGAAGATGTTACACGCTATAGCATCATGTTGCCCCCCGTAAATGATAATGGCCACATGATAATGCAGCGGGAGGAAATTTGGAGCCCTGATAAGTTGTTTCCAGACAAAAGCAAACCTCTGACAGGCCTTTGTGTGATGTGGGCCCCCTTCTCATGCATAGTAATGGTTCTGAGCTCTGGGCTCTGGGCTTGATTTCCTTATCTCCCTTCCTAATTATCAAGCCATGAGAAAGGTCATTTTGCTGCTAAATTATCTGCTATGCATTTGATTACCTAGCCCTAGCCTTCATAGTGGATGTAGAACTGGAGTAACCTTGGCTTTCAAAAGTACTAACAACATTGCTTAGAACGGATACTTTCAATTCACACTTTCGCTTCAAAGAATATCTTTTTTATCTTGTTTATCTACAACTGTGTTCTTTAAAGAGAGAATAAGTTTGTTTATCAGACAGGTGGCAAATGAAATGAAAAACCTAAATGATGAGTATGGAAATTGTGTGTGTGTGTGTAGATGTTTTGGTGGAGGCAAGGGAGGCAGTATCGCCTCAAAAAAAAAAAAAAAAAAAAAAAAAAAAAAAAAAAAATCATAGTAGGCCTACAAAAATAAAACAATGCAAATATTATAAAACATGACATAAAAAGCCTACAAATCACTCGTTTTTAGTTTTTAGGTAAAACTATCCAACAGCAACACCAGCAGGTAAAGTTACAGCGGGAGTCTGTGTCTCTCTCGGAATCTGAAATTTATCAATGTGGACGTGAGCTGTGGCTACGATCAAATCTTACGTCAGGTCTGAGCTTGTGTACACAAGTTTTTGAGTCTTATTGAGCCTGAATTTGCGTGCAGCATAGAGAATTTCTGCGAATTTTATAATGACAGTATTTTGTTCATTTAGATTATTTTCCTGGCCGACAAACTAAGCTTTTTTTATTCTTTTAGGGCGTTAGATTTATATGCGCAAATAGCAGCATGAACAACAGACCATGAGGATTCACACATCGTCGCATCACCCACCTGCCACACTTGAATGAATGGAGAAAAACAGAAATTATAAAAGGAACAAAATAAACAGCGCTAGCACACACAAAATATATTTCTATTCAAATTATTTCTATAATAATTAACAGACTAACAAAAGAAAAAAACTCTGCGACAAGTATAGGCCACTTTAGTTTCTGTGACACTCTTAATGCATTTGATTTGTTTTCTTTATATCTTTACTTAATTTACTTAAATGTAACAGGCGCCTCACATGCACACACACAACATTTCAGCAGTGTTAGAATTGTATCAAAGCTCTTGGGGGGTCCCCCTAGCCAGAATTTGATATTCAGTGTGGTCAGTTCACAGCAGTTTTTTTTTACCTTTATATTCTTTTTCTAAAAATATGCATTATCTTTTGCGTCAAATTCTTATATTTAATCAATAAAGTCAATTCAAATATTAAGACATTTTAGACTCTATACCAAACAAATAAAATCATTATCAACAAAATTCTTCTTTTCAGTGCAGAGGAAGCAGAGACAGATGTATTGCCCACTGTTTAATGCAGGACATGAATGCATTAAATGCATAAATAATGTTTTGAAATTTTAATCTTAAACCGCTGAATGCTGATATCTTATTAAATTAAATTATTAAATTATTATTTTTTAAACCATAAGGGACTTTAAATTTGAAATTAAGTCACTACTAATGAATAACTGCGAGTCATTCAACAGTTGATTCATTCACGAAAGAAAACCATCATGTTATTCAGAGATGTAAAATAGTGCTGTTGCTGTGTTTGGAACCATTTTTGGGCCTAAAACATGCGGTGAGCTTGGTGGGGGGTAACTGAGAATGAATGGGGGAAAGTCACGTGAGAGACTGGATATGACAGGTTATGATCGGCTATGACTGGTTCATACGATAAATCCTGTCTCTTGTGTTTGTGAACGTTCCACGATCGAATCAGTCAGAATGAACAATATAACGGCGTTAATGGAAAGACAAATTTTAAAAAGTAAACAACTTACCCGCTTATATATCTCCTCTTTGTCAAGTCAAAATTAAACTTCAAATGGCCTGAAAACATGATCTGTGGGCTTTTTTTTGTGAGTAATCATCATAAAACTCATAAAAATGTCAGTGAACTTTAACAAAAAATAAACAAAATAAATCTCAAACTTTAGCCCAGATGATTTGCACTAATAATTAGCTTGTGTCTGAGTTTGTTTTTCATTTCTTTCGTTCACCCAGCCTTGGAAATGAGATGATAATTAAATATGCATGGCCAAATTCCAATGGACATTAAAGCACATTTATATAAAACACTTTTGCCACTCCAAAGAATTTTCACTTTAGAGGACTAATGAAAGAGATGGCAGCAGCAGCAGACAGAAACAACACTTTAGCCAAACACGCAGTCTTTGCCAGAAACGTCTTTATAATCCACACAAAGGATTTGCTAATCAAACACACCTGATTCAGGTCATCAGCTCATTGGTAGAGACTTCGAGATCTCAGATGGGTGTGTCAGAGAAATGGCTCCAGGACCACCGGTCCAGATCAAAAAGCAGTTCAAACTCGAGATGCCCTTCCTGCACACTTAGTTTGACTTAGGGCACAGTAACTGAGACTGTCAATTTACAATTCAAATCAACCAAATTGCGTGAATGTTTGGCAAGAGTTATCCTCACCTAAAGGGCAAGATTACAGCTATCTGCATAGAGCAGACTAATCATGAATAATTTGACGCCAAAAATGACTTTTACGTTGTTTATTACCACACTGTCATATTTCTCCTCATGTCAGACATGCAAATGTTGCCCTGTCTTGGCTTAATTAGCTCCACAGTCACACAATTTTTAGTTGATCACTCGCTACTGGAGTTACTGAGGAGAAAAACATACCCCAAAGGGTCTTATCAGATAAATCAGGATGATATCACTGCAGACACTTTGCATCTATTTTACATTATACCAGATTATGTGTAGTACCCAGTCCTTTCAATATTACATCAATATCAGGACTTTTTAACATCAGTACTATGGTTTTACTATCTGAAGTGACTGTTAATTGCCTCAGCAGAATGTTTACTCAACAAATAAATAAATACATGTACTTGAAATGTTAATATGCATTGAAATTATTTTAGAAACTTTCCTGCATATTATCTTAAAGAAAATGGTCCACTACACCATGCAAAACAATCCAAGGTCATTTTTACTACAATCCATGACTAAGACAGCAGTTGCATATGTATGAAATGAGAAAGTTTATGGTGTGACATGCAAGTCGTTATAAAAGTAGCGCTGCAAGACTAGACAGATATAGCTTATGCTACGTTCACGCCATTTTGTACTTACTGTAATTGTGAGATGCCAACACATTATGTTCTACTCTGTGTGGTTCACTTCAAATTGTGCGTTTCTGTGGCAACACTACTTACGCTAAAATAAGCTGAATCTGCAGTGGTCAGTCATGTGGTACAAATCATAGCTCTCAGAGAATTCCTAGTTTATCAGGTGTAATTACAAGTTCTACAAGGACGTGAATGCTTTTTACAAGTTGGAATCTCGTAATTACTGTAATTACTGTGCACCATGGGATGAATATAGCTATAGTGTTAGCATTAATAACAGGGGGAAAAAAAACATTTACAATGGTTAAATAAAATTAGACTGACCAGAATAAAGAAAAAAAAAAATCTATAGTAAAATTTATTAAATAATTCTCGACCTTCAAAATGCAGATGAAAAACATGTCAATATACACTGCCCTTTAAAAGTATGGGATCAGTAAGACTTTTTTTAAGAAGATGCTCATCAAGACTTAAAACTACATTAAACACTAATATGTTATTGTCAGGATTATGGACCAGTTTTGTTGTGTTTTGCCCCTGTTTCGGTTTCTGTTTTCCCTATTTGGTCATGTTCCTGTCCTCGTTTACTTTGATTATCATTCTGTGCACCTGTGTTTCCCAATTACTCCTTGTACTTTAGTTCCTGTCTGTGTGTTTCTCCCCTGTTGGGTCTACTTGTGGTCTACGTGTGTTGGCTCAAGCTCCTATTGTGGATTATCCCCTGTGTTTCCTTTATTAATGCTACTGTTAACACGTTTCCGTCGTTGTTCCTGCAGCAGCATTACGTGACAGTAATTACAATATAAAATAATGGTTTCTATTTTAATATACTTTATAATTTATTCATGTGATGCAAAGCTGAATTTTCAGCATCATTAATCTAGTCTTCAGTGTCACATGATCCTTCAGAAATCATTCTAATATGCTGATTTATTATCAGTGCTGAAAACAGTTGTTGCATATATTCAGTATTCTTGGATGAATAAAAAGTTAAAAAGAACAGCATTTATTTAAAATATAAATCTTTTTTTAACAACATAAGTCCTTGCTATTACTTTATATCAATTTAACACAACATTAATAAATGCTGTTCTTTTTAACTTTTTATTCATCCAAGAATCCTGAAATATATACTAAGCAACAACTGTTTTCAGCACCGATAATAAATCAGCATATCAGAATGATTTCTGAAGGATCATGTGACACTGAAGACTGGAGTAATGATGCTGAAAATTCAGCTTTGATCACAGGGATAAATTAGATTTTAATGCTTAACTTTCACTCAATTAGCCTATAGGTTTCAATGAAGAACAGTGTTTAAAAGGTACATTTATTGAATAATAACCCCATGAATTACAGTAAGTATTACACTTTAAAATAACAACAATAGTAACAACATGCCACTTGGGGCCTTCTGTGCCAATTCTGGAACGGGACACAAAATTAGCTCAGCATTAGCTTAACTAAATCTCACAAATGTTGATATTCAGATGAAATTACACATTTTAAAATAGTGTATCCATTGAACAAAATGTTAAGATGAGATTTCATAAAATCGGGTTGTCGGGAGCATCTTACCCCATCTTATCCTACCGGATTTCTCTCCATATTAAATGTAAAAGGCCTAAATGATGACATTTCTTCCATTCCTAAAGACACCAGCCCTAAACTCTTGTCTTTAGGCTGCTTTGGTTGGAGACAGCTGTGGCTACTGGGCATGCGCACATCCCTGCAGCATAATTTTTGTCACCCTGTACAACCAGTTACTATTTTTGCATTATTGAAAGGCGTAGGTTTAGGGTTTGTGGTAGGTGTAGGCGTTAATAAAACACAATCTAATAGGTAGAAGATTAAATGTCATTGTTAGTTTCTGGTCGGAGCTGGTGCGCATCAGGGTTCGACTGCCCTGAGTTAGGTATGTTTGGATGATGTGAACGCCGTTTTCCGAACTGGGATGCCCACCCGCGAACCGTTCCCGAATCCGCTTAAAAAGGGTGGTCTGGGGTACAGTTCTCTGTTGATATGAACACAGTCGTACTAAATCGCGGACGTGAACCGCTATTAATTACGTATTATTTGATAAAAAATGTGTGTGTTTCATTCACTTTCCTGGCAAGCGTGACTGACGTGCTGCAAGCAGAGAGCTGTATCTTGTCTTCGCCTTAAGAGCCTTTACAGTAACGTTATACTCTGTAAGACTGACGTAAGTGTCGTTATTACTGAAGCTTTGGAAGCAACTGCTGGGTTGATGACGCAGACGAATCACGGTTCGGACCCAAATAAAATAATATAAACGCTGTCCAGCGGGTGCAGGAGGAAGGGAGAGCAATGGAACTCGGGTTCGGACCAGGCAATCAAACCAAGTGTGAAAGCACCCTAAGGACATCTAGACGGTGTGTACTTATTCTGGACCAAAAGTATAACACCTGCCCGAAAAGCTAATTAACTGAATTAGGTGCATTAAAGGTGTGTGCATGCTGGAACAAAAAATTTCCTCTTCTGAGCTCCTCAAGGGTGGAAGTCGGCTACCTCATAATTAGAGAACGCTAACAGCTAAGAAAAATGGAATAGCTGGCATTCAGACTTCCTTTCTTCAAGGAAAATGGATTTTTTTATGGTGGGTTTTTTTTATTCATAACTATATTTAGGTTATGTATGAGCTGGGAACACACTTTATACCACTCTTCAATTTAGTCTTGTGTTTCAGGTGGTTTGAGTGAGAGGTGGCTGTAAATTGCATTTGCATTCATTAGTTTCATCCCTTGTCTCTGCACTGCCATTAAGTTAATATGGGTGTGCGTGAATCTCCTATTTAGGTGAAAATGGATTTGGGCTCCATTAGCTGATTAGCCGTAAAATGACATTATCTCTCACAATGTGAACTTAATGCCAGTAATTTGAAGATGGATTACCCTGTGCTGAGACCCTCTCCCTGTCAATCAGTTCCATCATAGGTTCGTCATCTAACATATATATTAGTTGTGCATTGATAAAGTAGCAAACATAGCCAGAAAACCTTGAACACCTACAAGACACAAGGAAATATGAATTTTGTTTATAGTGCTGTGGGGAAATGTCAAACTATGGAATCTGAAATTTGAGAATCTGCCAAACTTTTCACGATTTATTTATATGTTTATGTACAATGCTGTACATGGTACACATTATATTCTAACAGTGGTATATTGTCCCATTTTATTTTTTGACATAAAATAATTCAGATAACTAAAAAAATACAGGAAATGTTGCCATATGGCTATATATATATATATAGTATCAGTTTGTCATATAATTAAATTTATATTAATTTAATTAACTGAATGTTCATAATTAAGTGCATCATTATAATGGGTTCTTCAACTGTGTTCCTAGAGGCATTAATAATTAATTCTGATCTTTCTCATTATCGACACTTGGAAAAGCTGCATCTGCATTTTTGCCCTTTCTATACATTCCTATGTTAATTTTTCTGTTTTAGATGTAAAAAAAAATAAAAAATAAAGATACAAATCATAATTGTGCAATGTAAAATCCTGGTAAACATTTCTAACAAAATGAATAAATCTAATATTATATCTGATTTGTTCATTTGCAAAAACAGATAATTCAGTTTTTAACAATTTTCCAAAAAAAAACAAAAAAAAAAACAAAAAAAAAACAGCTAACTAACACAATAAAACAATAAAAACATGCTAACAGTTATCTGTTTTTGCAAATAAACTTCATAAACTTCATATAAACTTAATTTCCATATATTTACAATGAGAAAGTGCAATTCCACTATAGTCCATAGCTGTTACAGTATATGGCAACATAGCAGTTTTCCTGTGGTACAGTGTTGTCATATGCCAATATTCATATTTTCTCAAGTTTCTGTAAAATTATGCTAGATAAATGTGAGTGGTTAACAATATCTAATGAACTTAACAAAGATTCAGCAAAAACTCAATGTTGAAACATATCTAAAAAATGTGTTTAAAAGAACAGTTCACCCAAAAATGAAATTTTACTGACAGTTTACTCACCCTCAGGCCATCGAAGATGTACAGCAGATGACGGCACCCATTCACTGCAAAGGATCCATTGGTGAGCAAGTGATGTATGTGTTTTGATGAAGAAACAAACTCATCCACATCCTTAATGGCCTGTGGAGGAGTACATTTTCAGCAAGTTTTCATTTTTGGGTGAACTGTTTGTTTAACAGAGCAATTGCGAAGCACTTCAGCTGGTCGGATCCCTTGAAGGGGGAAAGAAGTCTTGGGGAAAAAAAAGTCAAAGGTCATATAGTGTAAAAACAACATATAATTGGTTACTTTAAAGCCTGCCCTTTTATTTCCAGTAATGCATTATATATTTCCAGGTTTCTCTAAAAGGTGAGAAAGTGAAAGAGAATGTTGCCATATCTACACCATACCATACAGGCTAAGTGTCATGCTAAAGGTCAATGAAAGCAAACCATCCAACCATGGTTAAGGCCCATAGTACTTTAGCTTGATACAAGCACATCATCAATGTGTATTTATGTAGATGAATGTTTTTCCTGTGTAGCTCCTTCCTCAGGTGTGTGGAAAAAAAACTAATCACACAGAGATGTTGTGATTTCATTATGCACAGTATAATGTGCCGGCTGGGAACCCTCAAGATAATCAATGAAAACCTGATGGAAAAAGAAGAGTTGTGTTGAGCTACTGTCATGGAAAGGAGGGTCTTCAGGGAAAACAAAGACAGAAAAAGCAAAATGGGTCTGCAAGGTGTTGACATAATACAGAATGTCACATTTACATTTCACATTAGTAAAGTGCTTCCTGTTATGTTTTTCTCCAATTGTTTAGGTCCAAAGATTAGAAAGAATCAATGGATCAGCCTCACTCAAACAGTCACAGTCTCGTATAATAATAATAAACAATAATATGTTGTATTATTAAGGGCCTTTCCCACAGCTCAAGGTCGCATCACAACAAAGTGTGAACTTTTAAGAGACAGATGCAGCTGACAGACATGAGTAACTTTGCATCAAGAGAGAGAAATGCACAAAAACATTCAGAGACTGAGAAACAGTACTGTGAAAAAGTTTTTATTTGGGATTTGAGGAGATGCGGAGACTCAATGGGAGTGGGATTCAGAGTTTTGGTGCCAAGATACAAAATTAACTTCCACCCACAAAAGAAAGTCAAAATATAGGGATGAAGTAACTCACAGAGGTAGCGAGATGCAAGGCCGCTGAGACATTTAAAGGTTAGGAGAAGTATCTTGTAATGGATACATAGAGTCGACAGGCAGCCAATGTAATTTACAAAGGATGTGGGCACATTGTTTGGTGTGGGTGACTTTAGCTGCAGAAGTTTGAACATATTGCAGTAATTTCAGCAGGTACTGCAGGCCAAGCAAAAGGAAAAAACTAGTGGGCCAAGCACCATGTTGAATGTGAGAAAATTGGAGCAACCATGCTTTCAAATCACTGATGCAGGCATTAAAAGAGCAGAGTGGGAAGGCAGATCTGAAAGTCATGAAGCTGAGACCATGATGGCAGACAACATGACCAAGGGGAACCATGTAAATATTAAAAAGCAAAGCCAGTCAGTGGAATACTATTTAAACCACGAGGGAGCAAAATCTGTGTTTCCATTAGAAGAAAGTCAAGAGAGGAGTGTGTACTGCACTAAGCACTACTAAGCGTACATATTGAACGAAGCGCTGAGATCGAGCAGGATGAGGATACCAAGAGTCAGCATCTAAAAGAAGGTCATTGATATTCCTCGAGAGACCAGCGTCTGTGCTGTGGAAAGTGTGAAAAACAGATTGAAAAGGGTCATTGAGACTATGAGTAAGCAGATGCAATTGTAGTTGTAAAGCAACAAGCGGTTTAGACAGAAAGAAGATCTGAGATAGACCTGATATTATTCCGTTCAGATGGATCCAAGCCACGTTTCTTAATTATAGGGGTGACAGCATCCGTTTTCAGGTGTACTGGCACAGAAGCAGAAAAGAGAGAGCATTTTATTATATGTGAAATGGGAGCAGTTTTTTAAAATGGGGTGACGGAAGGGTCTAGGTGGCAGGATGATGAGTTGGATTTTATAATTAACTCGCTGACAGAGGATGAGAGAATTTGTTTCAAGGCCTGAAGCTCAGGGGTAAACTACAGAGACAAGTAAGAAGAGGGCACCAGCCTAGTTTTGGTGGGAGCATGTGTCTGTGAAACTTCATAGATGGTAGAGCTACCAGCGTTTAAAAGTTCGGGGTCTGTAAGAATTTTAAATTACTTTGAAAGAAGTCTCCAGTGCTCACTAAGACTGCATTTAATTGATCAAATATAAAGTGAAGTGTTTTCTATTTGAATATGTTTCAAAATGTAATTTATTCCTGTGATGGCAAAGCCAAATTTTCTGCAGCCATTCAGTATCACACTGATCCTTCAATGTTGAAAACAGTTGTACTGCTGAAAGGAACACTCCACTTTTTTTGAAAATAGGCTCATTTTCCAACTCCCCTAGAGTTGAACAGTTCAGTTTTACAGTTTTCGAATCCATTCACCACTTTTAGCATAGCTTAGCATAGATCATTGAATCCGATTAGACCGTTAGCATCTCTTTTAAACATGACCAAAGAGTTTTTATATTTTTTCGATTTAAAACTTGACTCTTCTGTAGTTACATCGTGTACAAAGACGGACAAAAATGAAAAGTTGTGATTTTCTAGGTCGATATGGCTAGGAACTATACTCTCATTTCGGCGTAATAATCAAGGAACTTTGCTGCCGTACCATGGGTGCAGCAGGCGCAATGATATTACGCAGCCGTCAACTCTGTTGGCTGCAACTCTGTATCTACATAAACTTAGTGCCAGTCACTTTCAGGCGCTGCGTAATATCATTGCACCTGCTGCACTCTTGGTACGGCAGCAAAGTTCCTTGATTATTACGCCAGAATGAGAGTATAGTTCCTAGCCATATCAGCCTAGAAAAACACAACTTTTCATTTTCCGTAAGTCTTAGTACATCATGTAACTACAGAAGAGTCAAGTTTTAAATAGGAAAAATATCGTCATTATATATGGCCATTTTTGAGCGAGATGCTATCAGTCTAATCAGACTCAATGATCTATGCTAAGCTATGCTAAAAGTGCTACCGCCAGACCTGGAGATCGGCTGAATGGATTCAAAAACGGTAAAACTCAACTGTTTAACTCTAGGAGCCTATTTTCAAAAAAAAAAAAAAAAAAAAAAGTGGAGTGTTCCTTTAATATTTTTGTGGAACCATAACATTTTTGCGGATTCTTTAATCAATAGAAAGTTCAAAAGAACAACACCTATTTTCATTACATTTTTCTAACATTATAAATGCTTTTACTGTCATTTTTGCTTAAATAATGCGTTGTTAGATCATGCATCCATACTAGAAATATCAGGACACCAGATCTTGTCAAACAATATCTATTTTGTCTGGTAACAGAACAGCTAGTCAGCAAAGTTGCCTAAGACCCAAAACCTGTTAACATCAAGTCTTGTCTGGTAAACCAGTGTTTTGTCTGGTACCTAAAACAGTATTAAAAGTCTTCTATCAGCCAAGAAGTTGAGTAAAGCTAGTAAACAACAGAAGCAGGAGGCAAACTAATGATGATTTAAAAAAAAAAAAAAAAGAAGAAGAAGAAGCAGAGTTTATTGAATGATCTTGACTGTGTATGTTTCAATGCTTAGACTCCGTCTGACCAGCACAAATCCAACAACTGTTATTATAACCATAACCCATAGCAATGGAAAATTACTGCTTCACAACATCATCCCATAAACCTTTAATTTCCATAAACATTCCCACTTATCTCTTATTCACGAAGACAAACCTTCCTATGAAACACAATCATAAGACTAAACAACAATTGATAAAATAATCTAAAAATAATAATAATATAATATAAATGACTAATCAATTAATAAATCAATGAAATGAGTATATACATGTCTAAAAATGATTATTAATTATTATATGATTAAATGTGATATAAAAATGATTAAAGGAGACCTTACATCCCTTTTTACAACATATATAGTCTCAGGTGTCCATTTTTAGTTTAGCCCACTTAATACCCCACTGTTCATTTGTGACCCTGGACCACAAAACCAATCATAAATAGCATGGGTATATTTGTAGCAATAGCCAAAAATACATTGTATGGGTCAAAATTATCGATTTTTCTTTTATGCCAAAAATCATTAAGCTATTAAGTAAAAATCATGTTCCATTAAGATGTTTTGTAAATTTCCTATACCGTAAATATATCAAACTTAATTTCTGATTAGTATTATGGATTGCTAACTTCATTTGGCGTTTTTTTAAATATTTAGATTTTTTTCCACCCTCAGATTCCAGATTTTCAAATAGTTGTATCTCAGGCAAATATTATCCTATCCTAACAAGCATATACATCAATGGAAAGCTTATTTATTCAGTATATAAGCTTATTTATAGAAAATTTACCCTTATGACTGGTTTTGTGGTCAAGGGTCACATTTATTATGTTATTTTGAAAATGCCCATTTTGAGTGGAAGCAGAAACCGCATTTCAGTGCCTGTATCTTTAAATGCAAATGAGCTGCTGCTCCCTCACCACCCTTTCTAGAATAGCGCTGTACCTTTACAGCTGGAAGCTCAGATATTCTGCCAAAAAAAACATTTGTTTGGTTTTGATTATAATGTCTATCGCGCTGAAATCATGCATTTTAAATCCATATCAATTTAAACTTTTGATCTATGGTATTCTGAGTGCACGCATGGGAAGCACACACACAGAAAGCGGCTGTCACACGGCATGTGAGTACAAACTAAGTTGTCTTTCATGTGTTATTGCGCTTAATCTGTCAAATACACACAAGCTTATGTTAAATACACACAAGTTACAAAAACAGCTGGTTATGTCTGTGAAGGTAAACAGCTGGGAAATAAATCACATGTTTATATTAGAGATGTGTGGCTGCAGCGTCCACTGCTCGCTTGTCTCCTCTGAGGCTGGGACTCTAAATAGTGTTTTGTGCTCATCTGTGCAGCCAAAGACAGAACTGTAAGCAGTACTTGGCTTTAGGGACCGTTCACATATCGCGTCTTTTGCGCGCTCAAGTTCGTTATTTCAAATGTAGACGCGCGGCAGCCGCGCTCATAACGGAAGCGACGCGCACGTTTGTTCTCAACTTTTCAGAATGCTGCAAGCGCACCGCGGGTCATGTGACAAGATTCAACCAATTAGCTTCATCCTTTCCTGTAACAACATTGAAAGCTCAGCCAAGATGGAGAAACAGCTGATCATAGCTGTACATTTTAAAATAAATTTAGTAGCAGAGCTACAGCAAGTGATTTTTAGTGCTGGAAATCCGTTTGTCCTTTGGTGAAACTTCCGCGTCTTTATTGAGAGTGCGGGACATGGTTGCTTAGCAACGGCAGACGCCACGGGAGCGCAAACTACAGAGCGCTTTGGAAAGGAGGAAAAATCGACGCGCCTAGCGTTTTCCACGCGTTTTTAGGCGCGATATGTGAACGGCCCCTTACTTGAACTTTTACCGTGCCGTTAGAACTGGTACACTGTTGTTGTCTGTGAAAAAACAATGGCGGCCCCGTGGGTGGAAATTAGTGATGGGTCGTTCTTGAACGACTCGTTCATTTTGAACGAATCTTTAATGTGACTCGGGACGAACGAGTCGTCTCGGGGAGTGATTCGTTCAGTCGCGCATGCGCAACATCCTATTAGGGTCTGTACTGGAAGTAGTTCACCTGTTTCGAGTCTTCCGGGTTTTTTGAGTCGTTCGTTCACCTTATGGGGCTGTCACGTGATGAACGAACGACTTGAACCGGAAGACTCGAAAGATTAACTAAATCAATTCTTTTTCCGGCTCAGACTGCATTGGTTAAGCTTATTGTGATCAACGTTTGTGTAAGCAGTGGATGTGTTAAGGAGGTAACACGTAACATTTTATATATTTTGCTAAAATGTACGAAATGACTCGACAAAAGATTCATTCAATTTGCTGAACGACACTCGGTTAAATGATCCGAACTTCCCATCACTATGTGTAGATCAAGGGGCGGTAGTGTTATAATAAATCTGAGCGGCTTGTTTTTTTTTTTTTCCACAAGCCTGCAGAGAAAGGCTTACGAAAAATGTACTAGGTAGTTCTTTTTTTACGTTTTCTGGGTTGGCAGATGCGCTTGGGACCCAATTATAGCACGTAAACACGTAAAAAGTCAGATTTTCATGATATGTCACCTTTAAATAATAAATGATTATAAACAAATCAATGAATAAAATAAGATTATGAATGTAAGAGGAAGGAAGTAAAACGCAACACAAATGTATGGTTGCTCTCTTGAAGCAAAACACAAAGGTTGCATACAAGGATTCTTAGATCCTTAAGTGTCCTTGCTGAATTAAAGTATTTTTCTTTCTTTCTTTCTTTGAAAAAAGAAAAAGTCTTTCTGACTTCAAACCTTTAAACATTATGTATAGGAAAAAAGATCACAAGTGTTTATACAATAAACGGCTGGTTGTGTACATGAGCTATGCCGCTATAATATATCGTGCAAATAGCTGTAATTATAGTTTTAGTGTTATGTTATCTCACCAACCGAAATGCATTTGAAAAGCCAGTATGGGCTTACCTCATTCTCTCCGGTACCATGCCATCAGAGTCAATGAGCTGAAAACATTAATACTAATGTTTGCAAAGGGGGGACTTTTCTTTTAAACAATTTCATTAAACTTTGGAGGTTGTTAATATGAATCCATTGTGATGGGCTATAATTTGAAGCAATAGAAACAAATATCTGAATAGCGCCGTTCCTAATTTCCTGGTTGGTTCTGATGCCTCTTATCAAAATGTCTCTTATCAGTCTTTGCCCGTACTGGCATTATCATAAATTCCTTTTGTCTACAGCTGTAAAATGAAAAGAACACAAAATATTCTGTCCCAAAATGCACTTTCCCTATTACCTAAATATATATATATATATGAGATTCATTTTTATTCTAATACCAACATGACTAACGGTTCACAGATCCTCTTTTTTTTTTTCAAGGTCTGACTGCCAATTACTTATTGAGCTAATGGTTAAATTGTTTCACTGTTAATTCACAATGAAGGTTAGCACTAAACTAATTTGAAGTGTATCATGTAGATGACCTTGAAGTCACTGAACATGTACATATTCTATTAAAAAAAAAAAAAAAAAAAAAAAAAAAGCCCTTGACTTGTTTGTCTGATATGAAAAGAGACCTGAACACATTGGTGAGGGGTAAATATATTACCTTTGCTGGTTCTATAGAGTGTGAAATGTGATAAAAAGTGATAAAGAGAGCTTTAAAACACTTTTTTTTATATTGTAAAATTGTCCACTGGTCTTTTTACTCACAAAGGGAATTTTGTGGCTTGGAGAAAGAAGAGTCTCTAGAGTAAGGAACATTAATTGACTTTGCTAAGTCAACCTTTAATGTACAAATCAGCATAGAAATACCATCCTCGCCACTATTTTGCTTCTTTTTCATGTGGCAGGAGCATTCTGCTCACAGTCAAGTAGACATTAATTCCTTTCAATCTTCACACTCAATTTATTCTCAAATGTCCCTGCCGATATGCTTGGTCTTCTAAATTAGTGGCGGTGAATTATACGGTAAAGAAAGAATGGAAGAAAGACGAAACTTAATCATACACCGTAGCTGCATGTGGGGAGTCTTGTATTATGAAATATGTTCCTTCTTCCCTGAGGATGTAAGTGGTCAATGGAGGGATGGAAGCCAATGGAATGAACCAATAAATAGCAAAGAGCTCAAATAATTACTTCTTTTAGTTCCACTTTGGGTATTTTGTTAAAGGCTATTTTCTATGCCGGCATCCTTTACAAAGAGAAGGGTGAAATTCATGAATAACTTTAAAAAGTACAAAACTGTCCAATTTTTAGCAAGTTTATCTTTTCTCACCAGCCATATGCTTTGAACGGTGCTGATGCCGTTCATTTGCTTTAGCTCTTCATTCCAAACACTGTGTTTCTGAATATATGCGTCCAGTCAATAATGCTGCTGTGATTAGAAAACACTGTTTATCAATACTGTTTATCACCGTGCAAATGTTTCACATTAATTCCAGTGGGCGGGCAAATGAATGATGAGACTGGCATTCGAGAAGAAAAAAACTGAACCATTATAATGAACAAATTAACCTCTCCACCCACCCCCAAAAGATGCGGGACTTGAATCTAAGCCATCTATCAAAATTACATGCAAATTAGGCACTAGGAGGCCATATGGGACTTTACACTTAGGTCAAAGAGCTGGCGCTGGTGTCACAGTCATTAAAGTCTATCATAGCGCCCTTTTATAGACAGACAGACAGACAAACAGGGGTTTCTGCTTTCAACGGTTAATGTTTGGGGTTGACCGTATTACACTGAACGTATTATCATTTAAAAGGAATCCGATTAGACAGAGGTGCAGTGATGGACCATGTGCGCAGACAAGGTCTGCAAGCCTCTGTCATATATTTCAGGGAGACAGCCAAGCTCTGCTGATGCTGAATGTCTACAAAAATATCTTTGTATGTTGGAGGACTTGAGGAGGTGTGAGACAGGAATTACGGTGTGACAACAGAGACCCCTAATGGAGGAATGAAATCCTTCATCCCTCAGCGGCAATGAGATTTTAAAAAGCTAAATAAATAATGACTAGCTGTCTTGATCAATTGCTGTCATGGTTTACCAAAAGATCAGATATATGACATTTTAAAATATGAAACATATTTGCAGGTCTTGACCAAAAGTACAAACATTCTAGACTGGCAACTACTGAGAAACTCAACTTCATAAGAAATAATACATTTCTGAAAGAACTCTCTCAAAAATGCATTTGTTTATGTTTTCTATGTTAACCATTTATGATTATTAAGTATTGTTTACTTTTTTAATTTGTGCTTCATTGGTTCAAAACTCAAAAAGCTTCACAAATTATAGTTATTAAGTTTACAAAACAGAAAAATACTACTAAATCTCTTTGAAAGACATTTAACTGAATTTTTTTTTTTTTTTTTTCAGTCATGACTTATAATTTTGTATTATGTATTTAAAAAACAGTTCAACAAACCTAAGAAATAATATATCACTGAATATTGTTTGTTGAATAATTTTTTGCAAAATAAATAAATCAATACATACAGTACATACAGTCAAACCAAAAATTTTCAGACACCAGATATCATTTTTAATATTTTTTAGTGGGTGCAGGACACTATATGTAAGCAAAATAAAGCAAACTGTGACATTATACCCAAAAATTCTTCATACCGTGGACTACCAGTAAAAGTGATAAAAATGTGGGACCAAAATTTGGATTTGACACGTTTTGTTACATACCCTTCTATCACAGTTGTCTAACATTATCAAGATGAATTTCCTCTGACACAGTTTAAATGTGTTCTTGTCATATTTTATTACCATTTTCTAAATTATAGCAAATTGTGATAATGTGAGAAACGTTGAAGGTGTCTTAATAAATTTTGGTTTGAATGTAATTCATTTGTGATTATGAAGATGAATTTGTTCTGACACAATTAAACTCTTGAGTTCTTGTCTTATTTTATTACCATTTTCTAAACTATAGCGAATAAACTGTGTTAATGTGAGTAACGTTGAAGGTGTCTGAATACCTTGGTGTTTGACTGTACATAAATACATACATAATCTAAAATAAAAAAGTCTATCGAACATTTCCACCATTGTTGCCAAGAATTTATTCATTTTGACCTTCTGTGAAAACATGCCCCAGTAACTAAATATCTTACATTTAACACTGGGCACTAAAATGGCCTGTTTTTTGGCAATGCTTTTATCAAAAATGACTTAAAGCACACATTAAAAAGATAGTTCACCCAAAAATGATGTGACATTGACTGTTTTACAGATGTCTTTACTACGTTTCTGGGCCTGGGAACATTTCATTGCATTGCTGTCTATGCAGGGTCACAAAGCTCTCGGATTTCATCAAAAATATCTTAATTTGTGTTCTGAAGATGAACGAAGGAACGACGTGGAATGACATGAGGGTGAGTAATTAATGACTTAATTTTCATTTTTCTCTCAAACTATCCATTTAACTACAAAGAAGGACTGTCCCATTAGAATAAAGCTTGGTTCCCTCAAGAGCACGACTGTATTAGTTCTCTCAACACTTCCAAACTTTAGGTTACTAAAAGATTGCAAAGCCCATATGAGTTAAACGCCCTGATCTTTAACCATGGAGTCATGCTTCGTCATTTTCATAAGCGGGGAATGAACATCTTGCCAAAACAACTCACTGTGTCCTTCCACTGTGCTGACATGATTTTCACAGACCGTAAGCCAAACTCTATTAATCAAAGGTGTCATGAAGAGAGCCTACTCCCCGTTTTTATTGATAAAGTGTATTGGATATTAGAACTTGACTTCATGCCAATTCCAAAATGAATTTGAGTGGAACTAAGGGAAGAAAACACAATGATTTCTAATTATTCTCTCAATAAAACTTCGTAAGCCTTTCAGTAAACAAACATTAACACCAACTATTTATACTAAATTTGCTACTCAGCTTAAGGAACATTGTACAAAATTAAAATCATTATTTACTTAGAGACTTTCCATCTGTCTGTTTAAATCGTGATAACGCCCAGAATAATCAATAAATGAGTAACAAAATTTAAAAAAACAAATTATCACTAGTCTCAGAATTGCCTTGGCTGAACATGGTGAATGAGATTATAAAACTATACGACGGAAAGCTAAATTTTCAGCCATTTAAAATAAACACAAAGCTGTAATGTGACACATGCTCATTTTCTTAAAGAAAAAATAAAAATGTCGGCGCCAATAGCCTTGTTGTTAGCTCGGCGACATATGGCGCAGTTGCGCTGTGGACGTCCCCAGTTCGAATCCCGGCTTGTGGACCTTTCCAGATCCCACCTCCTTCTCTCTCCCACTTCGCTTCCTGTCTTACCTACACTGTCCTATCTAAATAAAGGCATAAAATGCCAAAAATAAAATATAAAAATGTACATGTACATAACCACAAATGCTTGTCTTGCACTAGCTCGACTTCACAAATCATTTAGTCACGTTGGAAAGGTCACACGTGACATAGGCAGAAGTACCGACCCTGTGTTTACAAAGTGAATGTGCAAAGAAAGTTAAACGTCCTTTACAAAAAGAAAAAAAAAAAAAGGGTGAAACAATGATGTCGGACAATTTTGAAGTTGGAGGAGAAAACCTTTTTCCTTTTTGAACCGAAGTATGCAGACAAAGAATTAACCGCATGACCTTTCCAACATGATTACACAATACAAGCAAAACAAGCATTTGTGGTTTATTAGAAAATGACCGATTGTTTCGCTAAATAAGACTTTTATTCCTCGGCTGGGATTGTGTAGAGCCCTTGGAAGCTGTATTGAAACTGCAGTTTGGGCATTTAACCCATTAGCTCCCACTGAAGTCCACTACATGGAGAAAAATCCTGAAATGTTTTCCTCGATAACCTTAATTTCTTTTCGACTGAAGAGAAAAAAAGACATGAACATCTTGGATGACATGGGAGTGAGTAAATTATCAGGACATTTTTACTCTGGAAGTGAACTAATCCCTTAAAGCCTGTAAACGAGGGCAGAACACACAGCAAATCACTTCTGACTGCTGAAAACTGAAGCTTTGAAGAAGTCTAAGCTCAATGTCCTGATCCCAAGAAAAGATTCAATTAAGCTACATGCTCGATAACCAACCAGTTGATAATTTGTAAAAGATTTTTGTGCACAAACATCATCCAACTAAAAAAAAATAAATAAATAAAAACAAGAACTGTGAACTTGAACAGTGCGTAAAGCTGATACATACACACCTCACTAGTTGATTGTCACATTAAGTTAATTCATTTCTGTTTTTTAGGAATATGACAGAGAATGAAATTCCAGTCTAGGTTGTACAGTACAATCACTGTAAACCACCAGGTAACACTTGAAAGTGACAGTTCAAACCTGTTTGTTTTAACAACTTCTGTGGGACAAAAAGAAGATATTTTGACGAATGTTGGTAACCAAACAATTAATTTCTTTTATGTTACACAGAAGTCATGCAGGTTTGAAATCACATGAGGGCATATACATGACAGAACTTTGGGTGAACTTATTAGAGACTAAAAACAAGCTACAAACTATAAAGAATCAAGGACTCAAAAAACATCTAGATTTCACATTGAAAACTTTATTGCACCGATCATATAAAGACAAAATATAAAGAAATTATTTTCATATGCATCTTTGAGAAAACAGTCTCAAGAGAGATTTTGCCTTTGACAAAACCATAACAGTGCTAATGTCAGTAACTCCCAGTAACTCCACAGCTTTTCTTAGCCAGATGGACAAGGCATGCAACACATCTCCAGTTAACGCTAAATGTAACATGCTACAAATTAGCCATTTACCAGTGCAAAGAAAACTAATATAACAAAACATAACAGCTTAACCAGCAAATTACCCATCTTTGGTAGACAGATAAACAGTTAGGTCAGTCAGTCTGGCTTCATTATGAAGCATCTACCCTGACTGCTCCCTTAAAATAGTCTCCATCCTACACTGAATCTCAGTCTCTCAGTCCATTCAGGTTCAAGGTCCAAACCGGCCTTCAGGCTTCTAGAGTTACTGACGTCCTTGCGTGCATCTGCGCAGATTCTCAAGCGACCGCAAAAAGGTGCGGCGTGCTTTGTCTTCCTCCACTGTGAGCGGTCCTTCCTCGTCCACCTCCTCGGCAATCTTGTCGCAGCTGAACTGCCTCTTCCTTTGCAGGACGGAGCGGGCCCTGTCGCAGTCTTGGGTCCTGGACAAGCCCACCATCTGGGGGAATTCCTCCATAGCCAAGGACATTCGGTGAACGGCCAAAGCATTCAGGTGGCTCATCTCCACATCATGTGCAGACATTCTGGAAGCTTGCAGGTTTCTTTCAAATTCCTCTTATAAATGAAGTTCTTGCGAGTTGAGTTAGTCTTTCGAATCCAAGACTGCTGGTAGTAGTAGAAACTGTAGAGAAGCTCTTCAGTCGGTTCGCTGCTCTTGTTCTGTATCCGTCTCGAGCGTTTGTAACCCAGAGCTGCTGCGAGGCTTTATATAGGCCTTCTCTACCCACACACTCCTCACAGCTCCTCCTTCATCACAGGACTGTCACGCTTCCGACTTCCATTCCTTTCCTCCGGAATCACCCCCCCCCCCCCCTACTGCTCGGGACAAACACGCATGCGGTGTGCAACAGGGAGGGGACTGAGAGACAACACTCGAGAGTTGGCACTCAGACACAACATGAGAGGAGATCATGCACATCTATCAGAGGAGATGGACATGACGCCCAGCAGATGGCCTTTTAAACGCCACTCAAAAGCTCGAAATTTACTTGTTTCAAGGCCCATGGAATACAATTTTGGTAGCATTTAAATGCAAAGGGGTTGGGCACAGATGGTTCTTGCCTGCAGGGGAGAAATAGATAGAGCCGAGAAAGGTCATGGGGGAAACTCTGGTGTGAAGTCTAGTGAGCTCAGGACTCAGGAGTGCCATCCTGATTGATAGTAACTAAGACAGCCCAGGTAGACAATCCCAGATGGGATGAAAACAGACAATTCACAATTTTGATTAGATTGAACATCTTAAAGGGAGAGTTCACCCAAAAATGAAAATACTGTCATTAATTACTCACCCTCATGTCGTTCCAAACCCGTAAGACCTTCGTTCATCATTAGAACACAAATTATGATATTTTTGATGAAATCCCAGAGCTTTTTGGAACTCCATAGACAGCAAGGGAACCACCACAAGTCAAGGCACAGAAACATAGCAAGAACATTGTCAAAATAGTCCATGTGACATCAGTGGTTCAACCGTAATACTGTTTATGAAGCTATGAGAATACTTTTTGTGCAAAAGAAAACAAAAATAACGACTTGAACAATTTTTTTCTTTTCCGTGTCACCGTCCACTGCCATTCACAAGAGTACTATGATGCATGCATGTGGTGCTGCTGACATAGAATTGTTGAATAAAGTTTTTTTTGTTGTTTTCTTTGCACATAAAAGTATTCTTGTAGCTTAATAATATTACAGTTGAACTACTGATGTCACATGGACTATTTTATTGATGTCCTTACTACGTTTCTGTGCCTTGACTGTGGTAGTTCCCTTGCTGTGTATGCAGGGTCAGAAAGCTCACGGATTTCATCAAAAATGTCTCAAATTGTGTTCTGAAGATAAACAAAGGTCTTATGGGTTTGTAATGACATAATGGTGACTAATGACAGAATTTTCATTTTTGGGTGAACTATGCCTTCAAGGTTAATGACGGTTTCTTTTGAATTTTCTATTCATCTAAGAATCCTGAAAAAAAAAAAAAAAGTTTTCCGGAAGAATTGTTGAATAAATTTGCTACTTCTGTTTTCTTTGTGCACAAAAAGTATTCTTGTAGCTTTATAACATTACAACTAAACCACAGATATCATGTGGACAATTTTAATGATGTCCTTACTACCTACCATCAGAAATATCTTCATTTGTGTTCAGAAGATGAAGGCGAAGACGAAGGTCTTAAGGGTTTGGAACAACATGAGGGTGAGTAATTCATAACAGAATTTTACTTTCTGGGTAAACTCTCTCACAACTGTGTTCTTCAACAATAATAATAATAATACATTTATTACTAATCAATAAATAATAATGTATTGA